>NC_091472.1:51282332-51588582 GCF_036971445.1 Narcine bancroftii | reverse complement strand
CATGCATTATCCTAACTCCAATTGTTTACAATGAAACTTGGATACTTTAATGCAATAGTCATGTTTAGCAGCAATATTTTATGATTTTTAATCATCATTTTTCAATTGTTATAATTCATCTAAAACCTTAGGTTTCTCAGTGATAGGAAATACTGCCCATATACCCTGCTTTTAGTTGAATCCAATGTGGAATATTGGAGCATTTTCAGGTAACTTCAGTTATAAAGCATTCTTCAGAAATTAGCCTTTCTTCCATTTACCCCTAGTTATCAGTGGTAGTCTAGGTGTGGGAATACAAATTAGATCAAAATGTAAATGATGTGTGATTAAATTAATCAATAGTGGGCATCAGACAATAAAGGAGCATTGAAAGAAAACCAAAATTTTGTTTATTCAGCCAATCTGCTTGTCCTTAGGCCCCTGCTACTGTTTCTTAGGAGTGCTCCCAAGTGTCCATTATTGCCATCTGGTTACACCTTTTTCTGCATGAGTTCTATCAAGGTTCCTTGAATGAAATATACAATAATTTCTTCCATTTGTTGACTGGAGGTGTCAAATTCTTTAGTGCGCACTTTGGGAAGTTAAGCAATGGAAAATCGCTTTGAAAGTCATTTATACAGAAAGGATATGGAGGTAAACTCTTATAAAAAAGCTTTTATTAGTTAATGTCGTCCCATGACTGTGTCCCTAAATTTTAAATGCCTCACTAGTAACTGAAGGTAAGCGGAAGAAAGGTTAATTTCTGCATAGGTACTGTTTGAATTGTAGAGATAATAAAATTTATTACTTTCTGTGCAAACAACAGGGTTGAAAACTGAAGCCCATTAAAACCAGTCTTTTCTGATTTTGTTTAACTGGTTGACTGAGTCACCACCAGTTGCTAAAGCAGAAAAAAGGAATTCTCTAAGTGTTGCTGTCATGTTATGGAAGGGTATAGACTGGGGGCTTAACGGAGAAGGGACATTATTATACAGTTGTGCCATCTATGACTCAGGGTTAACGCTCTCATCTCTGAATCAGAGGTTGTGGGTTTAAATTTCAATCCAGACACCCAAGCCAATACTCCAGTTCAGTACTGAGGGAGCACTGCACTTTCAGAGGTATCTTGCTTTATTAAACCATTAAGTCTACCTGCCCTCATGATTGGATGCAATAATTCCATGGCACTCAATCCAGCACTAAATGCTGTCCCAATCAATTTTTATCTGCAACTTATATAACTAAAATTTTACCAAATATGAACAAGAACAGTGCTTCATATTTCACAAAGGAGGTCTACAATCCAATGGTATTAACATTGAATTTTCCCATTTCAGATATGCCTGTTAATACAGTAAAGTGCTGTAGAAACTCAACAGTCCTACAATGTCCATAAGAGACAAAGATATCCAAACTACATTTCAGGTCTGACCCCTTCGTCAATACCTTGATAAAGGGGTCAGGCCCAAAATGTTGGTTATACATCTATGCCTCCTATGGATGTTGCACACCTGCTCAGTTTCTCCAGCACTTTTCTGAATTAACTACAATCACAATGGTGGCAAATGTTCTTATTTTACTCACCCCTGTGTTCCTTTAAATTTTCTTCTGATCAACCCAGGTTCTCTCACATCACTTCTTTCCAAATTCCCTCCCACCAGTTCCCCATTGCCTAGTTTCTTTCCCTCCTCTGACTGGTTCCACCCCCTTAACCCCATTGCATCTCCTATTCCTCTTCTCCACAGGTTCTATCTATACAGTATATTATCTCTCCTTTGTTTAGTTCAATTTGTTCCAGCTTGTACTGGCTTATACTGCCTTTCTCTCTTCTACATTCTCACTCCTGACACAAGATCACAAGCTGAAATGTCAATGACCTCTCTCGCACCAATAGATGCTGTCTGATCCTCTACATTCCTCCAGCAATTTATTTCGTGCTCAAGATTCCAGCATCTGCAGCATCTTGTGTCTCTCTAACTAGTTGTTTAGTAACTCTTTGCTCCTTTTGGGACCACATTCTTTATAAACTGGCATTTGGTTGTAATTTCTCACACGAAGAGAGTGCCTAGATGTTCCAAGTACCTAACTGACTATAAAGCACATTGGAACATCAATGGGCCACAGTTAACTTTATTAACTGAGCCTATGAACAGCAAGAGAAAGAATCACATCTTTCCTTTTGATGCTAATCAACAAATTCTGGTCCAGGAGGAAAAACAAATCATAAAATATTGTTTTGCCATTGAAAATTCACTATCAATATAATACTGCACATAAATTAAATGATACATTCAGTGGTGTATTATAAAAGAGTTGGAGAAAAATTATAATTGTATGTGATTAATACACAATTTTTTTTGGTTGAATGATGTAAATAGAGTTAACTTTAGGAGGTGGCCTTCAGCCTTTATTGAAGTTGATCATGGCGATCTGCTTCTGCTGACCTTGTTTCAACATTCCTCAATAACCTTCCCTTATAGAAAATCTAGAGACCATAATTTTGAAATGATAGATTGTCTTAAACTCATCAGGTTTTCAGGAGGAACGAGAGTTCCAGATTTCAATTTTATTTGGCATTAAAAAAATCAAAATCTCATGGCTTCATGGACACAATATGATTTAATCTAAAATAGGACTAGAAATATTTTTACCTGGATTCACAGACATGTAACTTTCCGTTTGGAAGGGAAAATATTTACGATGAATTTGTATCTTCCACTTCCTGGTTTTCTTTCCTAAAAAATATATTATAACAGGGTGACAAAGACAAAAAAAACCTTTTTTTTTTACTGAAATTGAGATGGGGATTAGCAATGGAGGAAAAAAAAGAAAGTTAAATATTGCCAGCATATTAGTAAAATTTGGGCATTAATGCATGAACGGGCATATCAAATATGAAGGATTGTTCTCTATCTGTCCATTCATCACTGCAAAGGTACATGGCTAGAGTTCTCTATGGTGAACAAATGTTTCACCTATACCAGATCAGTCTCGGACCCAGCTCTGTTTGGAGAGACTACACAAATGAAAAGGAGATCTACCCTGACTAAGAAATGGGTGCATCAATACCATTAGAATGGTGTGGACCAGAGAACTTGACTGCATCCCTGAAACTTTTGATACTTACAAATCAGATTTCTCAAATGAAAAGGTGTCAAACATCTCCAAGGGGTGCGGAGGAACTGAGAAGAAGGCCGCATATTCTGTACCTCATGCAAGAAGCACGAGGCCCCCAAAAAATACCCAGAGACTAATGGGAAGCACTCACTGTATATTGTACCACTTAATCCTGCTAACATTGGTCAGAGGTAGAGCAGTAGGGCAAGTATGATCTCACTAGTTATGCAGGGAATCCAGCTCATTGACATACTGAGCCCTCGATCACAGTAAGAAGTAGTGTGTATGAAAAAAATTGGCATCCTATTGTTCTTTTCTGTCATTGTCATAAATCAAAGGAATAACTATGTAAAATAAAGTGGAAAGTATTTCACTTTCTAAGTTAAAGATTCTGGAATTATTGAAGCATTTTATTTAAATAGCAGTGCAAAATTGGATTGAGATAATAAAAAAAACTATGAAAGCCTCAGGCAACATTCCTCTTCTACAAAAGCACATGACTAGACATAGCTGGTGTAATATTAACAAGAGCAGTGAATTCAAGAAAGCACATGTCTCTATCATGAATATTCATACCACCTTCTAGCTTTAATGACATGTAAGGAATAGTCATGATGTTAAAGCTGCAATATATTACATTTACAGTTTCTAATGATCTACAATTTACATATATCAGTATAATAATAAATTTACAGCACATTTCTGGTTAGCAGAAGTTATAGATAGAGAGAGAATCTATTCAAAACCCTACAGATCCCACATGCCTTTAGCTGGTTCTGTTATACTGGATATTTTAATTGGTAGTACTCTGGAGATTTCTATGGAGCTGGGGTAGGAATCTGAACTGACTCAAGCAGGAAACTAAACATGATAAAACTAAACTTTTGATTTAAATGATTGATTTGGACCCATTGACTGAGAATTCTGTTAGATGCCATTAATTTTTTGTTGTTTCCTCTCATAAGTATAGCACTGACTACCAATAAAATGTGTGAAGCAAATATCACTTTCTGCAGAGAGGATTGACACATCAAAATATCCCGCAGTCATAAAACAGAACACAGTTTACTCAAATTGGCCAGAGCAATCTAATTCAAGGACTGGAGTGCAATATATTTTATATATATATATCACACACACACACACACACACACACACACACACACACACACACACACACACACACACACACACACACACATACACACACACACACACACACACACACACACGTCCGTGCCGTCAATTACACCCAATTGACCTATAACCCCAGTATCTTTTGAAGGGTGGGAGGAAACCCATGCAGATGCAGGGAAAACTACTTACAGACAGCGCTGGATTCAAACTCCGATACTTGATGCTGTAACAGCATTGCACTGATACTCTCTGTGCTTCTTTGGCTTGGCTTCGCGGTCGAAGATTTATGGAGGGGGTAAAAAGTCCACGTCAGCTGCAGGCTCGTTTGTGGCTGACAAGTCCGATGCAGGACAGGCAGACACGGTTGCAGCGGTTGCAGGGGAAAATTGGTTGGTTGGGGTTGGGTGTTGGGTTTTTCCTCCTTTGCCTTTTGTCAGTGAGGTGGGCTCTGCGGTCTTCTTCAAAGGAGGTTGCTGCCCGCCAAACTGTGAGGTGCCAAGATGCACGGTTTGAGGCGTTATCAGCCCACTGGCGGTGGTCAATGTGGCAGGCACCAAGAGATTTCTTTAGGCAGTCCTTGTACCTTTTCTTTGGTGCACCTCTGTCACGGTGGCCAGTGGAGAGCTCGCCATATAACACGATCTTGGGAAGGCGATGGTCCTCCATTCTGGAGACGTGACCCATCCAGCGCAGCTGGATCTTCAGCAGCGTGGACTCGATGCAGTCGACCTCTGCCATCTCGAGTACTTCGACGTTAGGGATGAAAGCGCTCCAATGGATGTTGAGGATGGAGCGGAGACAACGCTGGTGGAAGCGTTCTAGGAGCCGTAGATGGTGCCGGTAGAGGACCCATGATTCGGAGCCGAACAGGAGTGTGGGTATGACAACGGCTCTGTATACGCTTATCTTTGTGAGGTTTTTCAGTTGGTTGTTTTTCCAGACTCTTTTGTGTAGTCTTCCAAAGGCGCTATTTGCCTTGGCGAGTCTGTTGTCTATCTCATTGTCGATCCTTGCATCTGATGAAATGGTGCAGCCGAGATAGGTAAACTGGTTGACCGTTTTGAGTTTTGTGTGCCCGATGGAAATGTCGGGGGGCTGGTAGTCATGGTGGGGAGCTGGCTGATGGAGGACCTCAGTTTTCTTCAGGCTGACTTCCAGGCCAAACATTTTGGCAGTTTCCGCAAAGCAGGACGTCAAGCGCTGAAGAGCTGGCTCTGAATGGGCAACTAAAGCGGCATCATCTGCAAAGAGTAGTTCACGGACAAGTTTCTCTTGTGTCTTGGTGTGAGCTTGCAGGCGCCTCAGATTGAAGAGACTGCCATCCGTGCGGTACCGGATGTAAACAGCGTCTTCATTGTTGGGGTCTTTCATTGCTTGGTTCAGTATCATGCTGAAGAAGATTGAAAAGAGGGTTGGTGCGAGAACACAGCCTTGCTTCACGCCATTGTTAATGGAGAAGGGTTCAGAGAGCTCATTGCTGTATCTGACCCGACCTTGTTGGTTTTCGTGCAGTTGGATAATCATGTTGAGAAACTTTGGGGGACATCCGATGCGCTCTAGTATTTGCCAAAGCCCTTTCCTGCTCACAGTGTCGAAGGCTTTGGTGAGGTCAACAAAGGTGATGTAGAGTCCTTTGTTTTGTTCTCTGCACTTTTCTTGGAGCTGTCTGAGGGCAAAGACCATGTCAGTAGTTCCTCTGTTTGCGCGAAAGCCACACTGATTCTGGGAGAATATTCTCGGCGACACTAGGTATTATTCTATTTAGTAGAATCCTAGCGAAGATTTTGCCTGCAATGGAGAGCAACGTGATTCCCCTGTAGTTTGAGCAGTCTGATTTCTCGCCTTTGTTTTTGTACAGGGTGATGATGGTGGCATCACGAAGATCCTGAGGCAGTTTTCCTTGGTCCCAACAAAGCTTGAAAAACTCATACAGTTTGGCATGCAGAGTTTTGCCGCCAGCCTTCCAGACCTCTGGGGGGATTCCATCCATACCTGCTGCTTTGCCACTTTTCAGTTGTTCGATTGCCTTATATGTCTCATCCAGGGTGAGAACCTCATCCAGCTCTAGGCTTAGGGGCTATTGAGGGAGCTGGAGCAGGGTGGAATCTTGGACTGTGCTACCTTGTACAATAACAACAAGAAATTAATATAGAGCCTTAAAATGAGGAAAGATACCTTAACCCTCTTTGCCAAATCATCAATCATCATCAAACAAAAAAAAAATACACCAAATAAGATGCCATATTATGACAACAGAACAAAAGCCTGATCAGAGATGCAAGTTTAAGACTTAAATAGAGGGGGATGGAGTTGCTTTGAGAAAGATATTGCAGAGAGTAGGGCCTTGGCAGCTGGGACCACTAATTTCAGGAATGGCCAAGAGTCCAGAATTGGATGAGAATGGTCCTTTTGGTTGAAAGTTGAAGAGAGAAGAGGAAGCAAGGCTACAAAAACATTTAAAAGATGGAGATTCAAGGGTGATGAGTGAATGAGGCTTGATGAGAGTTAGAATTCAGCAGGGAATAAATAAACTTTTTTTGTCAAGGAAAGAAGGAATGGGTTAAGGCTGAAGAGATCAAAGGCATGGGTGGATGGAAAGCAGAGCATGAGAATAAAACTGTGCTGGGAGTTAGTGAAGAAAGTACAGTGCTGTCAAGAACCATAAAGGACAGTGGAAAACCAGATGGTTGGGTGTGGTATGAGCTGAAATATATGGATGAACAATAGAATTTAATGATAAACCAAGATCATTTATGTTAAGCACAAAAAATATAGATCAAAATATTTTCTAAATTGCTGAGAAACCTGGAAATATACAGATGATATTTCAGGTTTGAAGTAGAGAAATAACCATAAACTGGTAGAAAGTTACAAAATAATAATTTTTAAAAGGCAAATTAAATGTTGGTCTACATTCCAAGAGTGCTGGAACAAAAAACAAGAGAGAAAGTTACTTCACGTTAATTCTAGGGAATGCATTTCATTGAGATTATTTGGCCTTGGAAAAGACACACGTACAAATTCATCGGTATAATGCCTGGGCTACATTATGAAGATAGTTGTTACAGGTGAGTCATTCCCTCAAATATAGATGAATCAAAGATAATCTAAGTATTTATGAAGAATTTACATTCAAATAGCACCTCTTAGGAAATATCTCTTGCAGTGCAGTAATTGTACTTTAGGAGAGTAGACACAATTTGCAAATAAGTAGTTTTCATAAACAGTATTACAATAATAGCCAGATTATCTGTTTCTTGACATGCTACTTGAGCCTAAACTATTGGCTGTAATCAAAGGAAAACTCCCTTGCTCATCAAAATGAAACAACCATGGGATCATTCATATCCACCTGGGAGATTAGACAAAGCCCGAGTTTAACATTTCACCTGGTAGACAGAATGACTAACAATGACTAACGTCAGTAGTGCCAGCCTAGATTTTTGTGCAGGTTTTTTTTTAATTAGCACTTAAACCCAGAATTTTTTGATTTAGAACTGGCTCCAAGCTGATGGTAGAGAGTAACTATTTCCTCTTATGGAAGTGTCCAGTGAAATAGAGCATGGAGTTAAATTAGAGCTGGGCCTTTGGGAGTGATTTCAGAGGGTACCTCTTCCCACAAGTGGAAATCAGGAATCCGCCATCCTGAAAAGCAGCTGTCCATTAAAACATTAATCAGTCAATCATGTTAATGTCTCTTTTCTTTTCTCAGTCATTTTTATATGATGTTTTGCCAATGGTCTAGACTTAAGCTCTTTATCACCTGGCCTGTTTCAATCCGTCTCATTTTGCAGTGTGAGCTGCCTCAACGACTACTGCCCAGTAGCAATGACTTTTACTGTGATGAAATGCTTTAAGAGACTGGTCATGGCCAGAATTAACACGTACTTAAGCAAAGATCTGGACCCACTGCAATTTGCCTATCGTCACAATCGCTCCATAGCATATGCAATATTTCTGGCTCTCCACTCAGCTCTGGATACCTTGAAAACAGCAATTCATTCATAAAACTGCTCTTCATTGCCTACAGCTCAGCCTTCAATGCCATTATTCCCTCAGTGCTGGTCAAGAAGCTACAAACTCTTGGCATCTGTATCCACCTCGGCAATTGGATCTTTGACTTTCTCATTGAAAGACCACGGTCAGTACGAATTGGAAACAATGTCTCCTCCTCACTGATCAACATAGTCGAAAACCCAAGGATGAGAGCTTAACCCACTGCTCTACTCGTTATACACCCATGACTGTGTGGCCAGACACAATTCCAATGCTATCTACAAGTTTGCTGATGACATCACAGTTGTCGGCAGAATCACAAACAGCAATGAGGAGGGAGACAGAAGGGAGACAGATCAGCTTGCCACACAACAACCTTGTGCTCAACGTCAGCAAAACCAAGGAGATGATTGTGGACTTCAAAAGGAAGTCAGGGGAACATGACCCAGTCCTCATCGAGGGCTCAGGAGTGGAGAAGGTCAAGAACTTCAAATTCCTTCAACATCTCTGAGGATCTGACCTAGAGCCTCCACAATGATGCAATCACAAAGAAGGCTCACCAGCAGCTATACTAAGAGGTGCTTGAGGAGATTCTGTGTGTTACTGAAGACTCACGTAAACTTCTACAGGTGTACCCTGGAGAGCATTCTGGCTGGTTGTATCACTGTCTGGTATGGAGGTGCCAAATCTCAGGACAAGAAATAACTCCAGAGGGTTGTTAACTCAGCCTGCGACATCAAAGGCACCCGACTTCATTCCATCGAGGACCTTTACATGAAGTGGTATCTTAAAAAAAGCCTCTATCCTCAAAGACCCTCACCACCCAGGCCATGCCCTCTTCACTCTGCTACCATCAGGGAAAAGGTACAGGAGGCTAAAGACAAGTACTCAGCAGCATAAGGACAACTTCTTCCCCACTGCCATCAGATTCCTGAATAATCAATGAACCAAAGACCCTGTCTTACGTTTGGTGGACTTTTTAAAAAATATATATTTATTGTTGTAAGATGGTTTATTAAACGAATGTTTGTAATTATGATGTTGCTGCAAACCACCAAATTGCAGAAACCATGCCCCCCGCTCTTTCTCTTGTTCTGAGGAAAGTCACTGACCCAAAACATTCACTGGTTTCTCATTCAGCATTTGCTGCTTGACTGAGTTCTTCCAGCTTTTCTGTTTTTGTTACAGATTCCAGAATCTGCAGTTTCATTTGTTTTTCATGGTCAAAATAACAAAGAGAAAAAAAAGGTCCATCTTAGTTTGTAAACCTAGAAAAATCTCATGGCAGAGTGGTGTTATTTACAGACAAATCTAGAATATAATCACCGAGAAGTTTTCTTGAATGCAATTCAAGTACAAAGTCTGATGAATATGTAGGTAAAGCAGAGGATTCTGTGGACACCGTGGTTAAGTGAAAAAAAAAACACACAAATGCTGGAGAAACTCAGCAGGTCAAACAGTGCCTTTATGTAGCAATACATCACCAACGTTTCGGGCTTGAGCCCTTCGTCGAGGTATGGGGGACACAAGAGATGTCCTAACAAAAGGGGGGGGAGGGTTTTTTGTATTTTTTCACAATGAATACATAGATCTCCAGCATCCAATGTAATGAATACAAAACTAAACCCTTGCAAAAATATGTTGTACAGGAAAATTCCATTGCTAATCATCCAAAAATTGAGCATCACAGGAAAATCTACTGGGAAAATAGAACAACTGTTTACTTGTCTGAATTAACACATCCAAAAGGAGTGAAGAATTATTTAAATATGTACAGTAGATTTGGCTTCAAGGAAAGTAGGCTAAATGATGTTTTTGATATCTGCCATTCACCGACAATGTCCAAATGAGGTCCAAACCGCAAAGTGGTTCAATTTCCCCAGTTGCGACCCTGGGGGTCTCTGCAAGTGGAATGCTGGTCTTTGTTTTTTTTTGCAGGTGAGGTTTAAAAACATGTTCCCAAGAATCTTGCATGTTTTCAAAGGCAGAATGTAATGATGGCCCATATTTTAAACCCCACAAATGATTAAAAAAAAATAGATGGCAGGCAGAATCTGCAAGGGCTAAATGTGGGTTTTGTTAGTGAGAGGTTTTGTTAGAAATTGCAAATGCAGTATCTGAAAGCAGTTTGAAGAAGGGCATGACCCGGACAAGATCCTCAAAACAAATGTCAGTTTGTTCAAAGCATCCACTATAGCCTGTTTGAATACAATTGAATATTTCCAAAATTATTGTTTTCATTCACAATTTCAACATTTCACACCTGCTAATTATTCATCACAAGCGTTGGATCCAAGAATATTAAATAAATTCCGCGCACTTCCAGTTTAAAAAGAAATGCAGGTTTTAATTTCCAGGATGGAAGCACAGAACTTTACAAAGCCGGAGTAGATCTTTCACGTTGCAATTTTCAAAGGAAGAGCTCGTATTTTCTTCTTTCAAGTTTGCAACTGTGGTCACTTCCATCTACACAATCTGTCTGATTTTTTAAAAGTCTCTGTGGAAGATGATCAGGCCACGCAAGTTTGGAATACAGTCTACAACTGGTGAGCACTCAGGGGATGCTCTGCAGTATTTAACGGGACTGTAACATCGCCCAAAACGACTTGACTTTCTCCTCACATCTTTTTGTTTCTTCCCCCTTCTGTGCATGACACTATTGAACAGTCAGCTGAAAACAAACATTGTTAAATAGCAAGAAGACTTGGGCTGGTCTAATTCCCCACTGCAACATTTTCAAATGACGAACGCTTGCTAAATGGATTTAGCTTTGAAAGAAAGTCGCACAGAAATTTGATGTGGCCCCGTGACCCTGGGTAAGCACATGTATCTTCAGCTGTCACATAACACACTCCTGCTTCTTACTTTTTCAGCCAAGACTATTGATTTTGCTCATTGGCTGCAGGCTAGTCCATAAAGAACAAATTACAAAGTCAGAGGTCTATTGCTACTGATCGCTTGCCTGATAACAGGGGACTCATTTCCCCATTCCTTTTTTTTTAATATAGTATTTCAACTCATTTATAGTCTTGAAGAAATTTCATTAAAGTAATAACAGTACAACTAAGATAACGACCGCAGGTAAAAGAAATACAGCGAGATAGATGTACGAATCCTACAATTAGCAACTCTCTCTCTCTGCAGAGTCCAGGAGCAAAGTGTCCTCTGGTTCCAACACCAAAAGCTTGAATCCCTGGGTCAGATCCCGATCTTAAGTGACATTCGTGCTCAGGATTGCCCCTGAGGTGTGTTTGCTAATCTTAAACAGTTTATCTAGGGAAAAGGGAGCCTGATCGAGCGCAACGTCCCTCCCTGCAGTGGATAGATGGATATCTTCTGCCATCACACTCGTAATTTAAGAATTTCCATCAGATCATTCCTTAAAGACTGAAGCGTAAACTTTTCTCTGACCAATTTAGGAGATGCTGTCTGGGGCTTCACTTTCTGCAAAAGTCAGTTCTGTTTCCCCCCCACCCCGACTAACCACATGATGCTCCACCTAGTGCCCTGGCTGAGAACAAAGCAAAGCTCTTCAGTAGACAAAGGTGAGTGAGTTTGATTGACAAGCATCCCTGTGGCTCGAATCCATGATAATATACACAATAAGCCAGTGCCTCCATTTACTGTGCAACTAGGCTGAGCAAATAATGTTTGGTTGGAAATATTGATATATTTAACCTGCCTATTCATTTGAAATGTCCCCATCATTAAAACGGTGAAGAACAAATTGCATATTTAAATGTGTAATCCAGAATAATTTGTGCATTCGAAAGCGGTATTGATAATCTCTTAATGCGACTGCCACTACCTGGGTCCACCGGGTTCATGAAACTCAACATCAAGAGCTGTGTTGGTCTGTTTCAAACAAGAACTTCTGGCAGCAGGGCACCGTGCAATTCTGCTTGTTTAACTGGTTGGCTGGTTGTTCAACAATCCTGTCAAATGGCAAGTGTGAAACTTTACAATTGGCAGAGGAGATTAGAACATTTTTGTTGATTCATGTGATGCCAGATTAATATACTGTATTACACTCAGATACCACAGCATTAGGTTTGGAACTGAAATGCTTATTATGCTTGGATATTTGGGAGTGAAACTTCATATGTTTTTTTAGACTGCAGGCATGTAATGGCACAATCAATGAAATTTCCCATTTCCTGGGCAGTCTAAAAAGGAAAGTGCAGAAATTTTTAGTCAATTCCTGCACCACAATTTATCCTACTACTTTTCCGGGGAAGCCTACAGTCTAAATCGCCCTGCAAAACTCACCTCATGAATTCAACATCCAGCAGATGACACAGGCCACGTTGCTCTACGTAAAAGCCCCAGGATTAACATGCACAGGAACTTAAGACGTGCAGTGATTAATTGTGTTAATATATGTTAATTTTTCCCAAGATTTTTCTGACATTGCTGTCTAAAAAAACACTATAAATTCTTGAAATAATTATTTATCTGTTTGCCCTGTTACTGATGTCTTGTTTTACTCTTGCAGAGGTTAGAGTGTGCT
The DNA here is from genome assembly GCF_036971445.1 of Narcine bancroftii. Lineage (NCBI taxonomy): Eukaryota > Metazoa > Chordata > Chondrichthyes > Torpediniformes > Narcinidae > Narcine > Narcine bancroftii. The sequence continues at coordinate 51,575,843 of NC_091472.1, read as the reverse complement.
AATTTGTAACTGTGTTCAATAAACTATGTTTTCTGTAGTAGCAAGTATACGGTCAATAAGCACTGGGACCCCTCAACATTTTTACGGAGTGGCTGCAGTGTAAAATGACCGCGGCCACTCCGTAAGAAACAGGCCTAATGAACACGACTTTGCCCCTCCAGCAAACTCCACAACACAGGAAGGTGAAAGTGGCCTAAAGGTGCCCCTGTGTAAATGATGACATCAGGACACTGGAGGTAAATATGCTAATTTTTTTGGAATAATTCCAAAGTTTATGTGTAAAAATGCCAAAAAATAGACTAATGACCACATTTGAAAAATGGAGGAAGAATGGTTTTCCCCACTGGAACATTTGAAAACAACTCTAAAAAGTTATTTCTGTCCCACTTTCGCAAATAATTCCATGCAAATTCATAAATCAAAACATAATTGTCCCTATTAATAAGATTTAAATATTACACCAACATAGATTTGATCATTCTTAAATAGGAAAACAAGTTCATTTTGGTGCTGATTTGGTTAAAAAAAACCCAGAAAGACTGGACACCATCACTGAGGAAAATAATATTTATGAACATTTAATTACATTTCATTGTCATTTTCTCTGGCATGTTGATCATCTCAAGAAAAAAGACATTTGTATGACATTTTTCATACCCCTTTACAGCCAATGAAGTACTTTTGAAATGAAAGTGGCACCATATTAGAAATATGCAGCTGATTTAAGCAATATTCCACATATAGCAATATGATGATAACCAAATTAGCTTAGTTTTGTGAACTTAGTGAAGAGAAAAATATTGCTTTGATTTTTTTAACAGTGGTATCAGTCCATCATGTAGTATGTGAATTGATGGTTGTTTTATTACCTGCACTTATCACTAAACACTGTTCATAACTTGTCATTGAATAGAATACGAACTTTCTTGGCAATGTTTTACAACACAAATATTTCAACAAAATATCAATAGGGATGTATTGTACAATTTTGCAAGGTGCATTGGACACATACACAAATTATTATGAGCATATACCATCACCAACTCAGGGCTATTACATTAAGGACACAATTTAACAAACAATTTTGAATTATTTTCTCTGTAAATTCTTTTTTTTTCTGCAAATATCCCTCTGCAAGCTTTTTCTTTCCAAAACATGTCTGCATTGAGATTGATAGATATGATCTCCCTTTATACTTCATTAATAACAATAGAAATCTCTTTGCACAACATGACTGTGCAGAAATGATGGCAAGTCAAGATTAGAAATATCTGTTATGATATATCTGTTGGCTATGACGCAGAACACACTGACAAACTGCCATTTGTTTATGTTGAAACATTTTTGTGTAGTTCCCATGTTTTTTATGGTCATCGACGGAAAGATGATGCTAGTGAAAACTACCAGCAAATGCTAGGACATGGGTTTGTGCATAAAATTCCACAGTCTGATCTCAATCACAGCATGCAAGAAGATATGGGGTCCTTTCCCAAGCAAGAAAGAGGGGAAAGCTAAACACACTGCTGGAGGCAAACACAGAGGGTCAAGCAGCATTGTTGGGAGAAAAAGAATGGTCAACATTTCAGGCTAAAACCTTTTCTCCAGACTGGGGAAATGTAATAGGACAAAATATAGGACTGCATAAAGAGGACAGAGTGAGAGAGATGTGGGATTGGTCAACTAGATATGCTGGAATCTGATAAGAAGAGAGGGTGAAAATGGTGGTAGAAAGACAGGTCATATGGAACTGGAGTGGGGAGTGTGAGGAAAGGAATGGAAGAATGCACTGGGAGATGGTGATGGAGGGGAGTAGATCCAAAGAGGAGGAGGGATGAGAATGCATGGGTGGCTGGGTATGGATGGGTGGGAAAGGGGACAAAAGAAAGGGGAAGAGCAGAAGGAAGGTGTAGTTAAGGTAGATGTTGGTTTGTAATAACCATCAGGAGAAAGCTTGAAATAAAACACAAAAATCTGTAGACACGTGGTTGAAGCAAGAACACAATACTGGAGGAACCCAGCAGGTCACATAGTGTTCTTTATAGAGCAAAGGTAAAAATACATAATCGGCGTTTCGGGCTTGAGCCCTTTATCAAGGTATGGGAAAAAGGTTGGCAGGCATCCGAATAAAAGAATGGGGGGGGGGGGGGGAGTGTGGTCGCAAAGGCAGGAGGTAATATGTGGATAAGGGAGGGAGGCACAACAACAAGCAGGGGGAGGAGGGATGGCTAGATGAATAGAGAGGGAAGGGGGAGGAGAGTTTGAAGGGGGAGGAGAGAAAGGGGGAGAGGAGAGCAGGTTAGCAGAAAATGGAAAAGTCAATGTTAATGCCTTCTGGCTGGAGAGAGCCCAAATTGAAAATCAGGTGATATTCCTCCAATTTATGGGTGGTCTTGATGGGATAGTACATAAAGACATGGATAGACATGTGAGTGTGGGAGTGTGACACAGAACTGAAATGGTTGGCTACTGGGAAGTGTCTGTCACTGGTGCAGATGGAGCAAAGTAGAAATTTTCAGTAGAAAGCTTGTCAGAATGGTGGGGCAGACTCGATGGGTTGTACAGCCTATGTCTGCTCCTATGTGTTATGGTCCTGTAATGAAGACAAGTATAGAAAGGGGAGAGAAGTGTCAGAAATGGTCCAAGTGAATTCCAGAGCGGGTGGCAGATAAGTAACAAAGTTGATAAAATTGACGATTCCTGCACAGTGCAGGAAGCAGCCCAATGCAGATGTCAATGTAATAGATGAAAAACTGGGAGTGGTGCTGAGGTAGGTGCAGAACAAAGACTGTTCCATGAAGCCAACAAAAAGACAAGTATAGCTGGGAGTCATGCGAGTGCTCATGGATAGGCCTTTCATTTGAAGAAAATGAGAGTCATTTAGGGTGAGAACAAGTTCTGCCAGGCAGAGGAGAGTGTTGGTAGAGAGAAACTAATCAGAACATAGGAAGAAGTGGAGGGATTTGAGGCCTTTCTGATGGGAGAATGGAGGAGCAAAGAGATGAGACAAGCATGGTGAAGATGAGATAGTGGGGACAGAGAATCGGAAGTTGTCAAAGCAGTGAAGAAATGGGAGATATCCCAGATGTAGGAGGGAAGGGACTGGTCAAGGTTGGAGAGAATAGAGCCATGACGATATAGAAGAGACAACTAGAGTTTTATTCATAAAGGGAGAGACACAAGAGACTACGGACACTAGAATCTGGAACAAATATAAAACAATCTGATGGAGGAACCCAATGGATTCGGTAGCATCTGTGGAGGTCAATGTTTTGAATTGAGTCGTTCTACCACAAGGGAGAGTGTCGAGGGGAGATAGCCAATATAAAGAGGTGAGAAGGAGGAGGAAGCTGAGATTGGCAGGCAATCGGTTCAGCCAGGTGAGGGAGGGAATGATGAGCAGCTGGAGTTGGGTGGGGTGAGGAGAATATGGAGGTTGAGACAGGATGGAAAGTGATGTGGAGACATCAAAGGGCAAATGAAGACAAAAAAGGGTACACAGTGATGTATGGAAATTAGAATTTCAGTGTCAGCTAATGCTCACACCCCATGTTCTCTCTCTGATCCACCAAGTTTTCTCACTGCCCACTTCTTTTCAATCCTCCTTTCAAGTCCCCATATCCAACTTCTTTACTCTTATCCACTGGTTTCACCATCACCCCTGATCCGATTGTACTTATCACCTTCTTACTAATCAGATACCAGAATCTGCAGTCCTCTGTTGTCTCCAGTTATCACTTCCCAGCCTCTATCTCCACCTCCTACCTAGTTCCATCTGGCTATCATCTCCCTCCTCACCTGGTTACACCTAAAGCATGCCAGCTCCTGCTTCACCTCTTTTTACTGGCCATCTCCCCTCCATGCTCTCAATCCTGATACAAGACTTTGACCTGAAGCATCAACTCTCTTTCTGCCTCCACAGAGACTGCCTGATCCAATTGATTTCCTCCAACAGTTGTTTTTTTTTTTGCTGTAGTTTTATTCAGACACATTCTGGTACATGCTATAAATGCAAATGGGGAAATGCATGAATACACAAGGAAGAAAAATGATAATAAACAGCATTGATTTTGGTATTAAATTTCCAAGAAATGAGAACAGAGGAAGTTATTGAGAAAAACTGAGGCTCAGATTTCATTATGGGTAACTTTGAGTTCATCTGTGTTGCACTTAAAAAATGAGTAATTCTACTAGTGAAGAGTTAGAGCAGTGGAGGCCCAAAATGACTGATGGGTCTTTACACATAGACCCTTAACATGATACTAAAAACATTCCAGAAGGTTAATTCTATACCTTGAATATCAGAAGCAGTAAACAGAAGAGTTGCTACATCTATATAAAACCTAGGTTTCGCTGACACTAAAATAACAGTGAGTATTTAATAACAATGAATTTATTGTCATATACCTAAGTATAATGTACACATCTAATTTGCTGCAGCAACATAGGTGCTTTTGTTAAAAAATATTCCAATACCAGATGCAATCACAACAACATAAGCAACTGGAGCATATATTTTCAAGACTGTTCCATAGTTCAAAGTATGAGGAGACATTACATGGGCAAGATTGTATTATTTGAAATATAGAAAGCTTAATGTCAACTTGATTAAATTGTTAAATTGAGCAGACATGACAGAGCTAATTCCCTTGGTTGGATAGAGGACATAATAATGCCATAGATTTATAGAGTTTTATAGCAGAGAACAGGTTGTTCCGCCCAACTTGTCCAACCCAATCAAGTTCTCAATGCAAGCTTGTCACAGTTGCCTGTGTCCATTCAACATCCTTCTCAACCTTTCATGTTCATAATCTGAATATAAGAATTATGCCTTTTAGCAGGCAAGTTAGAAAACCTTCTACCTGCAAGCTCTGGTAAAAATTTGAAGACCTGTTCTGCAATTAGCATTTTTAAATCTGAAATTGGCTTTTTTTTTTGGTTAGCAAAATGCATTGCAGGATATCAGACACATTGATGATCGCCACTGATCACTGATGTAGAAAGGCAGAAGAGGTTGAGGAGAATGAGGAGGAGAATGGAATTGGTAGAGTTGCATTTGTGTGGGTGTGAAATGGTCACTCCAATTGTTATGTTATCTTGGTCACATTATGCTGTTGGAAGATGTAGAATGAGAGCAGTTCATGTGGAGCAAAGGTATTGGTTAAAGCATGGCTTATTAGTGCACTGAAGATGATGACCAAAATTGGTGCAAGTTCAAGTATTGAACATCTTTAAAATGAACCTTTGTAAATGCCCATTTTGAAAGCAGTCAATTCATGAAGTAAAATATTAAAGAACATGACATGGGCTTTCAAAACGATGGTATTTAAGAACAAAAGTTCCCCATATGTTTGGTTTGATAAAGAAGGGCAGACAATGTCTATTAACATACCGTAAACTATATTTGAGTCAGAAGAGGTATAACTAAAAACAAATAACAACTTACAAGCTTTACCTGAAAGGTATAGTATGAAACCTGTGATCAGGAATATATATTTTCATAGCAGCTGATGCCTTCAGGATTTACCTATCTAATTTTACACACCAGAGGAATCCATGTATCCATATTGGTACATATTCAGTCATGGAAATAGGACTATGCTAGTGAAAGTATTTGTAAAGATAAATTAAATGTTTCCCTTCCAGAATCAGGATGATGCCTGGTCTGTCTTCTTTACATTAATCTATTCCTATGTTTGCAAAATGAACAAACTTTCAGCTGTGCAGAAGATGCCATGTTAATGCCACAAATGACCACAGAGTCATACTAACTGCTCCAGCCCAGAGTCTATTGGGCATGAAGTGGCTGGAAAAAATTGGTCACCCCACAGAGCTGGTGGCAGCCAAGTCCAAGATTTTTTACACGGATCATGGGTTAAGAGATCCACTGTAAGAATGTAATGCAGCAGCTGTGTAGGGAATTTAATCAAATATGGCCAGAAGAGCGCGCACACTGTGGCTTGGCTTGTGATGTCAAAGCATTTTCCATCTACATGCTAGTTGTGGGTACAGATCATATGACTGTAATCATTGCCAGACCTCATCACTTTTCATAGGGGAAAAAAAGCTGATGATGGCAACACAATTTATGTTCATGACACGTTGATAAGGAAGATAAATATGTGGATAAGCGAGGTAGCTATCTAAGAGCGGACATGAACGAAATGACACAGTCAGAGCTGACAAAACTTTTTAGTAGTTTCGTAGGAAATGTCTTACTGTTCAGTATGAGAGAAAAAAACTTCATGGCAGATTAAACAGTGCAGAATAACATCTTTGTTTGGGTGTTATGTATTATGCTGTAATTGGTACTTTGCTGAGAATCAGTGTTGGCACTCAAAGAAAAGAAACTCAAAGCAGAGACAGGTGACAAGTGAAGCATCACCTCCCCTGTAAACAAAGGTTATCATCTGAGTGATCAGTTTTAGTGTGATCAATTGAAATTTTGACAAGTGCTTTGTTATCATGCTGTCAAATAAATACGTTATTAAAGTGTAATGCTGCAATAGCATAAGGATTTTTTTCTGGTTATGCACCCATAAATAAAAATTTAAAAAATGTTTTAAATTGCTGCAGATTGGGCAACATCCTGAACAAAATAAATTGAAATCCATGGATTGTTGTCTGATTTTTTTCTTTCTCTCTCTCTCTCTCTCTGTTTCTGATGTTTCCTGAATTTTACTTTTTTTATGTTATCTATTTTCATATTCTGTATGATCTGCTCTCAGAAAACATTCTCACCAGGTCAATAATTTCCTTAAATTCCATAATATTTAACTTGATCTAATAAAGTCTTACCAGTTTTCTGAAAGTCTACAGAAGACAATCATAGATATATCCCAATTATTACAGTATGTCGTTCAAGTACATCAGGTCAGTGAGGTTTTTTGTAATTACACTATTTGTTTTTAATTTAAATTTGGAGAAACAGCACGGTAACAGGCCTTACAGCCCATATGCCTATGAGTATAAAAAGTGCATATAAAGATATCCAAAGAATATCAAATACAAAATTAAAAAATATAAATCCAGAATGTAATCCTTATTTATGGTCTCCACTAATTTTCCAATGCAGATTCCAGGATTACTGGTCTATGCTTCAAACCGTGAGGTGCTGGAGGAACTCAACGGGTCAGTCAGCATCTATGGGAAAAAGTGGTCAGACAGCAATTTAGGTCGGCACCTTTCCTCGAAACTGATTCCTTTGTGTCCTTTTCTCAGCTGATATAGTGGCTTGTACAATTTTCCAAGATCCATTAAATCAAATAGATGAAAATGTGACATTGCGGTGCTGTTATTTTCTCACTAGTATTATTTTGTTTATCTTTGATGTGTCTCTGATTCAACATTTGTTTTCATCATATATATTTCTAATGCTTGAACTAAAACAATCATAAACTTTATTGAATTATAAAGACAATAAATACGTAAGAGAGATGATAAATATTTAGAATACTCTTGTTGCAAAGAAAAATGACTTGCATTCACAGAGACAGTCCTTTTTGTATGGCCAGAGTAGTCCATGAATAAAGAACCAAAGGGAGGTTCAAGAGTCTGGTAGCACTTGGAATGAAACTGTTCTTGAGCCTAGAGGTGTTGACTTTCAGGCTTGTGTACTTTATGCCCAAATATAGCAGTGAAAAGAGGTTATAACAAGATGGTGGGGGCCCTTTATGATGTTGGCTGACTTCTTGGGGCAGCACCTCACATGGATGTTTGCATTGAATGGGAGGTCAGAGCATGTGATGGATCTGCCTACGTTTGCCATCTTCTGTAGCCGTCTGTGTTTCTAGGAACTTGAATTTACAAACCAGGCATCACCGTTATTCATTTGAAAGAGGTCCAGATTTCTCCTAATCACTCCTTATTCTAATTCATTTTTTGTTTCGAGTTTAATATTCTTTGAGTATTTCTTTTCGTATGCTATTTTTGTAACTCTTTCTGTCTCTTTTTTCTTCTCTGTATCTCTCCCAATTAGAAAAGTCTGTGTTAAGCTTTGTTTTTCCTTATGAATCCTCTTAATTTTTGGTAATCTTTTGAGCCTTTTGCAATCTATTGCCATTTCTGCAGGTAATAGTGAACTTGCCAGTTCCCTATCACAGAGATTTTTTTTGATTGACTATTTCCCATTAACTAATCAGTTAAGATTACCTGTCCCTTTAAACAAAATGTAGATCTAGAGCCTTCATCAATGTTTTGTATTTTTTTCCCTTCTGAATTCTATTGTATTACTATTAGATAATGTTCATGAGTCATCAGGACTATTAACCAAATCTGTATAATTACAGTAAAACTGGTATCTGGAATTCAAGCAAATGGCAGCCTTAAGCAACTGGCAAAAAAATTGAGAAAAATAAACAAGAATAACTTAATAGGTTAAAAAATATGTAAGATTAAAATTATAAAAGTGAATGTTCTGTGAAGGAGCACATAAACTTTTGGTGAAGATGGGAGCAAGTATTCAGCCAGCATAGCAGCTATTTGAATAAAGTTGGATGAAATAGAAATGGTGTCGCCTCGGATGAAAAGCTGGTTGATGCCTCTTGCCGTTGGGGTGTGCCTTAAAGTGTCTCCTTATCCTTGCTTAATAAGAGCGCCTGTCAAAGGCTTCTTCTGTAAACTTGGGGAAGAGGGAGTTATTTATCTATATATAAAATGTTATTATTATGTCTTTCAGGTGGCTTTATGGAGGGGGAGGAATCTGCAGATACAGCCATATTAAATGTTTTTAAATATTTTTTTTAAATTTAGACATTGTGATAGTACAGATTCTATCACCAATGTTATATGTACATATGTACAGATGGGAGTGTAGGATGACTGTGATTGCCTGAGAGTGTAGCCACACCTACTGGCAGGTCTTAAAGGATTGCTCCTAGCCAGAACAGGTCATTCTGGACTGGTCGACCTACTTGTGATATGCTCCAGTCTTTTAGTTAATAAAAGCCTTGGTTTGGATCAACAAGTCTTTGGTTCTTTCGATGTGCATTACAGACTTACAGCATGATAACAGCTATTTTAGACCATGAGGCCATGTTGCCCAATTTACACCCATTTAACCTACACCCCAGTACGTTTTGAAAGGTAGGAGGCAACCCGAACCCCTGGGAAAAGCCCTTGCAGACACGAGGAGAATGTACAAATTCCTTACAGACAGTGTGGGTTTCAAACCCTGGTCCTAATCACTGGCACTGTAAAGGCATTGCACTAACTGCTACACCAACCGTGCTGCCCTGTGACCGAAAATAAAGTAAAATGCCTTAAAGTTTATATATTCATGCAAGTGTAGTTTTTCAGTGAAAGTTCGGAAAAGTATTTTTGCCTTTAAATTGTTTAATCTTAATGCGGGTCCAGTTAATCATTACAAGTCTAAATCTCAAGCGACTGGAAAATGCACTTACCTGGCATCTACTAATCTCCATACCAGGGGTTTTACTGTACTAATTATGGGATTGATATGACCTGATCCTATGTTGATTCTGTCACATTCTGCCCTGGAAATTCCTTGAAATGGTCGTCCTGATAGTTTTCATACAAATCAACTTGCTCTTCAGCTTGAGTATTTTCAGGACTCCGATTTACAAGACAATAACGGCTCAACTGTTAATGCCGCTGTACAACTCTGTCTCTGTTACAAACAGGTTGCAAATTACATACTGTTTAATGTATTTTTAAAAATTCAGACATTTTAAATTGAAATTAAATTAAAAACATTAGAAAACATTTAATTAAAGACTTTTGAATGACCTCAATTAAATCACAATGACCTGGCGCATTCCTCTTTTCCTCACTAGTGTTCCTTTCAAGGGAAGTGGACAGAATAAAATGGAGGCAAACTTCTTAACACCACTAGTGAAAACCTGTTGGCAGTTTTGCTCCGCTATTGGATTCCAATATAGCTGAAGTTCAGACCGCTCAATATTATGTTTTGACATAGTATGAATTATGATTTAATTCTTTAATTATCATAATTACAGAATTTGATGTCCTGAATGAAAAATGTTATGTAGTAAATATGATTCTGCTTCTAATTTACAATTGGTATGTGATAAATATATGGTAATGATGTGATTTATTGTCATTAGTTGACCTTGTGCAAAGGGTTTTTGTTAAACTCGATAAAAATATTTTAAAAAGAAGGGAAGTTCAGGCCACCATTGAATGCGTGCTTTACTCAGCTGTGAAGATTTTCAGACGTTCTTATATGTGGTAGCTTGAATGGAAATCCTGACAAAATAGAACCATCACAATTTTGTGGAACGTTCAGGCTGTTGTTGCAGAAAGTATCCTGAACACACACAAAATACCTTTTAGAAATGCGTTAGTCACATCTTTTTAGTCTTTTTTTTTAATTAACTTAGAGATACAGCACAGGCTCTTCTGCTTACAAGTGGAATACACCAATTAACCTACAAATCCTATATAATTTTTGAGGGTTGGAGAAAACTGGAGCACCCAGAGGAAATCCACGCAGACATGGGGAGAACAGACAAACTCCTTACAAACAGCACCTGGTGTTGCTGGTGTTGCAGTAGTGTTGCTGGTGTGTAGTAGTGTTGCTGGTGTTGTAGGTAGTATTGCTGGTGTTGTAGGTAGTGTTGTTGGTGTTGTCGTAGTGTTGCTGGTGTTGTCGTAGTGTTGCTGGTGTTGTCGAATTGTTGCTGGTGTTGTAGTAGTGTTGCTGGTGTTGTAGTAGTGTTGCTGGTGTTGTAGGTAGTGTTGCTGGTATTGTAGTAGTGTTGCCGGTGTTGTAGTAGTGTTGCCGGTGCTGTACGTAGTGTTGCCGGTGTTGTAGGTAGTGTTGCCGTTGTTGTAGTAGTGTTGCCGGTATTGTAGGTAGTGTTGCCGGTGTTGTAGTAGTGTTGCTGGTGTTGTAGTAGTGTTGCTGGTGTTGTAGTAGTGTTGCTGGTGTTGTAGTAGTGTTGCTGGTGTTGTAGTAGTGTTGCTGGTGATGTAGTAGTGTTGCTGGTGATGTAGTAGTGTTGCTGGTGTTGTAGTAGTGTTGCTGGTGTTGTAGTAGTGTTGCTGGTGTTGTAGTAGTGTTGCCAGTGTTGTAGGTAGTGTTGCCGGTGTTGTAGTAGTGTTGCTGGTGTTGTAGTAGTGTTGCCGGTGTTGTAGTAGTGTTGCCGGTGTTGTACGTAGTGTTGCCGGTGTTGTAGGTAATGTTGCCGGTGTTGTAGTAGTGTTGCCGGTGTTGTAGGTAGTGTTGCCGGTGTTGTAGTAGTGTTGCTGGTGTTGTAGTAGTGTTGCCGGTGTTGTACGTAGTGTTGCCGGTGTTGTAGGTGGTGTTGCCGTTATTGTAGTAGTGTTGCCGGTGTTGTAGTAGTGTTGCTGGTGTTGTAGTAGTGTTGCTGGTGTTGTAGGTAGTGTTGCTGGTGTTGTAGTAGTGTTGCTGGTGTTGTCGTAGTGTTGCTGGTGTTGTCGAATTGTTGCTGGTGTTGTCGTAGTGTTGCTGGTGTTGTAGGTAGTGTTGCTGGTGTTGTAGTAGTGTTGCTGGTGTTGTAGTAGTGTTGCTGGTGTTGTAGGTAGTGTTGCTGGTGTTGTAGTAGTGTTGCCGGTGTTGTAGTAGTGTTGCCGGTGTTGTACGTAGTGTTGCCGGTGTTGTAGGTAGTGTTGCCGTTGTTGTAGTAGTGTTGCCGGTATTGTAGGTAGTGTTGCCGGTGTTGTAGTAGTGTTGCTGGTGTTGTAGTAGTGTTGCTGGTGTTGTAGGTAGTGTTGCCGGTGTTGTAGTAGTGTTGCCGGTGTTGTAGTAGTGTTGCCGGTGTTGTACGTAGTGTTGCCGGTGTTGTAGGTAGTGTTGCCGTTGTTGTAGTAGTGTTGCTGGTGTTGTAGTAGTGTTGCTGGTGTTGTAGGTAGTGTTGCTGGTGTTGTAGGTAGTGTTGCCGGTGTTGTAGTAGTGTTGCCGGTGTTGTAGGTAGTGTTGCCGGTGTTGTAGTAGTGTTGCCGGTGTTGTAGTAGTGTTGCCGGTGTTGTAGGTAGTGTTGCCGGTGTTGTAGTAGTGTTGCCGGTGTTGTAGTAGTGTTGCCGGTGTTGTACGTAGTGTTGCCGGTGTTGTAGGTAGTGTTGCCGTTGTTGTAGTAGTGTTGCCGGTGTTGTAGTAGTGTTGCTGGTGTTGTAGGTAGTGTTGCTGGTGTTGTAGGTAGTGTTGCCATTGTTGTAGTAGTGTTGCTGGTGTTGTAGTAGTGTTGCTGGTGTTGTAGTAGTGTTGCTGGTGATGTAGTAGTGTTGCTGGTGTTGTAGTAGTGTTGCTGGTGTTGTAGGTAGTGTTGCTGGTGTTGTAGTAGTGTTGCTGGTGTTGTAGGTAGTGTTGCTGGTGTTGTAGTAGTGTTGCTGGTGTTGTAGTAGTGTTGCTGGTGATGTAGTAGTGTTGCTGGTGATGTAGTAGTGTTGCTGGTGTTGTGGTAGTGTTGCTGGTGTTGTAGTAGTGTTGCTGGTGTTGTAGTAGTGTTGCCGGTGTTGTAGGTAGTGTTGCCGGTGTTGTAGTAGTGTTGCTGGTGTTGTACGTAGTGTTGCTGGTGTTGTAGTAGTGTTGCCGGTGTTGTAGTAGTGTTGCCGGTGTTGTACGTAGTGTTGCCGGTGTTGTAGGTAGTGTTGCCGGTGTTGTAGGTAGTGTTGCTGGTGTTGTAGTAGTGTTGCTGGTGTTGTAGGTAGTGTTGCTGGTGTTGTAGTAGTGTTGCCGGTGTTGTAGTAGTGTTGCCGGTGTTGTAGGTAGTGTTGCCGGTGTTGTAGTAGTGTTGCTGGTGTTGTAGTAGTGTTGCCGGTGTTGTACGTAGTGTTGCCGGTGTTGTAGGTGGTGTTGCCGGTGTTGTAGTAGTGTTGCCGGTGTTGTAGGTAGTGTTGCCGGTGTTGTAGTAGTGTTGCTGGTGTTGTAGTAGTGTTGCTGGTGTTGTAGGTAGTGTTGCTGGTGTTGTAGTAGTGTTGCTGGTGTTGTAGTAGTGTTGCTGTTGATGTAGTAGTGTTGCTGGTGTTGTAGTAGTGTTGCTGGTGTTGTAGTAGTGTTGCTGGTGTTGTAGGTAGTGTTGCTGGTGTTGTAGGTAGTGTTGCTGGTGTTGTAGGTAGTGTTGCCGGTGTTGTAGTAGTGTTGCCGGTGTTGTAGTAGTGTTGCCGGTGTAGTAGTGTTGCTGGTGTTGTAGTAGTGTTGCTGGTGTTGTAGTAGTGTTGCCGGTGTTGTAGTAGTGTTGCTGGTGTTGTAGGTAGTGTTGCTGGTGTTGTAGTGTTGCTGGTGTTGTAGGTAGTGTTGCCGGTGTTGTAGTGTTGCTGGTGTTGTAGTAGTGTTGCTGGTGTTGTAGTAGTGTTGCTGGTGTTGTAGTAGTGTTGCCGGTGTTGTAGTAGTGTTGCTGGTGTTGTAGTAGTGTTGCCGGTGTTGTAGTAGTGTTGCTGGTGTTGTAGGTAGTGTTGCCGGTGTTGTAGTGATGCTGGTGTTGTAGTAGTGTTGCCGGTGTTGTAGTAGTGTTGCCGGTGTTGTAGTAGTGTTGCTGGTGTTGTAGTAGTGTTGCCGGTGTTGTAGTAGTGTTGCTGGTGTTGTAGGTAGTGTTGCTGGTGTTGTAGGTAGTGTTGCCGGTGTTGTAGTAGTGTTGCCGGTGTTGTAGTAGTGTTGCCGGTGTAGTAGTGTTGCAGGTGTTGTAGGTAGTGTTGCCGGTGTTGTAGTAGTGTTGCCGGTGTTGTAGTAGTGTTGCCGGTGTTGTACGTAGTGTTGCCGGTGTTGTAGGTAGTGTTGCCGGTGTTGTAGGTAGTGTTGCTGGTGTTGTAGTAGTGTTGCTGGTGTTGTAGTAGTGTTGCTGGTGTTGTAGTAGTGTTGCTGGTGTTGTAGTAGTGTTGTTGGTGTTGTAGTAGTGTTGCTGGTGTTGTAGGTAGTGTTGCTGGTGTTGTAGTAGTGTTGCTGGTGTTGTAGTAGTGTTGCTGGTGTAGTAGTGTTGCTGGTGTTGTAGTAGTGTTGCACTCACCACTACATATTTTGATCTGTATGGAAGATTATTTTTACATTGAAACCACTTGAACTATAGTATGTTACGAGCCCTGAGGACCACAAAACTCAGCAGCAATAGAAATTCACCAAGACAAGGGGTACTTAAACAAAAGTTGCTTTTAATTTTATATAAGCATAAAAACAGGATCAAACTTTAACTTCTTACTATTAACAACCCCCTTCTAAATTTAAAGCCACGTGCATGTAATGTGCATATGTTCAGGAAAGTCCAATCTCACTTCTCACTCCTTCAAGTTCAGGCAATTTGTATACTGTGCACAGAATTTAACATTTATGAATTTTCACCAAGCTATGGTGCTTAAAGGTGCCACTCAGGAAGGTTCTTGTTGATTTCAGGGAGAGATTGGTTGCTCGTTGGACACAAACAAACTGATTTCCCATGATCAGCCACTTCAATGTCTTGTCGCAGGAATTTTCCCCAGCACGGGTTTTCCAAATTATAGCTTCTTCTTCCAGGTCACCACAGAGTTCCTCTTGTTTCCCTTGTTTCAAGAGAAACACTCAGTCAGCCATTTCCTCTTGTAAGGACTACAAGGGTTTTTTGAAAGGCTGAACTCAGAATTCACAACCCATCTTCAAAATGGGATTTTCCACAAGCTTCCAAAAGCCACTGCAGAAGTCGGCTCTCTCTCTCTCTCTCTCTCTCTCAGTGAAGTTCTTTCCCAATGCAAAGGCTCTTGGTGCCTCAATGTCTTACTTTGTGCAAAGCTCTTGCATTTTAAATGAGGTCTCTTTTGTGAAGTGTTACCATCTAAACACCCCACAATCTACTCTTTTAAAAACATATTTATATATAATATATAATATAACCCACAACAAGTATCACCTTTTCTATCTATTTTTTTCTCCCCCAATGCTACCATTCTATTTATTTATATATTATCTTTCATAAAGTGACACCACCTCAAAGTGCTTTACAACCAGTGAGAGAGTTCTAGTCACTATTGTAAAGTTAAAAGCGCAGAAGTGTGAAAATAAGCTGAAACTCCTGCAATCAGCAATAAGACAATATCTCATGATCAAATCTTGATTGAGGAATAAATAAAAGACAATGTTTGCAGGGCTAAAACACTCCCTCAAACTGCATTGGGACTGTCAGCCTAACTTCAAAGGGTCTGGAGTGGAAATGCACTCGGAATTAGAGGGAGGACACCAGCAGCTGAGGCAATGCTGACGAAAATCAACGGAAGACATTAAATCAGAAGAAAATGGCCAAAAACATGCTATCGTCTGTAGTTTTTGATCTTTCGAATGCAAGAGTACAGTGCTGCTACATGAAATATTTTAAATGTGTACTTTCTAATTCTAAGACTGTGTCCTGGGTTCATCCACCAAGGGAAACATCTTATTCACATCTACATGTCCAATCCTTTCAGCATTCAAAATGTTTCTATGAGATCCCCTCTCATTCTTCTATACTCCAATAAATGCAGTCCAGGAGCCGATAAATGTTCCTCATATGTTAGTCCTTGCATTCCAGAAATCATCCTGGTAAATCATCTACAACATCATTACATCTCTTCTAAGATAAGGGGCCCAAAACTGCACAGTACTTGAAATGAGGTCTTACCAGTGCCCCATAGAGCCTCATCAACACCTCTCTTATACACTATTCCTATTGAAATGAATGCCAAGATAGCATTCACTTTCTTTCCTGCCGATCAAACCTGGTGGTTAACCTTTAGGTTATCCTGCACAAGGAGTTCCAAGTCCCTTTGCACTTACACATTTAGAATATTCTCCCCATCCAAATAATAATCTGCCTTTTTATTTCCTCTTCCAAGATGTACAACCATACATTTCTCAACATTGTATCTCATCTGCCATTTCTTTCCCCACTCTCCTAAGCTGCAACCTTTTGGTTTCCTCAACACTTTCTACTCCACCACCTATCTTGATGTCATCTGCAAACCATTCAATTCATAATCTAAAACATCTATATACATTGTAAGCAGACCCAACATAGACGCCCATGGAACTCCACTAGTAACTGGCAACCAATCAGAACAGAACCCCTTTATTCCCACTCTTTGCCTTCTGCCCATTAGCCAATGCTCCACCCAATCTAATATCTTTCCTGTAATTCCATGGGTTCTCATCTTAATAAGCAGCCTCATATGCGGCACCTTATTGAAGGCCTTTTGAAAAATCCAAATACACAACATCCACAGCCTCTCCCTTGTCCATCCAACTTGAGATTACCTCAAAAAATTCCAATAGGTTGGTCAGGCAGGATTTTCCCTTCATGAAACCATATTGGCTTTTATCTATCATGCCATGCACATCAAGGTATTTCATAACCTTGTCCTTGAGGAATGACTCCAACTACTGACAGATTAATCGGCCTATATTTTCCTTTTTTCTGCCTCCCTCCTTTCTTAAACAGCAGAACTACATTTGTAACCTTCCAATCCTCTGGAACCAGGCCAGAGTCTATTGATTTCAGGAAAATCATTGCCAATGCTTCCACAATCTCCAAAGCCACCTTCTTCAGAACCCATGGATGCACCTCATCTGGTCCAGGAGCCATTTACCTTTAGTCCATTTATTTTAATCTGAGACCTCTATCAGGTCTATTTCTATTGTCTTGCTCAGTGAAGACTGACACACTGTGTACCCTTGGACATTCAGCTCCCAATCATATCCATCATTAAGCCATATCTTGGTGATGGCCACAATGTCATATCTTTTACTCTGTAGCTGTACAACAAATCATCTCCTTTATTCCTAATGCTCTGTGCATTAAAGTACAGTAACCTTAGTCCAGAATCTGTTAACGATTTTACTGCATTTCTATTGTACAGCAAATTATCCTGTCTTTTCACCTGCCTGTTCTTTTTGTCATCTTTGGTGCACATTATTTTTGACTTTTTCCCCATTTTCCTCTTTCTCGACAGTAACACCCTGGTTCCCTTCTACCTTAATCTCTGCACTCACATTCTGATTCCCAACCCCCTGCCAAACTAGACCCTCGCCAACAGCTCTTGCAAACCTTCCTGCCAGGATATTGGTCCATTTCCTGTTCAAGTGCATCCCATCTTTTTTCTACATTTCAGTCCTTCCCCAGGAGAGATCCCAATGATCCAGAAATCTGAATCCCTGCACCAACTCCTCAACCAAGCCTTCATCTGCCATAACTTCCTTTGACATGTGACACAGATGGCAATCCTGAGATTACTACCCTTGACAACCTGCTTTTTAACATCTTTCCTAACTCCCTGTATTCCCTCTTCAAGACCTCATCCCTACTCCTCTCTATGTCATTAGTCCCCATGTGGACCAGAACACTCGGCTGCTCACACTCCCCTTTCAGAATGTTATCAACTCCATCAGAGACATCCCTGACCCTGGCACCTGGGAGCAACATACGATCCAGGAGCCTCGATCTCATTCGCGGAACCCCCCTATCCACTTTTCTAACCAGTTCCCTGGACCTGATCGAATGCATCCCTGTTTTTGTAATATTTATGGCTGCTCTGACATTTTTTTCTATCTTGTTCAGGCATTAGGTGGAAAGATTATATTGCTTATCTCGGAATCTTTCTGCTTGAATACAATTATTTTCAGTGTTTCCATTTGATTCTCTCATTCTGAGGCACATTTACATATATATACAGTAGCTATAGAGTTATGCAGCTTGGAATCAGGTCACTTGGCCCTTCATGGCAATGTGGTTATTTATCTTCAATTCCTAGGTGATTCAAGTGATCATTTAGATACCAATTAAATGCTGTCAGTGATTCTGCTTCAGCTGTGCATTCCAGATACTCATCACTCTCTGGGTGAGAAAAGATCCACTAAATCCCAGTCTCCTTCCCTTAAATCTATATTGCACATATGAACTACATTACAGATGGTTGATCCAGCAAACATAAGTACTAGATAAAAGTATCAGGTCAATGTTCCAAGCTCAGATTTATTGTCAGAGTTCATAGAAAATATCACATACAACTCTGGGATTCTTTTTCCGGGAGGCCTGGCAGAATTTTAACTTACCGATAAGTGCAAAAAACAGTACTCAAGAAGTTATGTTTACAAAAGAGAAAAATGTAAATGAGGAAAGCAACCTAAACAAACTGACTATTTAATTCTTCAACAGCGTGTACTGAACTTACAAGGGATATGCTAGCTTGGATCTAGTCTTATGCTATGAGATAGGTAAAATTAGCAATCTTGTAGTCAGAGATCCCCTTGGAAAGAGTAATCACAATATGATTGAGTTTCGCATATGAATGAAGGGGGCAATAATTCTGTCTAAAATGAATATATAATGCCTAAACATGGGAAATTACAAGGTGGATGCAGGAGGAGTTGGCTAGTTTAGATTGGGAATGCAGACTATATGGCAGGATAGTTGATGAATGAACAGTGGAATACTTACTAAAAGAATTTTCATGGTGGTCAATAAAAATATATTCCAGTTAAAAAGCAAACTCAGTAAGGGTCTGAACAGACACAATCTGATAACCAGGGGTGCAGTGATGCCAGAGCTCTCCAGAACACCGCTCTGGCAAGGGGAATTGGTATTGGGTAATGAGGAAATGGCTGAGGCTTTAAATTACTATTTTCTGCCTTAAGATAGATAAGATAAGTTCCCTGGACCTGATCCCTGGGGTACTGAAAGAAATAGAGAAGTTATAGTTGATGCTTTAGTGATAATTTACCAAAATTCTCAGAACTCTGTGCAGGTCCGGCAGATTGGAAGATGGCAAATGTCATGCCACTGTTCAAAAATGGATATAGATAAAAGGCAGGTAACAATAGGACAGTTAGTCTAACATCAGTAGTTGGGAAAATGCTTGAAACTATTATTAAAGAATAAATAGGAATGAATTGGAACCATCAACCAGATACAGCATGGATTTAGCAGAGGCAGGTCCTGTTTTACACATTTACTGGAGGTCTTTGTGGATATATTAAACTAAGTAGATAGAGGGGAACAGGTGGACAGTGTTTACTTGGATTTCCAGAGAGGAAATGATAAGGTGCCATAAAAGGCTGATCCAAGGCTGATATAAGGATGCATAGAGTTTGGGGGATGTAGTAGCATGGATAGTGGATTGGTTAACCAACAGAAAGCAGAGAGTTGACAATCAGTGGTGAGCGTGTGCCACAGTGGTCAGTACTGGACCCACAACTACATTAAGGATATGGAGGAGGGGACTGTGTGTAGTGTATGATGACAATAAATTGAGCCAGTGTTAAACTGCAGATAATGCAGAGGATACAGAGAGCCTGCAGAAAGATAGATAGGTTAAGTGAGTGGGTAAGGGTCTGGCAAATGGTGTACAATGTTGGTAAAAATGAGGTTATTCACTTTGGAAGATAAAAGGGAAGATCAGATTATTACTTAAAGACCAAGCAATTGCAGCATGCTTCTGTGCAGAAGGACTTGGGAGTGCTTGTGTATGAATCACAAAAGGTTGATTTGCACACGCAGGTGCAGCAGGCTATCAAGAAAGCAAATGGAATGTTGGCCTTCACTGAGTTTAGGAGGAGGGGGTTATGGTGAGGCCACATCTGGAATATTGCATGCAGTTCTGGTCTCCTTATTTGAGGAAGGATGCACTGGTCTTGAAGGGAACAGAGAGGAGGTTCACCAGGTTGATTCCAGAGATGAGGGGGTTAGCCTATGAGGGTAGATTGAATTGTCTAGGTCTGTACTCACTGGAATTCAGAAGAATGAGAGGGGATTTTATAGAAACATATAAAATTATAAAATTCCCACTGCTAGGTGAGATGAAAACTAGGGGACATAGCCTCAAGATTCATGGTAGTAGATTTAGGATGGAGATGAGGAAGAACTGTTTTCCCCAGAGAATGGAAAATCTATGGAATTCTCTGCCTATGGAAACAGTGAAGGCTACCTCAGAAAACATATTTAAGATAAGATTTGATACATTTTTGCATAGCAGGGGAACTAAAGGATATGGGGAAAGGCAGGTAGGTGGAGATGAGCCAATCATCTGATCAGTCATGATCTTATTGAATGGCAGCAAGCTCGATGAGCTGAATGGCCTACTCCTGCTCCTATTTCTTATGTAATAATGATGTGCAAAGTAAGAATCCTTAAATGAGTCTCTGATTGAATCTGTTGTTGAGGTGTCCGATCGAGGATGGTTACCAGCTGTTCCTGAACCTGATGGTGTGAGTTTTGTAGCATCTATTCCTCTTTTCTGATAGCAGTAACAAGAACAGAGCATGTTCTGGGTGGTGTGAATGCTTGATGATTGCAGTGTTTCTTGTAGATTTTCTCAGTGATGAGGAGAATTTTGCCTGAAATGGTACTGGGCTGTGTCCACTACCTTTTTCAGGGCTGTAATACAGCTGGTCAGCCCACTTTCCACTACATATCTATAGAAGTTTGCTAAGGTTTTCAATGTCATATCAAACCTCCACAAACTCCTGAGAAAGTATAGGTGCTGACTTGCTCTCTTCATGATGACGTTCATGTGTTGGGTCTAGGAAAGGTTCTCCAAGTTAGTGACACCCAGGAATTTAAATTTATTCACCCTCTTCACCTCTGATCTCCCAATGATTACTGAATCATACATCTCTGGTTTCCCTTTTCTAAAGTCTGCAAAATACTCCTTGGTTTTGGTTACATTGTGTGTGAGTTTGTTCTTGGTACTCCATTCAATTTCACCTCCTTTTATCATCAACACATTTGTAGGTACTGTTATTGTCGTACTGAGCCACACAATCATAGGTATGAGGTGAGTAGAGCAGTGCTCTGGTACTGATGGAGATTATGGAAGGAATGTTCTTACCAATCCTCACTGATTGTGGTCTTGAGGTGAGGAAATCCATGATCCATGGATCCGTGAGGTATTGAGGCACAGGTCTTGAGTTTTCTGATCCGTTTTGAGGGGTTGATGGTGTTGAATGCTGAATTATTGTCCATAAAGAGCATCCTCATGTATGCGTATTTGTTGTCCAGGTGTTCCAGAACTTGTATGGAGTCAGTGAGATGGCACATGCCGTAGACTGTTGCTGCAGTAGACAAATTGGAATGGATCCATGTCCCTGCTCAGACAGGAGCTGGTATGCTTCAACACCAACCTCTCAAAACACTTCTTCTCTGTGAGTGTGAGTGTGACTGGAAGAAGGGCTCAGACCCGAAACTTCAACTGCTGTGGATGTTACATGAATCTTCTGTGTTTCTCTCACACTTATACGTACTGCATTACACTCCAGCATCTGAAGATTTCTTGTTTGCCTCCAGAAGTTTGACCATTGCCTGCATGTCTCCTTATTGTGATGTAGGCAAGGTGTTGATGGTACCCGCTGACATTTTGCCTCCGTAAGATATGCTTGTCAGTTCTTAGCTGTGGGGAAATGGCACATTTTGTTTCAGCTGAGGAGGACAGAAACAGTCTTCAAGCAATGTGGACAATGTACCTGCTGCAGTCCAATCATGGGTTGAATCTGACAATGGGTGGAGATAAATATACCAGACAAAGACTACTCTACCACGCTGTGTTTCTAGGTCTCAAATAGCAGAAGAATTTGAAAGTAAAGAAAATGGGGATACAAGGCCTTTCAGCCTTTCAAATCTGCCCTTCATTCCATCTGATCTTTTGCCTGAACTTCATTTGCGCCTTTTCCCCTGAGAAGGAAAAGCTTGGCTTTGAAAATTAAATCTTGTCCTGATCCACTCTAAAAATAAACCCCTGCTCCAATCTCAGAAGGTTTTCATTGCACCAATGTCGCATTTTCCTTTATCCACACTGGCTATGAATGAGATTGTCAGTTTAACACTGGCTCAATGATGATTTAGGAACAGAAGTGTAAAGAGGGCTAGAAATGGTCAAAAGTCATCTGGGTCACTGCCAGCAGTGAAAAACAGGATCGGGTGGTTCAAAGGGGAGTTATGATAGTGGGCAAGACTCCAACAGCACTTGATGTGAAAAATCAGGGAGAGTGTGAGAGTGGAGACAGGTAAGTCAACCGTTATGGTGCAAGAGCTAGATGATTAAAAATACCAGAATTAGCAGAAGACCTGGATTAAGGCTGAATTGATTCACAATAGAGGTGCTTTGGATGCAATTTTAAAGTGTCTGGTTTTGGAGATGGTGTCAGTGAAAATAAAACTTTGGAAACTCCTTCTTAGCAAAGGTAAACAAAGGCTATTGACATCAGACGAATATGACGCATTAACGTCTGTGTGTTCTGTAAACTACCATTGTTCAGACTTGGCTTGTGAAGAAATAAAACTGTAAAGAATTAATGTAGCGTGGCGTGCTTAGATGGGGGTTTGCTCACATGACTCCCCACATAGATTTACTGAAACTAGTTGTACCACTGTGAGAAGTGCTCAGTGGAATCCTGACCTCCTTATGCTGGTGTGAGGGGTGCTGGTAGCACTGGAGAAGGTGGAGAACAGCGAATGGGTGTGAAACAAATAAGGATGTAAGCTAAGGAAAATATACCTCAGGGCACACCTGTGTATCTGGACACAGCGAACCCGAGGTCAAAGAGCAGGATATGCCACTTTATCAGCCTAGTATCCTGTTCTCTGAAAGCTAACCATGTTGAAAGCAAGGGAAGCATTAGAGCTTGATTGTCATTTGTTACCACCTTTGAATTTATTTCACAAACATTGTCATTTATATCATGTTAACATTTAATGCCAATTTTTCTTTCAATAACTTTGAAAGACTATTTACAACACAATATCTTATGTCAGGATTACAAAGTAAAGAAAAACACAGGAGTGAATGTTAGAGATGTTTTCAATCAAAGTGAACCCGTTCAGATTCAGCTTTCAGATGTATTATCAGAGTGCATACATAACATCACATACATCCCTAAGATTCTTTTTTTTTTGTGGGCCAGACAGAATTACCACTTACTGGTGGTGCAAAAAAAGACGTACACAATGTACACACATAAACAAATATAAACAACGGACTGTGCAATACTGGGAGAAGATAAAAGCAAACAATAAAGTGCAAAAATAAGATCCTTAATTAAGTCCCCGATTGAGTTTGATCTTAAGGAGTCTGATGGTGGAGGGATAGCTGTTGTTCCTGAACCTTCTGATGTGAGTCTTGTGGCACCTATATCATTTTCCTGATGGCAGCAGCGAGAACAGAACATATGCTGGGTGACGTGGATCCATGATGATTGCTACTGCTCTCTGATGGCAGCATTCCCTGTAGATGTTCTCGATGGTGAGAAGGGATTTGCCTGTGATGTCCTGTGCTGTGTCCATTATCTTTTGCAGGGCTTTACGTTTGGGGGTATTGGTGTTCCCATACCAGACTGTGATGTCGCCGGTCAGCACACTTTCCACAATCTCTGCAAACACTTGAGGAAGTAGAGGTGCTGACATTCTTTCTTTACGATACCATTTGTGTGTTGGCTCCAGGAAAGATCCTCTGAGATAGTGACTCCTAAGAACTTAAATTTGCTCACCCTCTCCACTTCTGATCCCCAATGATCACTGGATTGTACACATCTAGTTTTCCCTTCCCAAAGTCAACAATCAGCTCCTTGGTTTTGGTGACATTAAGTGCAAAATCATTACTAGTGCAAAATTCAGCCAAGCCTATTTGGACTTTTGAAAGATTAGTTTCACAGTTGGGTGTTGCAATACTACAGAACAAACAATAAAGTAATTGCAGCTGGAAGTAATCTAAATGAGCTCCAATTTTAGCCGCCTTTTCCTGGCAGTTTGTGGATCTGTGTACTGGGCAGAGGATATGTGATATTAACACACTTTCTGCCTTAAGCAAACAAAGGCTTCGCTGACATTCAAAAATCAGGGCCTCTTGATGTTATAATCAGACCATAACACCAGAATAACTATCAACAGTCAGAAAACCATCGTTAAATTAAGAGGGTATTGTAGTTAACCAGGAGTTGCTTGACACACCCAAAATAACATTAAATTTGCTACAGCCTTCAACTGGACAATTCATCCAGCATGCTAGAAAATTGCTTCTTCAAATCTTCAGCTGTGTCTTCCCATCAAGCTCAGCTAATTCCTGGCCCTCATTTTGGCCTCATCACCATCAGTCTCAATTAGGATTGGAGTCTGGCCAGTGGTTAGGAGTTTCAGGTGAGTTATCTCACTCCCAAAACATTGTTGGACGTGCTCTTCAGGTCCCCTGCTGGGGTCCAATTACCTTCATTCACAGGCCTTGTTTGCTGGAGACTGGAAGGGTGTTCAACCCCTTTTGTACTGGCACATTAACTTTTGCCCACAAATAACCATCTCAAGCAGGAAAGAATCTAACCAAGTCTCCTTACAATTCAGTGACATTATATTTGCATCATCACCTAAAACATTACATTGACTAGAAGTTTAAGTAGAGAAGCCACACTAATACTGTAGCTTCCAGAGCTGGTCAGTTGGTTATTCTCTTGTAAATATTTCACTTCCTGATAGTTCAAAATCTTTTTGCCAATCAGTGTGGTGGAATATTTTCTGTTTGCTTTGATGAGTGCAACTTTAACATCACTCATGGAATTTAACAACCTCTTCTGTGTGGTATCACATCCTCTGCCTTAGTCTTCTAGCATGAGCCCCTTGGCCTGTCAGGTGTGCAGTTTGTAAAAGGTAATGTCGCTGTCAAATGGAACTGGTTTTACAGCAACTCCCAAACCTATCACCATTATTGCCAGGAATGAGAAGAATAGTGAGGGCGTAGCAAAGTCAGCAGTACAAGTTTCCTTCCAAGTTACACACTCTCTTAATGCAACTTCTGGACCTTCATTTCCAACAGCATTCTGGGGACATCTTCACTGTGTGGATTGCATCACTCTCTAAAGGGCATTCAGACTGGGCAAAAAAAAGTGTCTTGCCAGAGACACTTTTAATGATTAAAGGAATAAAAATTAAAATCACCTGACCTCATTCATCTCTGTTAAAAATGCACTTAAACGAAAAACAATGTGATGGGGCAAGCAGCATAATTTGGGGTGGGGAAATAATTGCTAATGTTTCAGGTACTGATGAAGGGTTTCAACTCAAAATGTCAACAATTCCTTTTTCATTCGAATGCTGCTTGACCAGGTGAGTTCGAGTTCCTCCAGCAGGCGGGTTTTTATTGCTCCAGATTCCACATCTACAATCTTTTGTCTCCAAATTACACTGAAGTTTACTGACCATATATTTTAACAGCAAATACATTGAAATAGCACCCTTAACATTGTAATAACAAAGTACTTCACAACTACTCTATAGGGTGAAATTTAACACGGAGGAACATTAATTGAGATTAACATGGTTGATTCAAAAACTAGATCCAATATGAGTATTACACAAAAATGGCATGGAGGTCACACATCTGTAGGAAGCAAAAAGATAAAATCAACATTTTGGGACTCATCCCTTCATCATGGAATGAGCAAAAAGCAGCTAGGCTCCTGAATAAAAACGTGGAGGGGAAGAGAGCAGAGAAGCGCAAGCCAACAGATCATAGGCGGACATGGGTGAAAAAAGCTGAGAAATGATGGGTGGGAGTGACTCTCTGAAGGTCGAGGGAAGTGGGTGGGAAGCTGGAGGAAAGGAAGCAGGGAAGGGGTCTAATGGAAACTGGAGAAGTCCATGTTAATACCATCTAGTTGGAGAGTGCCAATGGATACAATATGTAATTTTTTAAAAAGCATCAAAAATGAAAATTGTTACTAATGTGTCATTGTCCAAATGTTTACATCTTAACATTAATTGATTTATGTTGGCTATAGTTTTATTTTTTTTAAATAGATGCAGTAAAACCCCTGGTACCTTTGGGGATTGGTAGATGCTGGATAAGTGAATTTTACAGTTGCTTGAGATTGCACGTTATGTGATTGGCGAACTAACAGCGAGACACAACAATATTAAACCCATTTTTTTTACCTGTTAATTTTTCCACTATTTTTTTGCCAGTTGCTTGAATTCCAGATAACAAGGGCTTTGCTGTACAAAGATGACAAAATAAAATGTAAAAGTGCACAAAGGTCCATTGTGTTTCCATGATGCCCAGCAGCTGGGGTTTAAATTCTGGTTTTTTTTAACTTCCTTTTCAGCTTTAAAATTCGTGTAATGAACTCACTGACATTACAGAACGTTGCCTTTTTGTGCAACTGTGGTTGAAGATGTATTAAATGAATTGCTCACTGCCTTAGGTTGTTAAACAGTTGTAAGCCATTCCATTCAGTTATATCAATGCCAATTATTACATCAATTAGGGTCTGTTGCTGTCAGTCCTGCTGGACAAGTATTTTGGTGTCAACTAATCCCTGGATGCAGCTGGTCTCAATTATGCCAAAGTCACATAAAAGAACAGAAGAAATTTCAACAAGCAGATCTATCACAAGCAATGGGAGAATATAATTTGATTCATGTGGCAAATGGTGGACCAATTAAAACAAGATAATATTCAATATCCAGATGTTTGTTGGCATAGCCTCAGTGAAATTCTGAATTTATCTTTGAAATGGGATGCTATGGAGGTTATGTAAATAGTGCTTAATATAAAATACACTTCGGCAGTGGAAATATTGGCAGCCCTTCACCAAAAAGGCTCTTTAGAAGGAAATGGGAATGCACAGTTTGAACTATTAACCTCCTAATACATTTCCCATTGGTTGAGGAGGAGAGCAAGCAGATCAGTAAAATGTTTGGAGGCTAGAGTCAAAGCGTTATTATTGGAGGTACCCTTGCATTTTCGAGGGCAGTAGGCAACAAGGCAGGCTCTACAATCTGGATAATGTCAAGCATGAATGTTCTTGTAACTTTGTTAAGAGAAGGCTGATGAGCTCTAGTAGCAGAATTGTTAGTTCTGTTATTACATTATCCAATTCACAAAATGTAAGAAGCTGGTGACATCGTCACTTAAATGCTACTCTTCCTTTCAGAGACTCCAGTGTGCTAATGTTCAGCTTTAAAATGTTCTAAGTCTGACTGTTGCCTTTCAAATATGCTTAGCTGGACCGCTGCAGATGCTCAAGGATTAGGTGATAGGAATTGCTCACCAAGGAAAGGCCAAGTTCCATTTAGTTCTCTGTCCTTCAATCCTGTTAGTCACAGCAAATGATAATGATTGAATTGTTAACTAATCACAGCAGTCAATTTCTATCAGTTAATCAATAACAGACCCAGAAATGACAGGAGAGAAAATCTCTGCTGTATAGAGCTTGGTGAACAATGGAGTGGTTCACTTTTTTTCTATTCAGAAAGTTGCACTGACTGGTGAACTCCAAAGTGTTATGGTATTTCCTTGAGGAAATCTATCAAGTTTGCATCTGTTTTAATCTGCATGCAGAAACATAAGAACTTTTATGTTATGGTGATCAAATAATCTTCAACACATACCAATAAAAGCTCAGAGTTTTTAAAAATCTTCAAATAGTTTTGAATCAGTTGATTCACTCAGTTTAATTGTTTTAAAATTTTTAAAAATTGCAGAATGGTAGAAGCCGATTCAGGTCTTCTAAACCTGTGCCGCCCAGTTACAACCAAATTAACCTACAACCCCGTACTTTTTGGAGGGTGAGAAGAAACCGGAGCACCCAGAGGAAACACATGCAGACACAGGGAGAGCATACAAACTCCTTGCAGACAGCACCGGATTTGAAGCCTGGTCGCTGGCATTGTAATAGTGTCACACTAGCCACTAATGCTAACCATGCCATTCTTAAATATGGTCTACATTCAGCCCAAGCTGACAAGATAAATATCTTACAAGCTTCAGATGTGTCAAGGTATTTCATATTTGAAAGACTTTCAGCTAACTTCCTCATGTCATGGTTTTCGAGTTGTCAGCCCTGGGTGACAGTACAAATGGTAAGAGGTGTTGATGAGGTTCTATGGAGCACTGGTGAGACCTCATTTGGAGTACTGTGTGCAGTTTTGAGCCCCTTATCTTAGAAAGGATGTAACGATGTTGTAGTGAGTACAGAGAAGATTTACCAGGATGATTCCTGGAAAGCAAGGGATAACATATGAGGAACACTTAGCAATTCTTGGACTGTATTCATTGGAGTAGAGAAGAAAGAGAGGAGATCTCATAGAAACTTTTGAATGGTAAAAGGATTGGACAGAGTAGATGTAAATAAGATGATTCTCTTGGTGGGTGAATCCAGGACAAGATGGTACAGTCTTAGAATTAGAAGGTTCCCATTTAAAACAGAGATGAGGAGAAATTTCTTTAGCCAGAGAGTCGTGGATTTGTGGAATTCTTTGCCACCTATGGCTGTGGAGGCTAAAGTGGAGATTGATAGGGGTCTAATTAGTCAGAGTATCAATGGATATGGGGAAAAGACCAGAATTTGGAAGTAAATGTGAGAACAATTTAGCTCAGGGCAGAGTTGCAGATCAGACTCGATGGGCTGAATAGCCTACTCCTGTTCCTTTATCTTGTGATCTTGTATTGTAAAAAGCAGTAATGTAGCAAAAAAAAATATTCCAGGGGAACTCAGCAAGTTGAAATGCATCAGTGGGAGAAAATGAAAGGTCAATATTTCAGGTCAGAACTCTTCATCAAGTCTGAGAGGAACAGAAGGGAGATGGCCAGAAGAAGTGGACAGGGTTGAAGGATTTACATTACATTACCAGCTATATCCCCTCTGTATTCTCAGACTTGATGAAGAGTTCTGACCCGAAATGTCAAGTATTCTTTATCCCCCACTGATGTTGCTCGACCTGCTGAATTCCTCCTCCAGCAGATAGCTTTCTGTTCCAGTGCTGTTGTATTATAGCCGCAGTAAACTGAGTTTGATCCTGACCTCTGTGCTGGCTACGGAATGTCACACGTTCTCCTTGTGACCTTGAGCTTTTCCTGCACATTCCAAAGACGTGCTTGCTAGTCGGTTAATTGGGCACTGTAAGTTACCCTCAGTGTAAGTGGTTCATGGGAGAATTAGCTGGAGTTGATGAATGTGATTTAATATTTAAAAACATTTCGACACGTACATGGAGAGGAAAGATTTTAAAGGATATGGGCCAAATGCAGGCAAGTGAGATTAGCTTAGGTGGACAACTTGGTTGGCATAGATAGTAGGATCAAAGGGCCCATTTATGTGCTGAAAATCTCTATGACAATTACTCTAATACGTGAGGGAGTATAGGTCACAGTGAAATAAATGACAAATCTATGTGTCTGCTCTGAGCTAGCATAGACTTGATGGTTCAAATGGCCTCTTCCTGAAGCAGTGTCTTTAAAAAAAAAAGAGCCTCTATCCTCAAAGTCACCACCACCCAGGCTACGGCCTCTTTGCTCTGCTACCATCGGGGAAAAAGGTACAGGAGCCTAAAGACGAGCACTCAACGACACAAGGACAGCTTCTTCCCCGCTGCCATCAGATTCCTGAATAATCAATGAACCAGACACTGGCTCACTTTTCGTGCCCTACTTGTTTTTTATTTATTGTGGTGAGATGGTTTTACAATATGAATATTTGCACTAACACGCTGCCGCAAATCACCAAATTCCATGACTTGTTCATGACAATAAATTCTGATTTTGATTTAAAAAAATGGTAATATATTCTACTTCCAAAACATGCATCTGTAACTTCAATCCAACACTGTTATCTTGACTTGAATTTATCTCTCAGTTAACACCAATAGCAAAATAGTTCATCTTCTGTCTCAATGTTATACTGGATCTTGCTAAGCACAAATAATTATGCATCTAAGGTACTTAAGTTAAGTATAAATTACTCTGTGTCATCCTGCCACGATACACAATCAAGTGGTTTTTTTTCATACACCAATCAAAATAAACAAGCAAGATGCTTTGGATAAACTCACAGACTATATTTTGGATAAATGTGGCTGCATAGTCACATACCCTTTCCGGTATAGGAAATGTCATTTGAGTCATCTTTTTGCCCTTATAGTGATTCCCTGCTCTCTGTGCCTTCACAAAGATCAAATGTACTACTATCAGTTTAATTCTGTTTCCTTACATATCCATTTGTGTGTTATTTTTGATTAATTTTCACTGAGTACTGCCAGCACAGAGTGCAGCAGAGTGGTGGGTATAGTTGTAAATTCAACCCCATAAAAGACAAGGCAGTAACAATTCCAGGCTTGTGCCAGGACTGAAACAAATTGCAGGGGGATGGAAAATTGGGGCCAATGTAGTTAGCTTTCAGAATATTTTTTACTGGTAGTAATATGGAAAATTTATGTTGTGTCACACTTTTGCTATAAATAGCAAAGACACTGCAAAACAAAACATAATTTAAATTAATATTCCAGTCTTCATCATATAAACTAACATTTTTATATTAATTCTAGGAGCTAGTTTTGATTAATCAAATTGATTTCATTATTTCAACTTTATCTTTAAGTAGTTTTTTCATGGTTCCTTCTGTTTCACTGTTCCTGGTACTCCTTTGTTTTAATATATTTAGATTTTGTTTTATTTAATCCTGTTATTTATTGCCTTTTTATTGGTAGTTTTGTGTCTTCATATAAAGAAATATATTTTATAATAACATGAAGCTCTTTGCAATGAGGCATTTGTAATGTTCATCCTCAGAGAATCACATCATACAAAAATTACAGTCATTTGGAATCTTTATTGGTGAATTCCTATTTTTGTCACTTTTTTGAGTGGGGTAACATATTGGTTGTGACAACCGATAAGAGAAGCTACTGCATCATGAAAATTTTACTCAGCAACCAAAACCCACCTAATAAACTGGAAAAGAACAATTCAACCATCAGCAATGATGTCGGTGTGTGACCAGTCATTGTTGCAGGCCTTCATGTTTCCAAGTAAGAGTTGAAAAAAATCACATAACAGTACAATTAGGAAAAATGTATCAAGTTTAGTGTTTTCTATCAGAAATTCCATTTTCATTGAAAATTATATTAAACTTTTGGTTAAAAATAAACCAGCAAAACCTGTAGAAATATCATATTCAGATACTCAAACTCACAGGTATTCACTTAAGAAGCACAGAAACACACAAATACAGACTGACAAACAAAATGCAGGCACCGACATAAATACTGACAATGGATAGGAACACAAATGTACATTCATTAACAAATGCATTTATACACATATTTCTTTCTTTGGCTTGGCTTCGCGGACGAAGATTTATGGAGGGGGTAAAAAGTCCACGTCAGCTGCAGGCTCGTTTGTGGCTGACAAGTCCGATGCGGGACAGGCAGACACGATTGCAGCGGTTGCAAGGGAAAATTGGTTGGTTGGGGTTGGGTGTTGGGTTTTTCCTCCTTTGCCTTTTGTCAGTGAGGTGGGCTCTGCGGTCTTCTTCAAAGGAGGTTGCTGCCCGCCAAACTGTGAGGCGCCAAGATGCACGGTTTGAGGCGTTATCAGCCCACTGGCGGTGGTCAATGTGGCAGGCACCAAGAGATTTCTTTAGGCAGTCCTTGTACCTTTTCTTTGGTGCACCTCTGTCACGGTGGCCAGTGGAGAGCTCGCCATA
This sequence comes from Narcine bancroftii, assembly GCF_036971445.1. Lineage (NCBI taxonomy): Eukaryota > Metazoa > Chordata > Chondrichthyes > Torpediniformes > Narcinidae > Narcine > Narcine bancroftii. Next base: position 51,544,459 of record NC_091472.1, on the reverse strand, counting down.
TAACACGATCTTGGGAAGGCGATGGTCCTCCATTCTGGAGACGTGACCCATCCAGCGCAGCTGGATCTTCAGCAGCGTGGACTCGATGCTGTCGACCTCTGCCATCTCGAGTACTTCGACGTTAGGGGTGTAAGCGCTCCAATGGATGTTGAGGATGGAGCGGAGACAACGCTGGTGGAAGCGTTCTAGGAGCCGTAGGTGGTGCCGGTAGAGGACCCATGATTCGGAGCCGAACAGGAGTGTGGGTATGACAACGGCTCTGTATACGCTTATCTTTGTGAGGTTTTTCAGTTGGTTGTTTTTCCAGACTCTTTTGTGTAGTCTTCCAAAGGCGCTATTTGCCTTGGCGAGTCTGTTGTCTATCTCATTGTATACACATATAGTGTATACATAAACAGACATGCACTCACAGCAGCTATTTTACTTTCTTTCTTTACAGTGAAACTCCATTTATGATTTATAGCTTAATGTCAAACATGAGTTTTTCATTTTGCAGACCTGTTTATTTTTGAGAAATTCTTCTCAAAACTTCTGCTGAATTCCTTAATAAAAAGCGACTTTTAAAAGGTATGTTTGGAAGCTGACCCTTGTCCTAGTTTTACTGCTTTAGAAAATTAATTGAATTTCTTCTACAATCATTTAATTTTAATTTTAATTTTTTAAAAATAATCTAGACATACATCACAGTAACAGGCTCTTCCGGCCAACAAGATATCCCAATTAATCAACAACTTTCATACATTTTGGAACGGTGGTAGGGAACTGGAGCACCCAGATGAAACCCACACAGATACAGGGAGAATATACAATCTCCTTATTGATAGAGCTGAATTTGAATCCAGTTGCTGCTACTGTAATAGTGTTGCATTAACATAGATTCTTTATGGCACAGAAGGAAACCATTTGGCCTATCAAGTCCATGCTAGTTCCTTGTTGAGCAATCTACATAGTTCCATTCCCCAGACTTTTCCTGTATCCATCCAAGTTATTTTCTTGAAGTGGCTACCTCAGGAATTCCATTTTCTCTAATTTTTTTTTTAAAACACTGGTCTTACAGGCAATATGTGCTCAGGCTACATTTGTGGAGTTTTCACATTTCAGGCCAATATTTTAATTGAACTGGAAAAGGTTTAAGATGTGCTCAACACTAGGACTGGGATTCGATAAAGGACTGATGTTGAAGCAGACATGTTGTCATCCTGAAAAAGTATGAACAGCACGTGGCTCTACAACAAATCACACAGCCAACCTAGTTTAATCTATTTCCACCTGTTACATGACTTCACACCAGCAGAGAAATTCTGTTTGTTCCACAGCTCTCCCTCCCTCTGCTGCCATCACTTCCTCTCTCCCTCTCTCTTTTCCTCTGTGTGTGTGTGTGTGTGTGTGTGTGTGTGTGTGTGTGTGTGTGTGTGTGTGTGTGTGTGTGTGTGTGTGTGTGTGTGTGTGTGTATATGTGTGTGTGTGTGTGCATGTATATTCGTATATACTGTATACATATGTGTGTGTATGTGTATATTTATATGTGTCTGTATATGTATGTATATATGTATTTTTATTTTATATATGTGTGTGTGTGTGTATGTGTGTGTGTATTTGTGTATGTATATATCCTCTCTCTGATCGGTAATGTTGATTTTTTTTCTTTACACTGATGTTATCTGACCTGTTGAGTTTTTCTAGCACTTTCTATTTTCTGCTTTCATATCATGTTGGCTCCGTTTTTCTTAAGTCTGGCAGCTCTCACATTACACAGACCAAGAAGCTCAATGTACAGGTAACTTCCCCCATTAAGCTATTTCAATTCGTCCTATTACAGACAGTCCTTTTGTTCTACATCTCACCCTTCCCACCACATTTTGTCCCACACACAACTAACTTTTATCTCTCTCTTTCCCAGTTCTGTCAGAGGGTTGCAGACCATTAAAAATAACTTGCTGAGTTTTCCAGCATTTTTTTTTGTTTTGATTTTGTGTGGTCCTATGTGGGTTTTACTGTGAACCCCATGGGGCTTTGCCTCAGCATTTCCATAGATCCGAAGGAGAGCAGACCAGGAAAGTCCATAAAATCCTTGGAAATTCATTTTTATGAATCATTTCAGGCATTAGTCTGCGGAAAATAGTGAAGCCCACAGCCTGTATGACCTCAGTATATGAATCCTTGAGATATCACGGAGGCCAGAGAATTGTCGAAGGACATTCCCTTCTTCTGAAAACTTACACAAAGCCCTTCTGTATCCGCAGTCCTTATTATATCTTTCATCAGTTTTTTACTCCTGGATTAAACAAAATTAAAACCATTCAGCCTGCTTGCATGTCAATGACACACTCTCAATGCAAATTCCAAAGCTGTGATAAAATAACACCACTGATTTACGTGCCAAATGTGCTGAAGGTGATTAATTTAATTACCAACACAATAATTGCTTTTCATTCATTTCTCACCCAAGTGTCAATCCGTGATGACATTCCAGAGAAGGTTTCCTCGTATCGCTTCTCCTATGAGCCGTGTGCTCAGCAAAGTTAGGCTTCTCGAGTGGGTAGTTCTGAGCTGCCTGCAGCCAACAACTCCTGGCCAGCCCCAGCTGCAGACTGCTGCACCTCAGCTATTGCCGATGCAGTGTGGCCCAGCTGACACTGCAGCTGTTGATTCCTGCTGTGTGCTTCACATTCATCTTTCCTCCCAGCAACAGCATGAGGCCATTTTGCCCATTGATTCTATGCCAGCCCCCAGAGAAACCCCGTGAACACATTTCCCCAATTATTTCACTGCACCCTATTCTCTTTCACAACTCCACACATCTGACTCATATTCAGAGCGTTTTACACCAGCCAATTAACCCTATGAATCTGCATTACAGGTGTGAGTGAAAACCCACATGGTCTCAAGAAAAATGGATGCTTCAGCTAGACAGCAGTGGGGGTTAGGATCAAAGCTATGTTGCTGGATCTGTCAAGCAACAATTTGACCTGCTGTGTCACCATGATGTCCATGTAATAATATTCACATTGCTGGGAGGACTGAACTCCAAGACACCTCCTCCTGGAAGCTTGCAGCTGATCAGAACCCAGCAGTAACAGAAAAGGGTGAAGTGTTTGATTGGCGTGGAGAAGATTTATAACCCTGTTATAAGTTATAAAATTGGCAGAAGGAAGGATGACCAGAAACAGGTAACTCAGCTGCTTAATGTTCCTTCCCTGTTGTTCATAGCTGCCAGCATCCTTCGCCTTGAAGCGACTGTGATCAGACATCTTGCCTGTTTTAAAGACCACCCTGGATTTGCTCCAGTCCAACCAAGGACTGCCAAAAAACAAATAAGATTATATACATATCTTTTTAATGTTATGAATAATGCCCACTGCTCCTGTTGCACAGTTGCAGAAAGATGCGGGTATTTTATGGGGCTCACCTTTGGCAGTGCACGTTACCTGAAGGAGGGCATTTCCCAGTGAGATGGCCATTCAAACTGATCCCTTGGTGACAACAACTCTGTCCCCTGGATTCATAGTAGGCTCTTGGCATTTTATCAGTTATTTGGACAGCACAGTTAGCATACCGGTTAACACATCACTGTGATCGGGACCAGAGTTCAAATCCCGCGCTGTCTGCAAGGAGTCTGTACATTCTCCCTGGGTGTGTAGGGGTTTTCCTCAGGGGCTCTGGTTTTCTCCCACTCTTCAAAATGTACCAGGTATTATAAGTTAATTGAATGTAATCATGCAGCATGGACTCGTGGGCCAAAATGGCCTGTTACTGTACTGTATTTCTAAATTTATAATTAAAACAAGATCTTCGGCCCAATATCAGGAGGTCATCAGCTCTCAAGCAACTTGGAACTCCGTGAAATAAATAATTGAAACTGAAGAATATAAACCATTAGGGAATTCTGGTTAATTCAGATGGTGTTGTCTGTGTATCTTTTTGATTTGTCTTAAGAATTTTCACCCGTGGCTAAGATTAAATGCATTAAGATTTCTTGATTGGTCTGTTACCCTAAAACCAATTTCGGGACACATAGAAAGATTTAAAAAAAATCTTCATCCATCTGCATCCAGATGAAATCTAAACACTGATTTTGAAAATGTTGCGTGTTACCTGGAATGCACTTTACATTTTGAGTTGATCCCTGACGTTTCTAACAATCACTCCAGGTTTCCTATTAAGACAACTGGAAGAAGTTGAAAATTTGAGTACATTTTTAATTTCATCTTAAGCCTGAATCCAAACTCTAATCCTTTATTATGATTTTCAGTTAGATACTGAGTCATTCACTGTCTAATGTATATTATGAGATATAACATAATAATTGAAGATGTACTGGACACATGGTTTTATTAATACAATTTGATACTGACCTCGTGAAGCTGCTCAGCAGAAGACAATTTTTAAAAAAAAATCCATATTGATCTCTTCTCCATCTCGTTTCTATCGGCAGTTGTCAGTCAAGATGTGATATCACGTTAACATTTCTGATTCCTATCATAGGTTTCCATAGCACAGCAAAATCCTGTTAACTTCTGACACTGTCACCTCTATAGCACTCTTTCTGCAGCTTACGAGCAGTGGCTGAACTCTGCAGCTTGAAGAGTAATAACATTTCATCGTGGTTTTATTTTATATGCTGAATGAAATTCCAAGTTTCAAAATTGTTGTATCTCACAATATTAAAACATATTTCCAATGCTTGGCTTTCATTCGGATGAGGTCGCTGAAGAAAAAAATAAACATGTTCACTGACCTATTTGTTAAAAAGTTTTTAAAGCCAGAACTGCCACAATACTTTCCAGCTTCAAAAAAAACCACACAAAGCAATTGTACACTTCAGTTTACTTAGAGATGATTCGGAGAAATAGAATTTTATAACAACCAAAGCTCCCTGCCATAAAAAAGTACATTAGTGTAATCACAAGGGAAAGATAAAAGGGCTCAAGCCTCTGTGTGTTTTAGTGGAATAATTAACCTTTAAATCTCTAGTGAGATAAATGGAAAGTTTGAGCTTACAATAGCTTTGAGAAAAAGAAAATGCAGAGATTCATCTTCTCAAATCAGTGATACTTTTTATTTAGGCACTGTGGGAAAGAACACACTTCAGGTGTAAAACTATCCAACTTATACTGTTTTTTTTTAAATGGATTCTTTTATTTGTCCTTTGGAAAATGATAATAGACAACAAGCCATCACTTGATCCTTCCGTTCCAAACCCTATTTCATAGAACACTACTGCACAGAATACAGGCCATTCAGCCCTTCTAGTCTGTGCTGACCATTCTCACATTAGTCCCATTGATCTGCTCCCATTTCATAATCCTCCAGACCTCTCCCATCCAATTTATTCTTAAAACACAAGGTTGAGCCCACATTCATCACATCAGATGGCAGTTCATCCCACACTGTCACCACTCTCTAAGTGAAGAACTTTCCCATAATGTTCCCCCTAAACCTTTCCCCTTTCAGGTTAAAACTATGGCCTTTCATATTTATCTCCCCAATCTAAGTGAAAAAAGTCTACTCGCATCCAGTCTGTCTATACTTCTCATAATCTTGTAAACCTCTATCAAATCTTCTCTCATTCTTCTTCGCTCCAAAGAATAAAGTCTTAACCTGTTTAATCTTTCTCTATAACTTAATTCCTGAAGACCTGGAAACACCCTAGTAAATCTTCTCTGCACTCTTTCAATCTTATTGATATCCTTCCTGTAGATAGGTGACCAGATCTGCAAAATTAAACAACTTCAACATAATATCCTAACTCCTATATTCAATACTTTGATGTATAAAGGCTAAGATGCAAAAACCTTTCTTTACAATTCTGTCCACCTGTGATGCCACCTTCAGGAAATTATGTATCTGTATTCTCAGATCTCTTTGCTCCTCCACGCTCCTCAGTGCCTTTTCATTTACTGTGTAAATCCAACCTTGGTTTGCTCTTCCAAAATGCATCACCTCACACTGTCTGCACTAAATGCCATCTCCCATTTTGGCTCATTCTCCCAGTTGGTCCAGATGCCTCTGCAAGTTTTGAAAATATTCCTCACAGTCCACAATGCCTCCTATCTTTGTATCATCAACAAGGTTGCTGATCCAATTTACCATATTATTATCCAGATCATTGATATAGACAACAATCAACAATGGTCACAACACAGATCCTTGAGGCACACCACTTGTCACAGGCCTACAGTCTGAGAAGCAACCATCCACTACCACTCTCTGTTTTCTCCCACATAGCCAATTTCGAATCTAGTTTACAACCTCTCCATGGATACCTCCCATGTGGGACCTTGTCAAAGGATTTACTAAAGATCATGTGGATAACAGCCACAACCTTTCATTCATCGACCTTCTTGGTAACCGCCTCAAAAAACTCTACAAGATTCGTTAAACATGACCTACCATGCACAAAGCCATGCTGACTGTCCTTAATCAGCCCATGACAGTCCAAATTACTATACATCCTATCTTTCAGAACTCCTTCAATAATTTACCTACTACTGACATCAGGCTCACCTGCAATTATAATATAATTGCAATTATATAATTATATAATTTGGAGTGTTTTTAAAAAAAAAATAACAGGACAACATGAGCTACCCTCCAATCCTCTGGCATCTCAGCCATGGCTAAGGACATCTTGAATATATCAGCCAGGGCTCCTGAAATTTCTACATTAGTCTTCCTTAAGGTTCGAGGGAATATTATATATGGTCCAGGGGATTTATCTACCTTTATTTGCTGTAAGGCAAAAAGCACCTCCTCCTCCTTAATCTCCATATGTTTCATGACTTTTCTGTTGATTTCCCTTCCTTCCTTATACACTATGCCAGTTTCCTGAGTAAATACTGATGCAAAAGTAACTGTTTAAGATCTCCCCCGTTACATGAAGCTCCACACAGAGTTGACCACTCTGATCCTCTAGGGGGCAAATTTTGTCCCTTGCTCTCCTTTTACTCTTAACATACTTTTGGGTTTACCTTCACATTATCTGCCAAAGCAACCTCATGTCTTCTTTTTGCCTTCCTGATTTGCTTCTTGAGTATTTCCTTGCATTTTCTGTACTCTTCAAGTACCTCATTAGCTCCTTGTTGCCTATACTTGTTATACCCCTCCCTCTTCTTCTTAACCTGATCGCCAATATCCTTTGAAAACCAGGGTTCCCTATGCATGTTAACTTTGTCTTTAATCCTTACAGGAAGATGCAAACTCTGCACTCTCAAAATTGTTCCCCTTGAAGGCCATCCATTTTCCTAAAACACCCTTGCCATAAAACATCAAATACCAATCCACTCCTCCTAAATCCTTTCTCAATTCCACAAAATTTGCCTTCATCCAATTTAAAATCTCAAAATGCGGACCAGACTTATTCTTTTCCATAAATAACTTGAAGCCAATGACATTATGGACACTGGACCCAAAAAGTTCACCTACACATACATCTGTCACCTGACCTGCCCTGTTCCCTAATAAGAGATCAAGTACTGCATCCTTTCTCGGTGGTACCTTTATGTATTAAATTAGAAAACTTTCCTGAATACATTTCACAAACTCGAAGCCATCCATCCCTTTTTCAGTTCACAATTCCCAGTCAATATTTGGGAAGTTAAAATCTCCTACTATCACAAATTTCTGTTTCTTACATCAGTCTGCTTTTTCTCTACAGATTTGCTCCTCCAATTCTCTCTGACTATTGGGCAGCCTATAATACAACCCTATCAGTGTGGTCACACTTTTCCCATTCCTCAACTCCACCCATATGGCCTCTGTAGACAAACCCTCCTGGTTGTCCTGACTTTGCATAGCTGAGATATGCCGCTCCTCCCCCCCCATCATGTCTTAAGCAATGGAACCCCGGAATATTAAGATGCCAGTCCTGTCCATCTTGCAACCATGTCTCACTAATAGCAATAATGTCATAATCCTACGTGTCAATCCATGTCCTAAGCTCATCAGGCTTTCTAACAATACTCCTTGCATTAAAATAAATACGCCTGAGAAAATTTCTATCATGTACAAATCTTTGATTTCTGTCTATACATGCAGACCTTGCATGTCCTTTATCCTCCTCCTTCCCACTAACTGCTCTAATGTACTAGTTCCCCTCCCCCTACAAGTCCAATTTAAACCCATCAGGACAAGACTAACAAACCTACCCACAGGATACTAATCCCCTTCCAGCTCAAATACAATCCGTCCTGTCTGTACAGATCCAACCTTCCCTGGAACAGAGCCCAGTGATCTAGAAACCTGAAGCCCTTCCTTCTACATCATGTCCCCAGCCATGTGTTAAGCTACCTTATCCTCCTATTTCTAACCTCTCCAGCTCATGGCACAGGAAGAAATCCCGAGATCACTACCCTAGAGGTCCTCTTTTTCAACCTAGCATCTAACTCCTTGAACTCACCTTATAGAACTCCTCACCCTTCCTACCCATAACATTTCTCTCTACATGGACGATAACATCTGGCTGAATACCCTCCTACCTAAGAATTTTGTGAACTTGATTTGGGATATCCCGGATCCTAGCACGAGGGAGGCAAATACCATCTGGGATTCACAATCTCCACCACAGAACCTCTAATCTGTTTTCACTACAGCTCGCCTCTCTCCCTCCCTTCTCTTCTTAACCACAGCACCAGACTCCATGCCAGAGACCTCACTGCCATGGCTTGTGCCCAGAAGGTCATCCCCCTCAACAGTATCCAAAACGGTATACTTGTTTTTTAGAGGGATGCCCACTAGGGGGGCCTGCTCTGCCTGTCTGTTTCCTCTCCCTCTGCTAACTGTAACCCATCTACCCTCTTTATGTCTCCTAAGTGTAATAGTGTCCCTGTAACTCCTATCTATCGCACTTTCTGCCTCCCGAATGCTCCGAAGTTTATCCACTACCTGCTCCAAAGCCTTAACAGGGCATGTCAGGAGCATCAGCTGGATGCACTTCTTGCTTTTGTCGTAATCAGGGAAACTATAACTTCCCTAACAATCCACATCATACTAGAGGAGCATTCCCCTGCCCTGGGTTCCATACCCACACTCTCCCTATCTGTCCCTCTCTCTTTATCGCCCTCTCTATCACCACTACACCTCCACTCTCTGTCTATTATACTGAGGGAGGTAAAAAAGCAAAGAAAAACACCTGCGGCCAATCTCAGGAGAAATTCTCCCTGAATCCCAAGTTGCAATCAAACTAGGAGATCACTGAAAATAGAGATGCACCCCCAGCAATACTATTTCTAATATTATTTAACAATTTAGACCAATGCAATAGAAAGAGGCCAATTGGACAACTGAATCTCTGCCAGCTCTTAGAGCAATCATAATGCATCAAATCAGGCCATTCAGCCCACCATGTCCATTCAGACCATGGTGAAGGGTGCCAATTTGTATTCATCCAATCTTCGCACATTGGCACAAATATCCAGTCAGTTCTTAAATGCTGTAAATGACTCTACACCTTAACTCAATGTGTTTTAGCATTCTTATCATTCCCATTGGTCCACTTATTTCCTGTAACTTATGCTCCTATTCATGCCGCTAACACCTTCATGATTTCTTCACCTGCCATCAACACTAGAGAAAATTTAAACTAACAACCACATCTTTGGCAGGTAAGAGGAAACTTTGTTTTTGCAAACATTAGATTCTTTCTATTCACCACCTTTATCATCTCCTCTATTTCAGGCTATCACTCCTCCTTTTCCATAGGGCTTTTTTACTTCATGGAGTCAAGTATTGTGGAACATTTAATTCCCACATGACATTTTGCAACTACAGTAAAATCCTCATTATCTGGAATTCAGGGAACAGGCAAAAAAAAAAGCAGAAAATAAATAGGTAAAAAAGACAAAAATTTAAATTTGGCATCCCCAAGCAATCACGGACAATCCATGAAACATGCAATCTCGAGAACTGCCAACAGCATCAACCAATCCCCAGAATTGCCAGATACCAGGAGTTTTACTGTATTTCTATTTGCTTCATTAATTGGTCTATTCTGTGCTAAACAATCAGAGAGCATTCCACTTTGTGATTTTGACATTATTTTCCTATTTTAACTGAAAGGAGAGTTATACCTGTATGCCCTGTCCCTGACAGCCTCTGGTTACCTGTACTTATCTTGATATTCTACACTCTTTAATTTTTCAAATTGTCTTTCAACAAAACCCTCTGATTACTCCCACCCCAACACTCACCTCCCCCCCAATCTCCAACTCTCTACGGCTACCATCCATGATGAGCTGGAACAAATTATTTAAAAATCTAAACATTTGAAAGGATCATGATTTTTTTATATAACAGAGTTTGTTATTTATTCATTCACATCATAAGTGCATTTCATTGCCCATCCCCATTAGGTCTCCAGAAACTGGTAAAGAGCTGCTTTCCTGAACTGCTTCAAGTGAACATCCAACATTGTTCAATAGTGAGCTCCAGGACTTAATCTCAGGGAGCAACAGGCTAGCAAAACAATTCAGCAACATCATTCATCAATTTGCTGATTATTTACAAAAGAAAAACCATTCAGATCTGTTCCCACCCTGACTTTCATTTTCATATATTCCTGCCATGGTGCAATGTTACATTCGATTCTATTTACACCATTGCCACCTTTTCTTGTCTCTTCTCCCCACTCTGTTGTATGAGGGATTTCCCTTCAGTCTCAGCCCCTCAATGCCCAGTAATGGGAGGACACTAGATTGTGGTCCTTCCCACAGTGCCCTTCACGTTCACTGCACCAAGCCTCAGTGCGTCCCTCAACATGCACTCCCGCAGCCTGAAATGTGCCAATCTGCAGCATTCCCTCACTAACATCTCCATGTGCTGCAAGACCAATAGGTTTCGAGCAGACCAAAGTGCGTTTTTCACCGAGTTGATGGTCTTCTAGCAATTCGGGATGTCTGACTCTATGGGCATTCCCAGGAACAGACCATTGTTCAGAGTCCTCTGTCACACTGTTACTGAGGACATTGCATTCCTCTCCACACACTTTTAATGATACTGCATTCAGCGAAGAGGTGAGCGACTGTCTCCACTCCACCACAGTCATTTCGGGACAATGTGCATGGTGGTGATGTTCTGGTCATACAAGAAGGATCTTATTGGGAAAGCTTGTCTCACTGCCAGCCCTACCAAGTCCTGTGACTTGATTGTGAGATCTGGCAATGAAGCATTCGTCAGCTGATCTGGACAGTCTGCTCAGGAAATCACCCCACCTCGTCTCTCAGTGTCGGCAGAACATTCCATGCTGACCATTAAGTGTAGGCTGATGCAGCAGGCCAGTTGGAATTGTCCTGCAATTTTAGACAAGACATAACCAAAAATGTATCACCTTTCAGTATTGGCTGACTTTTATATCGGTGGGAATTTCTTGAAGAGGCCATTTAGAATCATTTATTCAGTATGTCTCACAGAAGATGGTTGCAAGTGCCTTTGTGTGCAAAGGAAAACAAATTTTGTGGATTTTATGTACATGAAAATGAACCTTGACCTTGTCTTGCATTCACAATACTGATCTCCACTATTCAGGAACTTAGGGATACTCTAGAAATGTTTCCCCTTGATAGTTGTGAGATTTTTTGGATGTATTTGGTATTTCACATCTATACTTGCATGGGTATTCTTACTGCTAATTTGTTTAATTTTTTAAATCATTAAATTGTTTTCACAATTAAGTGATGGGAACAATGAAAATGAGATAGGAAAACTGTCAAAACCAAGAAAAATACTTCTTTTCTCCACCTGTGGCTTCAATGGCCTGTGACACAGAAAATTAATGACAACCCTTTCCTTAAAATTTGTTTTCATCAGGGTACACTTTCAAGTAATCAAATCCTTCTGTTCATGTAACCTGGGGGTATCTCAGGTTAAGATAATGGCAAACATTACTAGCCATACAGGTTTGACGTGTAACCTTGCATATTATGGTTCCGAGATTTACAACAATTTCTGTCCATTTTTACATGTGTAGCAAAGTTAGGAAATTATACTTTTAATTTTCAAAAAAAAAAATTCTGATGTAAATAAGTTTTTTTCTTTTAAAAATATTTTTATTAATTTTAATAAAGAACTTATATGAATAATTACCATGGCTTGTGTGGTAAACCACTGCTCCGCCCACAGACTCCTGAATAAAGGTGACTGTTCCACAGCTCCCTCCCCAATTCAGGACAGTCGACCAGCATGGACGCCCCTCCATTCTATTGTTAATAAAAGCCTATCGGTTTTACATAACTTCCAGTCTTTTGGAGTTATTGATTGTCACAATAAATTTTGACAATGGAGCAGATCCTGAAGCCAGAAAAGTTGGAAATTGACCCTCAGTCACCTGAAGCCTCCACCAACTTGGGAACTCTGGCTATGTTGCTTCGAAGTGTTCCTGCGGGCATTTCCTGCCATCATCCAATCAGAGAATGACAAGCTGCAAGTACAGGGTATTAGACTCCCGGGTCGGGGCCCTGGTATGCTCAATGATCAGGGATGCTGAGTCGTACCCAGAGGCGATGGACATTCTGAAATCCAATACCTGAAGAAGGTAAATAAGGTCCATGTGAGACACCTCCTGGCCACCCAAAAAAAGTGACATGACAAATTGAGCACTGAGTACCTCTGGGCCCTACAAACTTCCAGACGGGCCTGCAACTGCAAGGCCATGATGGCCACGGAAAACACAGAGGACCTGATGAGATACACATACATTGCAGGCATCAGGTCCAACTACATCTGTCAGAGATTGTTGGTGCAAGGTGAGCAAAATTTGCAGAGTGCAGTCGAACTTGCAGGCATGCTGGACGTGGCCTTTCAGAATATGGAAGACAATGCGGTGCCCCGGGCGCCGCCATCTTGGGACAAGCTGCCACCACCACGCACTGCCGGCAATCTGACTGTGGCCGCTGTACTCCACAAGCACCTAACACTGCTATTGCCATGCCCTGCCAACAACCTGACCACAGCCGCTGTACTCTGTGAGCACCCAAACAGCTACTTCTGTAGCCCGACCAAGCACCTGAAAAAATGCTGCCCGGCGAAAGACACAGTCTGCTCCAACTGCGAAAAGAAAGGGCCCTACGCAAAACTGTGTTCTTTTCTTTGGCTTGGCTTCGCGGACGAAGATTTATGGAGGGGGTAAAAAGTCCACGTCATCTGCAGGCTCGTTTGTGGCTGACAAGTCCGATGCGGGACAGGCAGACACGATTGCAGCGGTTGCATGGGAAAATTGGTTGGTTGGGGTTGGGTGTTGGGTTTTTCCTCCTTTGCCTTTTGTCAGTGAGGTGGGCTCTGCGGTCTTCTTCAAAGGAGGTTGCTGCCCGCCAAACTGTGAGGTGCCAAGATGCACGGTTTGAGGCGTTATCAGCCCACTGGCGGTGGTCAATGTGGCAGGCACCAAGAGATTTCTTTAGGCAGTCCTTGTACCTTTTCTTTGGTGCACCTCTGTCACGGTGGCCAGTGGAGAGCTCGCCATATAACACGATCTTGGGAAGGCGATGGTCCTCCATTCTGGAGACGTGACCCATCCAGCGCAGCTGGATCTTCAGCAGCGTGGACTCGATGCTGTCGACCTCTGCCATCTCGAGTACTTCAACGTTAGGGATGTAAGCGCTCCAATGGATGTTGAGGATGGAGCGGAGACAACGCTGGTGGAAGCGTTCTAGGAGCCGTAGGTGGTGCCGGTAGAGGACCCATGATTCGGAGCCGAACAGGAGTGTGGGTATGACAACGGCTCTGTATACGCTTATCTTTGTGAGGTTTTTCAGTTGGTTGTTTTTCCAGACTCTTTTGTGTAGTCTTCCAAAGGCACTATTTGCCTTGGCGAGTCTGTTGTCTCTCTCATTGTCGATCCTTGCATCTGATGAAATGGTGCAGCCGAGATAGGTAAACTGGTTGACCGTTTTGAGTTTTGTGTGCCCGATGGAGATGTGGGGGGGCTGGTAATCATGGTGGGGAGCTGGCTGATGGAGGACCTCAGTTTTCTTCAGGCTGACTTCCAGGCCAAACATTTTGGCAGTTTCCGCAAAGCAGGACGTCAAGCGCTGAAGAGCTGGCTCTGAATGGGCAACTAAAGCAGCATCGTCTGCAAAGAGTAGTTCACGGACAAGTTTCTCTTGTGTCTTGGTGTGAGCTTGCAGGCGCCTCAGATTGAAGAGACTGCCATCCGTGCGGTACCGGATGTAAACAGCGTCTTCATTGTTGGGGTCTTTCACGGCTTGGTTCAGCATCATGCTGAAGAAGATTGAAAAGAGGGTTGGTGCGAGAACACAGCCTTGCTTCACGCCATTGTTAATGGAGAAGGGTTCAGGCGAAAGACACAGTCTGCTCCAACTGCGAAAAGAAAGGGCCCTACGCAAAACTGTGTATGTCCAAAGTAAAACACAGAATTCTGTGGACACTCTGGTTGAAGTAAAAACACACAATGCTGGAGAGACTCAGCAGGTCAAACAGTGTCATTTATGTAGCAAAGGCAGAGATACATTATTGACATTTCGGGCTTGAGTCCTTCATTAAAATATGAGTAAATGCCAATGAGCATCAGAATAAAAGAGTGGAAGGAGGGAGGGAGGTGGCAAGGCAGGAGATGATAGGTGGAGAAGGGAGGAAAGCAGCATTGAAGGAGAGGGGGAGCTGTGAAGGTGAAAGAACTGTGTGTAAGTCCCTCACCCCAATCCATTAGCACCACATGCGGACCGATGGGGGCCACTGTCTTAGACGCAGCCACTTTCAAGATCCAGCAGCGCTGCATATGAGCTGTGGGGGCCACCATCTTGGACACTGCCATCTTCGAGATCCAGCAGTGCCGCGTGAGAGCCATGGGGGTCGCTATCTTGGATGCTGCCTGTGATATTACAGATTCTATCACCAATGTGTAAATGTACAAAGATTGTAGTGTAGGATGACTGTGATTGGCTGAGAGTGTAGCCACACCTACTGGCAAGTCTTAAAGGATTGCTCTTAGCCAGACCAGGTCATTCTGGACTGGTCGACCTACTTGTGATATACTCCAGTCTTTTAGTTAATAAAAGCCTTGGTTTGGATCAACAAGTCTTTGGTTCTTTCGACGTGCTCTACACTGCCATCTTACAAATTTTCACTGCAGTTACAGGCAGTGACAATTTACTGGCCTCCATCATGCTGGATCAAGGTAGTCCTCACCAGCTCGCGAGATCGATGATGGACATCCAGGCAAACAGCCATGCGATGAATTGTCTGTTTGATAGTGGGAGTACAGAGAGCTTCATTCACCCGGACACGGTGCAGCACTATTCCCTCATGGTTAAGTCAGTGAGTCACAAAGTCCCCTTGGCCTCGAAGTCCCATATGGCTGATGTCCATGGCTATGGGATAGTGATCTTAACAGTACAGAGCAGAGATTAAAAAGACTTTAAACTCTTGGTGATGTCACAGCTCTGAGCTCCCATGATACTGGGGCTGGACTTCGAATGCCACTTTAAAAGCGTGATGATGGAGTACGACGGGCCTCCACCATTGTCTGTAAGAAGCAGTTCTTAAATCATCCACTGTGCTCCACCAAAAAAAAAACCCTGGCCTTTTCCCCCACCATTTCCAGCCAGCAACCCAAAGATTGTCCACGGCACACAACCTGCGGACTCTTAACTCTCAAGATCACCCCTCCACAGTTGTTTGCTAACCTCACCCTGACTGTATACCCATTTCCAGCAAAAGTAGGCAGTATACAGTGCCAGGGACAGAATCTTTATTATGTTGGAAGTTCTGCAGCTACTCAATAAGAGGATCATTGAACCCAGCACCAGTGTCTGCAGAGCCCAAGTGGTGGTGGTGAGGAATGGGGAGAGAAACAGGATGGTCATTGACTACAGTCAGACCATTAACAGAACCACGGAGCTGGATGCGTCCCCTCTTCCCTGCATATCCGATATGGTAAACTAAATCGCTCAACATAGAGTTTTCTTCACCATTGATCTAAAGTCAGCATACCAGCAGCTCCACACCTGCCCATAGGATCACCAATATACAGGTATCGAGGCAGATGGCTGCCTCTACCATTTCCTAAGGGTTCCCTTTGGCATCACCAATGGGGTCTCGGTCTTCCAGTGGGAGATTAACCGAATGGTTGACAAGTATGAGCTGCAGGCCACATTCCTATATCTGGAAAACATCACTATTTGCAGCCATGACCTGCAGGATCATGTCGTCAACCTCCAAAAATTCCTCCAGACTACAAGCTCCTTAATCTCATGTACCATAAAGGTAAAAGCATATTTCGCATAACCCGCCTTGCTATCCAAACCATTGATGACGATTGCATATGAGTGCCCCAGGCTGTCCAGGTCCTCATCGCTGAGAAGAAGCTGCAGCCGGCACTATGACAGTTGCAGCGGCAGAACAGACCATGCAAAAGACAATTTATGATAATGTCAGATGGACTCCACCCACTGAACTCTTCCAAAAACAAAGGGGGAATGTGGTAAACCACTGTTGGTACAGTTAACTGTCTGGCATGCCCATTGATCGACTGTACCTGTGGCCCTTCCCACAGACTTCTGAATAAAGGTGACTGTTCCACAGCCCCCTCCCAGTTCAGGCAGTCGACCTGCATGGATGTGCCTCCATTCTATTGTCAATAATAGCCTATCAGTTTTACAGTCTTTCGGAGTTATTGATGGTGTATCAGCTTGGTTTCACGGACAAAGATTTAGGAAGAATTGTAGACATGGGCATGTCCTTTGAGCCTGTGCAATGGATTTTTTTTAGGTGGAGTGCAGTGTGCGCAGTGCTGGCCCCATCTTTTACATCTGGAGTTTATCTGCCACAGCCTAGCAAACTGGGATGGTGACAGCCAGGTCTTCAGGTCATAGGTGTTATGTTGGAGTGTCCTTCTCCTAGATGGATGGCTTGACAAGGCTAACGAGCCCATCCTGCCTAGCAACGAAATCAGAATTTTCCTTCTCTTAGGATGGCTGCCAATCAAGGCTAATAAGCCCACTCTACCCATCCAGTTATACTGCAGGACACTCAGTTGTGCCATGACGTAGCAAACTCATTGAAAACAGGGGACAACAACGAGAAGATGTTGCTCAGGACACTAATGTCGGAGAAGCCATTTGCAGTGACCTCCTGCCTTGCAAGCCAGACAGCGGCCATGTGGCGATCACTACACCAAGAAAGGAGATGCGGTGTATTTTCCCTGGGTGAGTGGAACATCAGGCTCAGACCCCACCCGTCCCACTCACCTAGGGAAAGTACAATTTGATAAATGATAAGGAGAGTTACACAAAATGAATGAAATATCCAGTATGTCAAAAAATGCATGTTGTAAATCATATCATTAATTTGTATTCCGTACTATATATTTTTTAAAGTAACAAAAGAACTAATAACAAAAACTATAAACAAGAAAAAAGAGAAAGAGAAAATAAAGGAGGAAATAAAATAAGAAGGAAAAAATGAAAAGGAGGAAAACTCAAAACCCCTCCCTAACAGCGTTGCCAGATGTTATACATGATGAGTAATTTTAAAGTTCTAAGTTAAACAAATCAAGTTCCTTAGTGCATTACTTGATAGACATGGTAAAAGGCATCTCTGTGCACAATGCATGGACTTTCTTGTTCCTAACTTATCTCATTGTAAAATCAATTTATTGCTCCCTGAAATTCAATTCAAGTAATTTAATAATGACAAAACAAGCCTATACAATGTGAATGATAAACCTTGCTTTTCTTTTCACATCTTTAGGAAACAGAATGATCAATGGATCAAGAGTAAAACGCAAAAGTCTGCAGACACCATGGTTGAAGTAAAAACACAAAGCTGGAGAAACCCAGCAGTTCAAACACTATACTTTATGTAGCAAAGATAAAGATACAAAACCTGTGTTTTAGGCTTAAGCCCTTCATCAATGGATCAATTTGATAACCATAAATAAATTGGAGGATTTCATGTGATACAATAGAGTCATAGGAACATAGGAAGTAGGAATAGGAGTAGGCCAAAAATGGCCCATCGAGCCTGCTCCGCCATTCAATATGATCATGGCTGATCTAATTTATGACCTAACTCCACCTACCTGCCTTCTTCCCATATCCCCTAATTCCTCTATCATGTAAAAATTTATCTAACCGAATTTTAAATATGTCTAATGAAGCAGCCTCAACCACTTCCCTGGATAGAGAATTCCAAACATTCATTACTCTCTGGGAAAAACTATTTTTCCTCATCTCTGTCCTAAATCTACTCCCCCAAATCTTGAGACGGTGTCCTCTCATTTTAGTTTCCCCAGCCAGCTCAAAAAACCTTCCTACATCTATCCTATCCATACCCTTCATAATTCTATATGTTTCTATAAGATCTCCTCACATTCTTCTGAACTCGAGCGAATGCAATCCTAGACAATTTAATCTTTCATCATAAGTCAACCCCTTCATCCCAGGGATCAACCTAGTAAACCTCCTCTGGACCGTCTCCAAAGCCAGTATATCCTTCCTCAAATATGGAAACCAGAACTGAACACAGTACTTCAGGTGCGGTCTCACCAGTACCTTATACTGTTGCAACATTACCTCCCTACTCCTGAATTCAATTCCTCTAGCGATGAAGGCCAACATTCCATTTGCCTTCTTAATAACCTGCTGCACCTGCAACCTAACTTTTTGTGATTCATGCACAAGCACTCCCAAGTCCCTCTGAACAACAGCATGCTGTAGTTTTTCATCCTTTAAATAATATTCAGCTCTTTTATTTTTCTTGCCAAAGTGGGTAACCTCACACATACTAGCATTGTACTTCATCTGCCAGACCTTTGCCCACTCATCCAGCTTAACTATATCCCTCTGCAGACTCTCCACATCCTCATTGCAATTTGCTCTTCCGCTCAATTTGGTGTCATCCTCAAACTTGCCTACACCACATTTTGTCCCCTCCTCCAAGTCATCAATGTAAATGTTGATCAGTTGTGGGCCTAGGACCGACCCCTGCGGCACCCCACCTACCACTCTCTGCCAACCTGAAAAATTCCAACTTATCCCGACTCTCTGCCTCCTGTCAGACAACCAATTTTCGATCCATGACAATATACTTCCCCGGACTTACTGATAAGTCTCTTGTGCGGCACCTGATCAAACGCTTTCTAGAAATCCAAATATACAGCATCAACCTGTTCTACTCTATCCACCGCACCCATTATATCCTCAAAGAATCCTAACAAGTTTGTCAAACAAGATCTTCCCTTTCTAAAACCATGCTGCGTCTGCCTGATTGAACCCTTACGTTCCAAAAGTTTCACTATTTCATCCTTAATGACGGCTTCAAGCATTTTTTCCAACTACAAATGTCAAGCTAATTGGCCAATAATTTCCAGTCTTCTACCTATATCCCTTCTTAAAAAGTGGCATGAAATTTGCTGTCTTCCAGTCTGCCGGGACCTGCCCAGAATCCAAGGAATTTTGGTATATGACCACTAATGCATCAACTATAACTTCTGCCATTTCCTTCAGAACCCTTGGATGCATATCATCAGGACCAGGTGATTTGTCTGGCTTTAGTCCCATTAGTTTCTCCATTACTACTTCCTTTGTAACAACTATTTTATCAAGGCCCTCCCCAACATTTGCATCCTTAACTCCGCACTTGGGCATGCTGGACATGTCTTCCACTGTGAAGACTGACACAAAATATTTGTTCAATGCCTTGGCCATTTCCTCATTTTTTGCTACCAGTTTTCCTTTCTCATCCTCCAAGGGTCCTATGTTAACTCTGGCCACCCTCTTCCGTTTTATATATTCATAACATTTTTTGCTTTCTGTTTTTATATTTTGTGCCAATTTACTTTCATTATCCTTTTTCCCATTTCTTATTACCCGTTTTGTAACCCCTTGTTGTCTCTTAAAGTTATCCCAATCTTCCAGTTTCCCACTGCTCTTTGCCTTCAATTTTATACTCTCCTTTATTTCCTTTGTTAACCACAGTTGATTTTTCCCTCTCTTGCTGCCCTTTTTCCTGACTGAAATATATTTTTGTTGAGCCTGACCCATCCGTTAATTAGTTTAAAATGTACTCTTTAAACAAAGAGGGAAAAAAAACTGTTTTAGAAATGTACAAGAACACATAAATATGCCATCAAAAAGAAACAAACCTTACCTGGAGCCCAACGACTTACGAAAGAAGATTGTGGTCAGAGGCCTCTTGTTCAAATGAAGCATGAGAATGCAGAGTGAGCCGCTTTCTGGGTAAGCTGTACACCTGCGGGAATGTCTGCAACTGTGTCTTTGCCGCTGGATCGAGGAGATGGTGTCTAAGAAAAAGACTCATCGCACATGTGCGAATCGGAAGGAGCTACAGGCTTCACTGATGGCAGCAGATACAGTCCTCTCCAGCAGGAAATTAGAGAGGAAAGTGACAGTGCAGCATGATCAATGACCACCTGCAGCCACAAAGCAAGCAGTCAAAGGCTTTATTAATCAGAAAACCCAGGCATGCCTCTGCATGCTGCTGGTATGAAGGAGGAGGCTAGGGCTCTCAGCCTTTATTAGAGTACCTTATGGGGAGGGGCTACAGGTACAGAAGGCAGGCCAGCCTGCCCATCCCAGTGAGGATACCATACCATCTTCCACCACAGACAGTGAAGAGGATGAAGTGGAGCAAGAAGTAATACAAGAAAAAGACAAGGTTTTGACTAAAGGTAAAGGGAAAAAACCTAAGAAACAAGAAGAAATTGAATATTCTAATGCAGACTTGTTGAGAGGAGATTTAAAAAAGACAAATAAGCAGATAAAAAAAGATTTTGCTATTGCAAATAAGATGCAAGTTACTTTGGACAATATGGATGAAAGAGACAAAAATGTGGAATATGAAGTGCAAGATGTACAGGATAGAGTGGGAAAAGTGGAAAAGGAAACATTTGTGTGGACTATGGAAAGAAAAGCTTTGAGATAAGATTGATATATTAGAAAACTTTAGTAGAATAAATAATATTAAGATTGTTGGCCTTAAGGAGGGTGTTGAAGGCCAAGATTTGATTTGATTTTTTTCCCAAGATTGGATATCTGAGATATTGGGTGGAGAAAAATTGAGAAACTTATTGAAATTGAGAGAGCACCACCATTGCTTGACCAAAAGCCATGTTCTATACTAATTAAATATCTGAGATATCAAGACAGATAGAAGATACTAACTGCAGTGGCAGCGGGAGCAAAATCAAGAAATGGTCCTCTTGACTATCAAGGATCAAGAGCCTTGTTTTACCTAGACATGAGTGTGGAATTACTGAAGTGAAGGAAAGAGTTTAACCCAGGAAAAAAACATACAAATTTATACTGCGTCATCCAACTACTTTGAATTTTTTTTTGCTGGACAGTGGAGAAGATTTTTCATGGATAGTGATCGGACAGAAGAGTTCATGGAAACACTGGTGATTATTTCTTTTGGTTTATTAAAATATCATTTTTCTATCTGATTATCAAATGTATGGTGATCATCTAGGGGGTAATGGGTAACTGACTACCATCAAGTTTTATGTGTTTTTGTGGCAACCCATAAAATGGGGGGGGGTATTATTTAAACAATGCTAATAGGGGGTACTCTTGTAGTTTGTATAATCAATGAGATAGACGACAGACTCGCCAAGGCAAATAGCACCTTTGGAAGACTACACAAAAGAGTCTGGAAAAACAACCACCTGAGGAAACACACAAAGATCAGCGTGTACAGAGCCGTTGTCATACCCACGCTCCTGTTTGGCTCCGAATCATGGGTCCTCTACCGGCATCACCTACGGCTCCTAGAACACTTCCATCAGCGCTGTCTCCGCTCCATCCTCAACATTCATTGGAGTGACTTCATCACCAACATCGAAGTACTCGAGCTGGCAGAGTCCGCAAGCATCGAATCCACGCTGCTGAAGACCCAACTGCGCTGGGTGGGTCACGTCTCCAGAATGGAGGACCATTGCCTTCCCAAGATCGTGTTATATGGCGAGCTCTCCACTGGCCACCGAGACAGAGGTGCACCAAAGAAGAAGTACAAGGACTGCCTAAAGAAATCTCTTGGTGCCTGCCACATTGACCACCGCCAGTGGGCTGATCTCGCCTCCAACCGTGCATCTTGGCGCCTCACAGTTCGGCGGGCAGCAACCTCCTTTGAAGAAGACCGCAGAGCCCACCTCACTGACAAAAGACAAAGGAGGAAAAACCCAACACCCAACCCCTACCAACCAATTTTCCCTTGCAACTGCTGCAACTGTGCCTGCCTGTCCCGCATCGGACTTGTCAGTCACCAGCGAGCCTGCAGCAGACGTGGACATACCCCTCCATAAATCTTTGTCCGCGAAGCCAAGCCAAAGAAAAATGAAGAATAGGAGGGTACTCTTGTAGTTTGTATAATCTTGTGTGTTATGTATACCATATTAATTGTAATTAAACATATGTCTTTTTTCTTCGGTTTGGACTGTTGGAAGGTGGATGCTCTACTACGGAGGGTAAAATTTGAGAAATTGATTGGATGAGACATGTGGGGTGAGGTGAAAGAAGAACATGTAAATGTGAAAAAAAATAGGAAAAAACATAAATAATTAATTGAAGAGGCAATGGACAAGTTTTAATAGTGACTGAGGGAAAAAAAGACAATTTCAGAGCCTCAAACACAGACCATTTTAGAAAATTCTGTCTTGTAGATTCTGGTTATTTTGTAGGGACCAATACAGACTATGTTTTCCACGATTCATTTTGTATCAATGCAAATTTGAACCACCTGGCCATGTAGACATTTATTGCATTTATTCCTAAAAATTAGCCACTTGATCTATTTATGCAAAACACTATCTGAACAAACTTGAGGATGAACCTCCAGTGTTTTCCAAGGCATACAGATGTTATTCCTTCACATTTGATAGATCAGCTTTTATTTCATTAGACAAGCTCAGGACTGACTGCCCTCTCCTCAGGGGTATTTGTTATCCATTCCTTCAGGATGATTTTGACAAAGCCATTCCTAAGAAATAGATTTCTGATCAAGGTGAACTAAGTAATTTCTACAGAATGTAATTAAATGTCCACTGGAATGCTGCTTTCTGGATATAGCATTGCAGCAGTATTTCTTTCACATCATCAGTATTAGTATGAAAAGAGTTTGGATATTAATCTTCAGGTAGCATCAAAGTCTCAATGGTTTTATGATATAGATGTAGGAATGCTGAGTATCTTTGCATAGCTTTTTTTTGGCCATTTAACAGTCTTTACAAACATCATATTGACGTCAAAATAACAAAAATCTAGTGAATCCTGGAAATTTGCATTTGGCAATAGTGAGTTAACATCAAAGGGATGATGAACTGCAAGAAAAGGGATTTTCAGTACCTCTTGTACTATGGTTTGGTTAAATCCAGCAGAATAAAAATCACTTGAATTCAAAATGATTTGCTTTCACTTTAACAAATGGTATGCCTCACAAACCTAACGTTTCATGTCAAAGGTGGAATATATTCTAATACATTCTATGACTCTTAGATCACTGCAAAGTGACTGATAAAATGGAAATTTTACTGGAAAAAAAAGTTATTGGAACAATCTAAGTAAATGGAATATGCTGAATATAACTCTTCTCAGCAAATAAATAGAACATAGATACCTAGAAATAGAAAACATTGAGACATTTACCATAGGTTACACAAGATGTGGGATCAATAAGGATGAAAGGGAATTGGAGTGAGACTAAAGGATGAGTAATTTGTGAGGCATTGTAACAGATGGTAGGCACTACCTCGAAAACAGAAGTAGGCAAGGGGTTTAACTATATAAAATGAAACATGCACTGTTCTACTTGAATTATCACAGAATAAGATGCAAGTTAACAATTTTTTTTTCTTAATTGTTATCATGTCCTTCATGCTGGGTCAATACGTTTTGCTTGTACGAGTGTTTCCATTATTTCTCGTCTTGGTCCATTGCATTTCTCCAGTGACTACTTATGTTATGCTATCTCTCAATTGCTGTGTCTGGTCATTTTGTTCTCTGCTGTCCCAGTTGTCTCTTTCCTTCTGTTTGCAATGCAAAATCTTTCAGAAAACACATCTGTCTGATATTATGAGAGCACATCCCAACCTGCTGCATATTTACAAAAGCTTCATAAATCCAACCTTTTAACCTTTTTTAATTGACTTTTTTATATTTTTAACGCAAACCACAGTTAGTTGCGACTTTTTTTATCAATTACTAAAAATATATTTTATTCTCTGCTCTGAATTCAATCTTCATCAGATGGAATTCAAATTCAATTTGAACTGACTGATATGAGCAACATAGTAGAAATTTAGCTATATATAAGAATTTAAGGACATAAGGAACAGGGAAGAGTAGGCCATTTGTCCCATTGAGACTACTCCTCCATTTAAAAAGGTCATGGGTGAGCTGGCTGTGGATTCAGCTCCACCTGTTCCCCCTAACTCTTAATTCTCCTATTATTCAAAAATCTATTCAACTATTTCTTAATACATTTGCTTTAATGGGCAGAGAATTCCATAGATCCACTAATCTCTAGGAGAAGCTGTTCTTCCTTATTTAGGCCTTTTTAGTTGCCTAAATAGTGCTCAAAGAATTATAGATCCTTTATATCTGACACACAGTATCCTTGACCCATTACCATCAAGGATGTGGTACAGGAGCATCAAAATCAGGACTGTTAGGCTGCAAAATAATTTCTTCCTGCAGACTAAGGGATTGATGAACAGTATCCATTCCAAAATATTGATATATATTAATTTAAAATTATATCTTTATTTACATATCTCATTATCATGTACTCTGTATTTTGTGTGTGCGTGTGTGTGTGCATGTGTGTGTGTGTGTGTGTGTGTGTGTGTGTGTGTGTGTGTGTGTGTGTGTGTGTGTGTGTGTGTGTGTGTATGTGCGTGCGCACACCATGGTCCAGAGAAACGCTGTTTCGTCAAGTTGTATATGTACAGCCAAATGATGAGACTTTTCAACTTGAACTTATTTCTGTCTTAAACCTACTCTCCCAAATCTTGCGTCTACGTCCCCAACTTCTAGTATCACATGCCAGTGGAAACAATCTTTCTGCTTCTACTTCTATAAGATCCCACTCTCCTATTATGGGTATTGAAATATAGTCTTTGCTAAGGTTTGCCGAGAAATAGGTTTGGTCAGTATCATCTCACAGCAAACAAGTGTTTTTAATGTAACACAAATTGAGCCAAAGTGAGAAATGTAAAGGAAACAGCTCATGATGGTACAGTGAGATATGCTCTTATAAATTTGTGGTTTCAAGTGAAATTTAAAGATATTTCAGTTGCTTGCAAATAGGAGCTTTGTTAAAGATCATTGTTGAAGGTAGTTATTGCAGGTATTAGTAACAAATTCTCATTCAAAGAAATTCATCATTTTCACTTTTAAAAGCCATAATACCTTCAGATTATCTAAACATTTTCAATGGAATTCCACGAATCCCACACTTCTTTTGTCCATATTCTCACCCTCTTACTATTCTCATTCACTCAATGACCAGATAATTCTTTTTACAGTTTAGCCTTAGGCCACTCTGGATTTAAGCCACCAGAGATATCCCTCTCACTCACCCTCCCTACAGATTCTTTTGTCACCTTTTGGGTTCTGCAGAAGGGTATCCAATTTGAAACGCTGACCCTGTTTCTCTTCCCTGATCTGTTGAGTATTTCCAGTATTTTTTATGTTTATTTCTGAATTCATATTTAAAGCAAAAATAGCATTTTTGGGAAGGGGTAATATTATCACTTTATCCTCACTCCACTCTTAACATGACCATCTTTAATGTCAACACAAAATAATAAGTGGAATTTTAATAATCGCGATGAAATAATTACTGGCTGAACCAATTCTTTATAAAGTTTATCACAAACATTTTACTCTGCACTTCATCTTGAAAGCAAGCTCGTTTGGAAGTAAGAATAATCTGATCTCTCAAAACCCACCATTTCTCATATCCTGTGGCAAAAATCATTGTGAAAATAAATTTAACTAAATTTCAGTCAAGTAAAGCAAGACAACGAGATAGACAACAGACTCGCCAAGGCAAATAGCGCCTTTGGAAGACTACACAAAAGAGTCTGGAAAAACAACCAACTGAAAAACCTCACAAAGATAAGCGTATACACAGCCGTTGTCATACCCACACTCCTGTTCGGCTCCGAATCATGGGTCCTCTACCGGCATCACCTACGGCTCCTAGAACGCTTCCACCAGCGTTGTCTCCGCTCCATCCTCAACATTCATTGGAGCGCTTTCATCCCTAACGTCGAAGTACTCGAGATGGCAGAGGTCGACAGCATCGAGTCCACGCTGCTGAAGATCCAGCTGCGCTGGGTGGGTCACGTCTCCAGAATGGAGGACCATCGCCTTCCCAAGATCGTGTTATATGGCGAGCTCTCCACTGGCCACCGTGACAGAGGTGCAGCAAAGAAAAGGTACAAGGACTGCCTAAAGAAATCTCTTAGTGCCTGCCACATTGACCACCGCCAGTGGGCTGATCTCGCCTCAAACCGTGCATCTTGGCGCCTCACAGTTCGGCGGGCAGCAACCTCCTTTGAAGAAGACCGCAGAGCCCACCTCACTGACAAAAGGCAAAGGAGGAAAAACCCAACACCCAACCCCAACCCACCGATTTTCCCCTGCAACCGCTGCAACCATGTCTGCCTGTCCCGCATCGGACTTGTCAGCCACAAACGAGCCTGCAGCTGACTTGGACATTTACCCCCTCCATAAATATTCGTCCGCGAAGCCAAGCCAAAGAAAGAAAGCAAGAACCTCATGATTTTTTTCCCCAATCCTTTATGTATAAATTGTTAGTCTTCTCCCTTGATTATTTGTGATCTACTTGGTTGTGAAAGAGTTAAAAATTATGCAGTATTGGTTTCATAAAAAGTAGCATAAGCTATTCAGCTTCTTCCAATATTCAGTTTGAATCTTAATTTTTAATATCCAGTCTTAATGCCAAACATTTTATGGAGCAATAAAAATGACTATGACTGATATTTGCAGTATGCCCCATATTTTAATATGTCGTACTGCAGTAATGGATGCATATTATACGATATTCCAGAGTACACTAATAATTGCAGCTTTTGGAAATTACCCATTTTTTTGTCTTGACAAACTCAATTTGTTGCTATTAATGATTAAAATTGCTAATTCTCAATCTTTTTACCATCAATCTACGCAATAAGTAACTAAAAGGCCATTTTATAAATGAATTTAATATCTGCTTGTATTCTGACCAAAATAAGCCACTCTGGTAGATACGGACAGACTGAGTAGTCCTGACTCTATGTAGCCTGATTCAGAGACAGAACACATAAAGTTGGGACTGAGTGTATTAGAGAATTGAATTCATATTTAATTAAATGTGCAAACAATTTGAGAAAAAATACCATTCTATGGTCTGGTAATATCATTAACAGTAAGCATGAGGTAATTCATAGCCAGACCATCTACTTTATCTGTTCAATGCAAGATGTGTTGATAATCAAAAGAGAAAGTAAAACAATATTCTGTGCACATCATTTCCTTAATTTCCTTAATCTAAAGCTGCCCAGCTTCAATTTCTCCCATGTTTGCTTTGCTTTACTACTTGACAAATTTATACATGCTTGTAATGCCTTCTGCATATAATTCAAACCTAAAGTTGAGACATGTTAACAATATAATGTAGTTTACTGCGAACACCAGCTCTATTGTGAAAGAAGTACCTGAAATTGATTCCAAATTTCCAATGTCAGATACCATGATGCACGTAACTGTGGGTATGTGTAAAATAGAAAAACAAGGCAGAACTTGCTCTGCCCCTATAAAATAATGAAGGATAGAGATGAAGAAACAAAGGAATTCAAGTGAATAAGTCCTTGAAAGACAAAATAAGTAACAGGATTTGGCACTTTATAAATAATAGCATAATGAAAAAACAAATAAGAAATGATGAGTTTATTATCCTATCCATTGCACAATATACATTGCATCATAATTCTTGCTTGTTCCAGCCAAACTGGTATTTGTAAAAAAAACCACAGATACAATAGTATATATACTACAATAATATAAAGAAACTGGTTTAAATCAGTTAGAATAATATTTTCAGCCTTTCTCTGAAAGGATTTCAAGTCCATTTTAAACTTAAATTTAGACATACAACACGGTAACAAGTCCATGCCGGCCAATTACATCCAATTAACCCACACCCCCTGTACGCTTTGAACCATATAATTATGCACATGGTATAAATTCACCAGGGATGATGATAAGAATAGAAAGTTAGTCAAAAAAGGCAAGAAATATGAAGAACCTGTAACTAAGGAATATAAATAAAACATCACTTTCTAAAGTCAAATGCTTTACTAAAATCCATATACACCACATCTACCTCTCTATCTTTGACAATTTCTTTTGTCACCTCCTTGAAAATCTCATTTCGGCTCGCTGACTATCCCCAAGAAATCTATACTTTGCTAAATGCTCATTAATACTGTCCCTAAGATTTCTCGCCAATTGTTTGCAAACCATTGACATAGTCACTGGTCTATAATTCCCGGGGTTCTCCCAATTATCTTTCTTTAACAAAGAGGACTAAATTTTTGATTCTCCATCATTCTCCAATCTTCTGGTACCTCTCCTGTAGCAAGGGAGGATGCAAAGATATTTGCCAATGCATCATCAATATCTTTCCTCATTTCCTGTAGTAACCCGAGGTATATTGGGTCTGATTCCAGGGACTTTTCTGAGGAATATTTTCAAGAAGATTCAGCATTTTCTCTTTCCTAGTTGGACTTGCCTCAACCTAATCCAACACATTAGACTTTTCCACATGAAGTAAAGCATTCATTTAGACCGCCCCTGCCTTCTCTGCCTCCATGCATGTCCCCCCTTTATCCCCAAGTGGCTCTACTCTTACTCTAGTCATTCTACTGTTCTTCTGCCTGAGGGTTTTCCTTAATTCTACATGCCAAGGCATTCTCGAACCCCCTTCTAGCTCTCTTAAGTCCTTTCTTAAATTCATTCTTGGTTACCATATAATGTCCTAAGCCCTTCCTGATTGTTCCTTTATAACCCCCATGCATTCTTCCTTCTTTCTCTTGACTAGATATCCAAATTTGATGATGATGCAAAATTAGATAGGAAGGCATGCTGTGATGATGAAATTTGCATTCTGTAACAAGAAATGTATAGGTTTAGTGAGTGAGATTAAACATGGCAAATGGGGTTTAATGTAAAAAATTGAAAGGTCATGCACTATGATTGGAAAAATCAGAAGGCAGATAATTATCATATCATATCAGAATGCATATGGGCAGAGCCAGAGGGATGTAAGAGCTCTGTGCATATAGCCCATGAAGCTATCATGCAGTTGCATCAAGTAACTAAGAAGACAAATTACATATTGACCTTCCTTGTTAGAAGCAAGAGTTTAAATAGGAAAAAAAGTATCATTAAAATGGTACAGGGTGTTGAAGAGGCCACATTTGGACCACTGTTGGACCCTTTATTTAAGAAAGGACACACTAGCATCCAAAGCAGTTCAGAAGCTAATTCCTTATATGAGAGGATCACCCTATCATAAATGGGTCAGTTTTCAGAATTTGGTAGAATCTTCCTGAAGAGGGCATACAGGAGAGATGAGGATGACGATGAATTTAGCTAAGTTCTTTGGTATGAAGTAACAATTAAGGGCTATATTTGCAAAATATATTTAAACCTGGTGTTTAGAAATTCAACCAGTGTCACTAGTGTAGCTGCAAACCTATCCCATGATAATTAAGTCCCAATAACAATTTCCCATGATTCCTGACCCCACATGAAGTGGCTTAAGCAACGTCAAAGCAATAAATGATCCAATTTGAGAGCAACTGCTGCTTAAAGTGAGTGAATTTACCCTGTTGTCTCTAATGCACGTGCCCTCTGTCATCTTGTCAGCCAGTGGGAAGAACAGATACCCCATTCGTAATGATGGCCTGCAGTTTTTGACAGCTGGCTAGGATAGTGATATTTCAAAAATGCTTATCATTTTCACTGTACAAACTTCTTTCAGGAGGAGAGAGGAGCAATCATCCTGATTGATTCATGTGCAAGTGACATTTAACAAAAAAGACAATTTTTATTATTATTTATTGGAAATATTCTTAGAAGTGATAAGTCTAGTAGATTGCTATAGAATATCTCCCTGCCAATTCTGACCCAAAAGAAAAGAAAATAAGTTCTCTGGTCCCTAAATAACTACACAACCATACACATAATCCAAGAAGAGTTAACATGCAAACATTTTCTCATTAAAAAAAAATCAAACAGGCCATAGCAAAGCACAGAATAGGTTATTTAACCCATCTAGTTCATACCAAACTATTCATTCCATCTCATCCCATTGGACCATAGCCCTTTATACCCCTCCAATCCAGGTAGCTATCCTTTAAATGTCAAAATCAATCCTCAACAGGCAGCTCAGTCCACACTCTCACGATCCTCTAAGTGAAGTTCCCCCAAATGTTCCGCTTAAACATTTCACTTATGCCTTTAACATTCTTGTCTCACCCAACCTCAGTTTAAAAAAAAGCCTGCTTGCATTTACCAATCTACTCCACTCATAATGTTGTGTACCTTAATAAAATTTGTCATTATTCTCTGACACTTCAGGTAATAAAGTCCTAAAACATTTAACCTTTCCTTATAATTCAGCTTCTTCGAGTTCCAGCAGCCATCATTGTAAAATAACCACCAAGCAAACGGTCAACATTTTCTAAAATTATTAACAAAGTGGCTTCCTAATATCATCAGATACATATAATTACGGTTATATCTTCACCCATGCTTGCTCTAGTCATGCTTCCACCAAAGTGTCATCCTCTTGACATCACATAAGCTAATCCTGGCAATAATGTAATGTTTCAGTGCATTAATGCAACACACACATTTTATTCTTGTTCTTCTTTGGCTTGGCTTCGCGGACGAAGATTTATGGAGGGGGTAAAAAGTCCACGTGAGCTGCAGGCTCGTTTGTGGCTGACAAGTCCGATGCGGGACAGGCAGACACGATTGCAGCGGTTGCAGGGGAAAATTGGTTGGTTGGGGTTGGGTGTTGGGTTTTTCCTCCTTTGCCTTTTGTCAGTGAGGTAGGCTCTGCGGTCTTCTTCAAAGGAGGTTGCTGCCCGCCAAACTGTGAGGCGCCAAGATGCACGGTTTGAGGCGATATCAGCCCACTGGCGGTGGTCAATGTGGCAGGCACCAAGAGATTTCTTTAGGCAGTCCTTGTACCTTTTCTTTGGTGCACCTCTGTCACGGTGGCCAGTGGAGAGCTCGCCATATAACACGATCTTGGGAAGGCGATGGTCCTCCATTCTGGAGACGTGACCCATCCAGCGCAGCTGGATCTTCAGCAGCGTGGACTCGATGCTGTCGACCTCTGCCATCTCGAGTACTTCGACGTTAGGGATGTAAGCGCTCCAATGGATGTTGAGGATGGAGCGGAGACAACGCTAGTGGAAGCGTTCTAGGAGCCGTAGGTGGTGCCGGTAGAGGACCCATGATTCGGAGCCGAACAGGAGTGTGGGTATGACAACGGCTCTGTATACGCTTATCTTTGTGAGGTTTTTCAGTTGGTTGTTTTTCCAGACTCTTTTGTGTAGTCTTCCAAAGGCGCTATTTGCCTTTTTCTTTTATTCTTTTATTCTTGTAATAGTTTAATAAATGCATATATAGGTTTTCCCATCACCTCAATTGTTAGTGATATTATCATACATAGATATGCACGTGTGGTGGAATACTGTATTACAGTCCTTGTACTGGTTGACCCACCCCTGATACTGTATCTCTTCCCCCTCCAAGATTCCTAATAAAGCTAATATCACCCAATCCCCTCCCTCAGTACTGCCTGTAAGATATGACAGCATGTAAGATATGACTGTAAGTTTATAGTATTAAAGCCTATTAATCTCGACTTCTGATCTGTCAGGTCTAATTGATAGCACCACAGCACCATCTTTTTGATTGTCACAGACACATATAAATTCAAACTTGCAATACAATCCAACACCAGTATAACATCCAGAGTCTGTATTGTATCCTTCCCCATCCCTTTCCCCTCCCCTTGCCCCGATATATCTAAGAATAAAATCATATAAATGATACAGATACACAAAACCCAAATATCAGTGGGGTCAATGACAGAAACTTAGGAAAAAGGCTAGGAGAGAGAGAAAAGAAAAAAAAAAATCCAAGGTAACCAAATAACTGAAGGTAAGGAATAAAAAGAAATAAAAGTCTAACAGAGCACGTCGCCCACACCATGTCAAATATCATTGATCTCAATCATTTCTCTGTTGGGAAGGATTGTTTAATTACCTTATTCCAAAGGGGAATAATCATATTTGCAGACCTATATATTGCAGATAAAGTTGCCACACACTAATGAATGTGTCATATTTCCTCATTAAATTATACATGATTTTCTCTAGGGGAATACAACTCCATATTCCATCGTGTAATGTTTAGTTGGGTGTCTGACTTCTACGCGACTGCTATAATTCCTGGCTACCACCAAGGTGACCTTTTCAAAGTAAATTTGGTATTTGGGCTGTTCATAATGTTCCCCAGAAGTTACAATTCCAGATCTTGTGGAAAATCCACCTTGGTAATTTTTTTCAGAATGTCCCCCAGGTCCTTCGAGAAAGATCTCACCTTTGTGCACTGCCTGTTTGAATGGATAAAGGTTTCAATCTCCACACCAAACCGAAAGCATATTTCTGAGATTTATGATTTAGATTTATGTAATTTTTGAGGTGTGAGGTACAGTTAATGCAGGAAATTGTATTGTGCCATCCTGTATCTGCCATTAATAACTGCTGTCATGCAGTTCAGACACAGATCTGACCAGCACTGCTCATGGATTGTTGTGCCCGTCTGTCTCCCACCTTTCCCTCGACCTGTGTAAGCCCAGCTTCAGGCTCTCACTTCGGAATATAAAATATATCATGGTAATAAACTTATGCACATTCCCTCTTCTAATTAGAATTTCCATGTCACTGCACATGGGCAGGGACATAGATGGTCCCAATTCTTCCCTCAAAAAAGATCTTAGTTGCAGATGGCAGAAGACAAATCATATTTATCCCTCAATTGCTCAAATGACATGAGCTGCCCTTGTTTGTAACAATCCTTGACACACCTGTCCCCTATCTAGCACCAGATGTCCAGGACTTTATTGTCCAGAGTCATGGATATTGAGTTGTTCTGGGTCAAGGGCATTTTGGGAGATACCCCCACCTTCAATCCAATACACTGATTTATTTTTTGCCATGTCAGAAGTACATGCTTTATTATGGGATTATCCATTTTCTTTGAAATTAATTTAGTGTCCCATTTATATATAAATTCTCCCATTATTTCTTTTCACCTACTGCAACCAGTCCAATTTGTGCCAAGGAAGGAGGGGGGTCCCTTCCTCAAAGAATGAGGCTATAAATCTCACCTGGGCTGCCAAGTAATACATTTTGAAATCTGGCAATTTTAAATCCCCCAATTTGTAATACTTAGTCAATTTTTCCATGAAGATTCTAGCCACTTTACCAGTCCACAGGAACTTTCTAATACATCTGCTGAGCCTCTTAAAAAAGCTCTGAGGCAATGGAATGGGTAATGACTGAAATAGATATTGTAGCCTTGGCATCACCTTCATTTTGACACTGTTAACTCTGCCCACCCAAGTTATGGGCAGAGTTCTCCATCTATCGAGGTCCTCTTCACTCTTCTGTTGCAAAGGAAGATAATTAACTTTGTACAAGTTGTGTAGATTCTTGTCTATTTTTATCTTCAGATATTTAATGCCATCTTGCGGCCATTTGAATTTACTTCCCTGTTGATATTGACTATAATCCTCCTTCTTCAGAGGCATGATCTCACTCTTGTCCAGATCTACCTAATACACTGAGACCTTCCCATAATTCTCCAATGTGGTCCTCAGCCTGGTCAATGACCACCACTCCTCCCCAGTCCATGAAATACACAAACAAATGGATTGATTTTGTCTTTCACCTGGCTACCTTGAACCCCTTTATGCCTGGATCCCACCAAATGGCCTCCGCCAGTGTATCAATGGCCAGTATGAACAGTGCTGGGGACAATTGACAGCCCCGTCTATTGGACTTACTCAATAGAAACACTGGAGACATCTGCCATTAGGTTGGAGTTTATAATAGTGTCCTGACTCAATTAATAAATGTTTGTCTCAGTCCAAATTTCTCAAGCACCTTGAAC
Source organism: Narcine bancroftii (assembly GCF_036971445.1). Taxonomy (NCBI): domain Eukaryota; kingdom Metazoa; phylum Chordata; class Chondrichthyes; order Torpediniformes; family Narcinidae; genus Narcine; species Narcine bancroftii. The sequence goes on along the minus strand of NC_091472.1, from coordinate 51,510,224 downwards.
AAAAAGTCCCACTCTGGTCTGTCGAAGGACTTCTCTGCATCCAGAGCGATGGCCACTCCTGGATCCACCCTTGACTATATTAAGCAATCTAGCTGTGCTTTTTTTTCTGATTACCTTCTTACTACAAATCCAGCTTGATCTGGATTTGTTAATTTTGGCAAATATGCCACCAGCCTATTGGACAATGCTTTTGCTACAATTTTATAGTCTGCATTCAATAACAAGTTAGGCCTATAAGAGGAGGGACTCAATGGGTCCTTATCTTTTTTTTTTGGGATTATCGTAATGATTGCTGTTAAGAAAGACTTCAGGAGGATATGAGTCTCCACCACCTGATCCACCTTCATAAGGAGGGGCATTAAGAGATACTTGAATGCTTTAAAAAATTCCTCCCCTGGTGATTTATAAGCTTGCAATAAGCCCAAAGTCTTTTCAATCTCCTCTCTAGAGAAGGGGGCATTCTCTAGAGATGAAATCCTCTTGATACTCCTGATACAAATTTGGTAGTTCCAATGTCAGCAAGAAATCATCTATTTTAGTGGGATTCACCCCCACCCCAACTCTGATTTATACAGCTCTTTGTAAAACTTTCTAAATGTTTTGTTTATTTCTTTTGGTGTATGTGCAATATTGCCTTCCCCTGTTTGAATTGCATCAATTATTCTTATGAACTCTTCCGCCCTCACCTGCCAGGACAAGACTTTATGGACCCATTTCCTCAGCTCATAATACTGCTGTCTAGATCTTAAGATCGACTTTTTGGTCTTATATGTTTGCAGTGTATTACATTTGAACTTTTTATTCATCAAATTCCTGTACTTTTTCTTCTGAACCTGCTCTTTGATAGTATTTTTTCCAATTCAGCTATTTCCTGTTCCAAATTATTGATCTCCTCCATGTTCCTCTTTTTAATACCTTTGGTTTATTCAATTATTTGGCCCTTAAATAAGCCTTCTGTGTGTCCCATATTAGGAAATTATTATCAGTAGAGGGACAGTTCATCTGACATAACAACTCTATCTAAGCTCTAACGAAGCTACAAAATTCCAGTTTTACCAACAGCAATGGGTCCAGGCACCATCTATATGCCATGGCCTGCTTACCTGGCATTATAATGGACAGAGTTAACGATGAATGGTCTGACAGCAATCAGGCCATGTATTCAATCCCCACTATCCAAATCTCCAACTGGCCTGATGCCAAAAATAAATCAATACCGTTGTTAGAATCGTGTTGGTTCAAGTAAAAGGAATAATCCCTTTCTCTTGAATTAAGCCTTCCCCAGACAGCTAGTAAATTCATCTCTTTCATAAAGGTCAGGGCAGATTTCACTGCCCTAGCTCTTGTTACTTTCTTTGCTGACTTGTTCATGACCAGATCCAGGCAAAAATTGAAGTCCCTTCCAATCAAGACATTCTCACCCGTCTTCATTACTTTCAAGAATAAATCTTGTATAAACTATTTGTCATCAAAATTCATGGCATAAATATTCATGAGTGCCCATGATTCAGAGTATATTTAACATTGTATTATCTCATATCTCCCAGCTGGGTCAGTGACCACATCCAGACCACCACTGGAATATTTTTCCCTATTGGGATAGCCACTTCCCTGGCTCTGGAACTGAAGGAGGACACCACTACTTGGCCCACCCATCCCCTCCTTAACTTTATATGCTCTTGCTTTGTGATGTGGGTCTCGCAAAAACATTATGTCCACCTGCATCATTTTTAGGTGTGCCAAAACTCTTTTACTATTTATCAGTCTGTTAATCCTATTCATGTTAAAAATTACAAACTTAATTGTGTTATTCATTACCCCAGAGCCCTTTGAATGTCTTATCCTCCTTCCTTCTATTCCTCTGGTATTCATCTTCAGTCCTGTTTATCTTTCATAGTCATCTGGCGCAGAGTACTGTGCTCCAAATGAAACCCAAACAAACTAAAAAGATTAGAAATAACAATTCAAAGAAATACTAAAAGTATCCCAACTAATCCTTTCCCATTCCCTTCTCCTCCTAATCTACCACTGCCTTTCTGGGCACCAATGCCCAAAATATTGGTGCCAATTCCACCACCATTTTGGGGCATGCCCAATGCACCCATCGCACACTTACCCTAGTCTCTCCCCCCTTTTCTTCGAGCTCCCCAAAATAATTCTTCTTTTAACTTGGCCATTCTTTTTTAGACAATAACACAGTTAAAGACAATGAAACATATTCTTCATAATCATACCATTTACAATATATACAATCAATAATTCCACCAATTCCCCTTCTTTATTTTACACTTATTAATGTTTAGACCTGGGAGGGTGATAGGGTAATAAACTAATACCTCCTGAGGGTCTGTAAAAAAATCTTTTTCTCCCCTCCCACTCTAAATATCTTTAACATTGAAGGGTGAAGGAGGATAAACTTAATTCATTTTATCCTAAGATTTTTTTTTTACCTACTTGAATTCCTCCTGCACCTTAAAAGCACTATATTTATATCTGGGTAAAAGAGGACTCTCACTCCTCCATACTCCACCAGACCTCCTCTCTCCCTGTCTCCGCTCACTGCAGCCCGTAAAACTTTCTCTCTGACCTGGTAGTGAATTTTTATAGCAAATACCAGGTCTTTCATTTGAAATGCTAATTCACTTTCACATTGTTATTGGACTGATGAATATTATTAGAATACCATACTCTTTATTTCAATTGTAACCATTTTTAGTTTTCAAATATCCCATTTCATTTTTAATTCATTATTGATCACCAATGAGTAATGCCTGCTACAGGGATCCAGATGTGAAGCTAGCAAGCCTCCACTTAACAGTGGATCTCCCAGTGGTTGACTATTTCAATTCAGAATCAGAATCAGAATCTATTTTCAAGAACATGTCATGAAATTCGATGTTTTGCGGCAGTATCATAATGCATCTTGAAACATTATGCAATAAAAAGGATAAAAATAATAGTGCACAAAAAGTAAGGCAGTGTCTTGGTTCAGAGCATTCAGTGATATACTGAATCTCCTCAGGCACCTCACAAAGTATAGTCACTGGTGAGACTTCTTTGTGATTGCATCAACATGGAGGCTCCTTGGAGATGTTGACACCCAGGAATTGACCCTCTCCACTACTGAACCCTCAATGAGAACTGGATCATGTTCGCCTGACTTCCTCCTGAAGTCTACAATCATCTCCATGGTTTTATTGATTTTGAGTGGAAAGTTGTTATCGTTACACCATTCAACAAGTGGATCTGTCTCCCTTATGTACATTTCCTCATTGCCATTTGTGATTCTGCCGACATTTGTGGTGTCATTGGAAAACTTGTAGATAGCATTGGAATTGTACCTGGCCACACAGTGTATAATGAGTAGAGCAGTGGGCTAAGCACACGTCCTTGGGGTGTTCCTGTGTTGATTATCAGTGTGAAGGAGATGTTGTTTTCAATTTGTACTGACTGTGGTCTTCTGCTGTGAAAATCATCATCCTATTCCCTTGTAGACATGTTTGCCCATGGTCTCATGAACTGCCAGACTGAGACCAAAGGCAAATTGAAGGAACAACACATGCCATCTGGCATCCTCCAACTGGGTGACATTGACATTGACTTATCTGGTTTCTGTTAAAACCCCACCCCTCCTATCTTCTAACCCCTGTCTCCTTTCCTCTAGTTCTCTCTTTCTCTCGCTGCTGCATGGAGAACCTGCCTGTACTCCAGGCTGCTGCAGGCCATGGGCAGCTTGAGGGGGCCGAATGCGATGGGCCTGTTTCAGATCCTGATCCTTGGGCAATGGTGCAGAACAGGTTCATTTTATATACTTATTAGTTGTAATTCATTTACTTTTGTGCTGTGCCTCATAGAGATAGAGAGAGTTGGTGGCCAATCTATGTTTAACCCTGGCATTCCCAATCGAGTGTTGAGAATGTTTAGCAGTGATTTATTCACACCTGATGTGTTATTATTTGTGTATTATTGCTGTGTTCTTGTTTGTTAGTTGTGACCATTGCTGAACTCCAGTCTGCAAGCAACAAGCAGCTCCAGAGTGGCAACTATAATGGGCCCGTTCGGGATCCTGAGCTGCCGTGACACTGGAGATCAGGTTCATGTGCATACACTCATTAGTTAGATGGTATACTGTGTCTGTGGGTGGTGGGTGCTGAACAAGTTAAACCCTCGTTTCTTGGTATCCGATGACTGTGCTATGTATGCTAGTCTCTCAGTGTGTGCCCTTTTTGGTGAATTCCCCTGTGTGTAAATAAACACCACCATACGTTCATAACACGTGTCCAGCCTGATTCTCTTCGAACCTGTTGAACCTATTTTGAACACAATATTTGGCACTGTGAGCAGGGTTCAAGGAGTTTGGACTGGACCTGTGCAGTCTCAAAGCTTTTGCACAATACTAAGCTGGAGAGAGTGAGTTGCCTTCATTCACAGGATGGCTCATCTGCAGGGGCTAGAATCAATGATAGTAACACTGACTGGTGCTTGGATGCATGGCCGATGAATGCGCCGACAACTTGAACACTACTGAAGGACTGCCGTGAACTCCGATCACTGCCAACACTGAAAACAGAGACTCTGGGGGGATACTATCCAGCTCTGCAGGTTTTCATATTCCTGTGTTGAGGAGGTAATGACTGCCAATCAATTTTTCCCCACATCAGTAATACTAGACTTCCGACGACCCTCAGAGGTGTGGGTCGCTCAAGGGCTAGTCATTACTTGTTGACAATCTGGTCAATACAAAGTCCTGACTCTCAGAATGAGTGCCCAAACTGTGCAGTTGTACAGCCAGCTCTGCACTGAGAAATCAATGGGAGTGTGAATAGAAACAGTGTCCTGGTTACCCATGGGATGAGATGGTGCCTCCTATTAGGGATGAAAGCCACCAATTGCCTCTTGAATTTGAAGGAGCACCTGAACGAATGACTACAGATACACATCCTGCAGAATTGTGCACATATCAGCCTGGCAATCATCTTATTAGGGGTGACATGGTTAGCGTAGAGGTTAACGCAATGAGCAACCTGGGTTCGAATCTGGCACTGTCTACAAGGAGTTTGTACATTCTCTCCATGTCTTCATAGATTTCCGCCACGTGCTCCGATTTCCCCCTACCCTTTAAATACATGCGGGTGTATTTGGGGGCTCGAGCTCATGGATCGGAAGGGCCTGTTATCATACTGTATGTCTAAATTTTAAAGACATACATCGCCCTGATGAGATGATAACATATGCATCCATCAGATCTCATTAACCCACAAAGATTGTCCTTGTAATATTATCACATATGGATGCTCGTGATGACATTATTGTTGAGCAAGTGAATTGTGCCTGGTGACATATATCAGACATATTGCCATCTCACTACATATTCCGTGTGACATTATCACATATACATTGCCTCAGTGACATAACCATGGACATGTATGGTCTTGGTGACATCATCAGATAACCAGCTCTCTGGTGATAATATTACACACACATATTTTCAGGGTGATGGTATCACATGTATCACATCCATCTGAAAGATTATTACACAAATATTGCCATTATTAAACATGCATTAATGATAAGATTCTACACAAAGGCTGACTCATTCAAAGGTCTAAAGGCAACCCAATCATTGCAAGACTGAGTGGCAATGTGTCTCCAGGGTCACGAGTGTAGAACATCATACACCCATTTGCTTGATGTTATTATTACAAACATTCATATCACTCTATTGATGTGATAGAAACACATTGCCCTAGTAATGTTATCATATAAACATCATCCTGGTTCTCTTCCCACCTCACATCATAGCACATATTGGATTTTTTGATAATTCAAAATGTAACTCGCTCATAGCAAGCATTCATCAATCTGGTAATATTTGCCACACATTATTTAATTTGAATGCATCATTTTGGTGACGTAACACAGCCAAACTGTTTTAATGTCATTAAACCACATGGTGATTGGCAAATAGTGAATATATTACTTACAATAATAGCACTGCTGCTAAGGAAGCGGGTCTCGGAAACAACATTTTTGTGTTATTTGCTGATGAAGTGTTAATTAGTGATTAGTTCCTTTGGCCTTACAACTTGCTTTATTCCTTGCTCCACATCATTCTGCTTTCTGTCTGTTTATATGATGATGGATATACAATTGAAAAACATGAGAGTAAGATCAAATTGTTATAATCTATCTTGTATTTTGAGGCATTCTGGTAATACTGAAAAAATGGTGGAGAGTTTTGTGTTGAGCTGCTTGAACCAACCATGCAGGAGTCCAAATGAGCCAAAAGTCATGGAGAGCAGCAACAAACAGAATGACCAGCATGGATACAAGTATTCTATCCCAAATGGATCATGCAGAGCTGCTTCCAACATTCTTTAATTTCATCCTATAAACCCAATCTCCTCATAGAATCACAGTCATGGAGATGTGCAAGTCCTCCAATGCAAGCCTTGTGAAGCTTCGCTGCACCCATTCCAGTTTAAGCACACTTTTCCTGTAGTGTGGCAACCAGAACTGCATACAGTAATTCATGTGCAGCCAAATCAATGTTTTGTACAACTGTAATATAATGTCCGAAGTCTTGGTCTGAATATCTTCAACCAACGAATACAACCATGCCATTATGCCTTCTTCACCATCCTGCCTATCTGTATTGTCACTTTCAGGGAACCATGTACTTGTACCCCTATGTCTCCTGCTCAACAGCGCTCACCCAGACCCTCCCATTCATTCTGTATATTTTGCCCTCATTTAACTCTGCAAAATGTATCAGTTTGCACTTGTGTGAGTGAAATTCCAACTGCCATTCCTTTGTCCATTTTCCCAGTTGATCAATATCCTGTGGTAACTTCAGAGAGCCTTCTTAAATTTTCAGTGTTCCACTGTTTTATGTCATCTGTAAACTAACTAACCATGCCACCTACACTCTCATACAAATCATTATTGTGAATGACAAACAACAGAGAACCTAACGCCAAGCAATGGTCGCAGGCCTCCGATCTGACAACGCCAACGACCTGGGTTCAAATCCGGTGCTGCCTGTAAAGAGTTTGTACATTCTCCCTGTGTCTATGTGGGTTTCCTCCAGGTGTTCTTGTTGCCTTCCACCCTTCAAAAAGTCTGGGGAGGAGGGTGTGGTTGTAGGTTAATTGGATGTATTTGGGCAGCCCAGGCTCGTGGGCCAGAAGGCCTGTTACCATGCTGTATGTCTAAACTTAAACATTTAAAAATATAAAATTGAGTTTTAAAAAAATTAAAATTACTACCCTCTCCCTCCAACCAGCAAAACAATGTTGTATCCAATTGGTGAGCTCACCCTGGATCCCATGCCCTAACCTTCCAGACCAGCCAATTATACCAGATCTTATCAAAAGTCTTGGCAAAGTCCATGGAGACAACACCTACCACTCTGCCCTTGTTAATATTCAATCACCTGCTCAAAAAAAATCAGTGTTTTTCTAGCACTGAATGCTACCTAAATTCTTGTTGATTTTGGTTTAAAAATGAAACTGAAATCCAGAAAAGCAACACAGAGATACAAGAACTGTGTTTTCTGGAATCTTGAAGAAACACTGAGAAGCTGAAGGGACTCGACAGGTTAGGCATCATCCATGGAGAGAACTGTACAGTCAATTCTTTTCCGGGACCCTTTTCAAAATTAAGGTGGAAAGGTGAGATAGCAGGTATAAAACGGATAAAGGAACCAAGAGGAAATAGGACTTTGTACAGATGAATGCGAGAGATGTGGAGTGGGGCGACTGGCAGGGGAGGATGGATGGAGTGATTGGAAAATGAGAACTGGAATGGGCAAAGTGAATGGGAACAGGCAAAGGACAGTTGGAAATAGTGGAACTGGATGTGGAGCCAAAACATTGACTGTCCATTCCTCCTCACAGATGTTGCCTGAACCATTGAGTCCCTCCAACTTCTCATTGGATACAAAAGAGGCACAGCTTGTTTATCAGAAAAATCAGACTGAAAATGCCCCTTGGCATTTAATTTTGATTTTCACTGATATACTGTGTTATTTGACAAGTGAAAAAAGGGAACACAAATAGACTTCAATTGAGATGATGCTCCCTGATGGAAATAAAAATTCAAAATGGTGGCATAAAGTAAGTCAATTACTTTCTGAAAGAAACAAAACAAAAACAGTATAGCAGTGACATGGAAATCAGATTCTCATTTAGGTTTGGAAAGATGGCATGTGGAGATTCATAGCTGTTTACCTCTTGCGAAGGTAACATATAACTTAAGAAATAAATATGATACATTTTTTGAAAATTTGGTGCTGATATTTACTTATTGTCAGTGTAAATTTATCAATGGCTTTCCATAAACATTGTGAAACCTCTTTAACTCCTTGGAATAAATAAACAAACAAAATTGAAAAAAGTTCAAATCAAGTGAAAGCCAACCTGGTCATTTTTTTTCCTTATTTACAAATTGTCCTCTTTTTCTTTCTTTCTTTCTTTTCTGTCCTTATTGGGGTTATTATTTTGGGGGGGGGGGGGTTGGTGGGCTTTTTATTTTTATTGATTTATTTATATTTTGGGGGGAGTTTTATAAAACAATCATGTAGCTATATCAAATCCATTAGACATGATGGTTATATTTTGTACTTTGATATGAATACATGTATGGAAAAATTTAATAAAATATTCAATAAAAAAAGCATCCACTCTTTGCAAGGCACTCACTTTCTGACGAGCCCTCTCATTTGAACATACTCCCTATTTCAGCTCATCCAATATGATCCTCCTTTTATTTTAAGTTTGGCAATGTTCCACTCAAGTGTTAGCATTCATCCATATTGGCTCTTGTACTGGTTAAACACCAGTTAAAATAAAATCATTCTCATTTCCAAATTGTACCCCAGATTTGATCATGTCATATTTTTGCAATCCTTTGCTTTAGTTTAGTTCAAGATTCCTGCTCATCCTCAATTTTCATTGCTCCACATGCCAATCCAATCTATTAATTTCTAGAAATTTCTGCCTCTCATTATTCTCTCTGAAAGAGCTGAAATTATTGGATAATGAATCCTGTTGCAGTGATTTTGAGTTATTTCAGACTTCCAGCATCTCTTTGAGATCATTTTGGTCCCATCAGACTTGCCAACTTTATTTGCAAGGTACCAGTTTTTTTCTCTTCTATTTCCTCCCCACAACGTAGATGCATCTCCGAGGGACCTAACAGCAAAAGTTTTGCCCAGATTTCAGCAGGCTGAATTTGGTCATTGGCTGATACAATGCCAGCTACAGAACATTGAATCAGTTCAAGTAATCTGATCATTTAAGTTACCATCCTATCATTGCAAGTCAGTGTTCAGTATCTTTTTCTAATTATGCAGCTAGATAGGGACGCAACGTGTGTAGAATTCTAAGATTAAATTCATGTTTGACTTCTCTTGATCAGCACATTGAACAGAGCTTTCCTAAACAAAACTATGGGAAAATGCTACAGATAGTAATAAATACTAATGTAGAGCTTAAGATAGTAGACAACATTTCAACATCTATTTCATACTGAATTAGGTTGGGAAGCCGTCAGTTCTAAAATTAGCTTCAACATCCCAGGATAGGAAGAATTAAATTAGCCAGAGTTTCCACTTTTAATTTGTCTAATGCTTCAAGTTGGAAATTGTATGATCACTGATTGAAGGCAGGATTGGTTCCTGCTGTGATACCCATGCATGAAGTATAGTCACTTTGGCAAATTATTGAAGGATCGGGATCCCGATAGAAATATATCTCAGCAGAAATTAAAGATTTTATTTTTAAAAAGAGACTGAGCAGAGTGTAAATATTTTTAACATGCCATAGATATATTATTAATATTGAAGAGAGCCTAAGCATTTTTACAATTGAATACGGGAAAAGGTAGTATTTATATTTTGTAAGATCGTAGTAGTTTATCTCCTCTCGGATAGTACTGTTAGCGCTATTTGTTTTTTTTATTTCTTTTATTAAAATTACTACCTAATTTTGCAAGCATATACTTTCGGCAGTCAAAAGGCAAAAAAAAAGATGTATTTATCTTGACAGATGGAAAGGTACTTTTAGTTCTGAAAATTATTAATTATAAAGTTAAAGCTGCAACATACTTTTTATAAAATGTACCGCTGGTTCATTCATTTTTGAACATTCTGCCAAACTGACTATAGTGTTAAACAAAATACTTCAAATATCAGGAAGGTTGGGTTCCAAAATTTGTAGTACAACCAAATTTATAGAAAGATACGAAAGAAGGTTTTCAGTAAGCAATCTCACTTAATCCAATTCTGCCATGCTGCGAGGATTCTGAGTTTTGAGGATAGTGACATTTGAAAAGAACAGTTGTGACGAGACAGCTAAGATGCTTCTATCCCTGCCAAGGCTCATGGAACCCTATTTTCCATTACCTTGTCAGAACTCATCTCCTGCTGTCACGATGAAGAGATAAGTGTGAAGTGATGGAAAGTGTTGATCAGCTGGTCAGAGAAAGAAGACAGCGGTAAATGGATCAAGGCCTTTTCAAGAAGGATACAGTTGTTCTCAAGCTCTTAATCCTAACTAGTGTGGCTTGGGAAGCATGAAGGTTATACTATTACTATAAAAATACTACAAAAGTTTTGTTTCATTTTTAAAAGCACTATTATTGCAGTATTAGATTGTAACTTTATGAAATGCAATTCCTTCCAGGTTGTCTGTAAGTCACTGATAGAACCACTATAAATGCATTCAAAAACATTAGGAGAAATAACAGCTAATTTGTGTGCATAGCGAATTTTGTCTACCATTTAGCATGCATTAATTGGCTGTACATTGCAATGACCAGGACACACATTTAACTGTTTGAATCAGGATTAACTAATGATAGTACAAATGACATCTCCAGAACTCTGATTTACTTCTATTTTTTTCTATCTTGTGCAATTATGTGAACTCTTGCATTTATTTTAACATTGCAACAATGACTGAATTTCAAAAGTGTTTCATAATTTGCAATGAGCTTCAGAACTTCCTAATGATATGAAAATCGCTTCAAGGCACAAATGCAGGGTGTATTTTTTCTGTCACTGGTAGCACCTCTTCATGCTTTTCTAAAGACATTTAATTCTGAAATTCATCCTTAGAGTTAGGATGGTTGCTCAGCAGAGATTATTTTATGATGAAAGGAAAGTTCCATTTTTTTTTAACCTTCATTTTTTTTCCCGCAACCAAGTGTTTTGAAATTACTGAATTAATAGTTTTTAATTAATTGATGAAATATAAATGATTACTCCTTCTCCCATTCCCTCCACACATTCATTCTGAATATGGTAATGGGAAAACTTATTCTATCTTTAAAGGAAATATTTATATTGCCTTTTTTTTGCAGAGAACTTCTTTGCTGGGTTAAATTCAAGAATAAGCAATTAATTATAGAGCAAGAAGACACCACCATGTACTGACATTGTAATAAACACAAGCCTTTCCCATTATTATTGTCCAACAGCATATTCAGGACTCGCTCTGTGGCATATCATGTTTGGAAAACTGACAATTCTTTTCATCTTTTTCTAAACATCTTTGAAGTTTCACATGAATGATTTGGGCAAAAAAATTTCTCTCCCTTCCTGAGGAAGAATGCCACGTCTTAATTCAATGCTTCTCTCTACAGGGGTGGGATTGGAGATTCAACATCTGGCAATTACAAGCATGAGCTATGTGCAGATGTTTCCATCTGAGATGGAAAATCCTTCCCATCGATGTTACGTCTGACAGTACTATACTGCTTTGTTGCTTTTCAAAGAGCTGCCTTCCAATGTATCATTTCAGTGTTATGTTTTGAACTGTGTTTCAGGTTGTGTTCCTATAGTGTTGGCTACATAAATTCACTGTGAACCTACAATTTTTTTTAGATCATTATATTTACCTACTGTTCTTCTCGCTATTCTTTTTGTTGTGTAACCATGAGCCATGAGTGCATGTGCATAGAAAATTGGGAGCATCAGCAGGACTTCAATGCCATAATAAAAACATCTACCAATCCTTCCATTATCAACATAACATTTCTATAATCAAATACCATCATTACTACCTTCTCCACAGAAGACAAGAAAGGAACCTTTTATCTGGAATATAACCTCTGTGTAATTTAAAACCAGCATTAATCGATCTAAACTTCCGGTCTTAGTCTCATGACAGAGTTTACTTAAACAAATGTTGGTGATGTTTAGTTTCACTAAATTTGTGACCCAAAACCTAATGCATTCCTCTTTGCTTGCATCTACTAATAGTTCATTTAATTTAATGAAATGATTTCACTTTATTCAAATGCAGAATATTATGCTGACAATTTAAAGTTGAAGTTGGTTAACAATACAAACTGATCAATTAATCTACCTATGGATTGCAAGACTAGGTCTCAGAATGAATGAAGAATTAAGGATCAGCTCCAAATTGGATTTGTAGTCAGTACTGACCAATTGGATTTTTTTTTTCCATTTCTGGATCGCAACTAGTTTTGCTTGTCATAGTCTAATGAACAAATTGATAAAGTGGAAAGTGAAACTCTAACCACAGTTAAAAGAAAACAGTACATGCTTAAAATCCTCATGTCTCTCCTGTCCACTATCTTCATTCTTATACACCTGACTGTCTACTGCTCTAGGGATCATTTAACTGATCTAGGTCTTAAAATCCCTAAAATAAAGATTTATATGTTACATTTTTTCCCCTTGATTGATCATGTGAAACTATCCCTTTTTACATGGTGATTTTACCTAATTTTTTGTATTTATTTCAAGCCATTCCAATTTTTGTCCAGAAATCATATTTTGATATTATTGATTCCAAAATATATTCCTATATTTGGCAGGATAATTAGACATTTTTTAAATGTTATATTACCTTATATTCCCCTGCTATGTCAGTCAGATATGAATGATGCTCTTGTTTGCATGAATCCCTCTCAGAAGGGTTTAATAGCAATCATATCTGATATGTTATTAAAATTGCGACCAGTCTTGACTGATAAATTTTAAAGGGCATGGAGCAGGAGCTCCAAAAGTCTTTTCCTGCAGAAATGAGGAAAAGATTCTTAAATTAGTCATCAGTATGTGCTCAACACTCCCTTATTCAATTTAAGGTAGTATATTTGGAGCATATGTCTAAGGACAAGCTTTCCCGTATTTTTTTTTTCTAAATTTATTCCAATCTGTGATAGGTGTAATTCACAAGTGTCTTCATTGACCCATATATTTTGCTTCCTGTCCAATTTTGAAGAGATATTGGAACACTGTTGTGATCTACTGTTAGCCAGAATCAGACACACACAAAGATAAATACTGCACAACAGGCTTTAATCCACAAAAACTTCCACAGAGCCAGGCTGGCTGTGGCTGCAGCAACTCTGAGTGAGGCCTCGGGAGGCCAGCGCAGGCTTATATCTTGGAGGGTGATTGACACCTGTCCGGGAGGGTCTTGATCCATTCATGCCGACTGATTGTTGTCTTGTCCCTTACACTCCTGCAGGTACAGAGGTTGCCTCCTGCATTAGGCCGGTGGCGTACCACCACAAAGGTCTTTGGTACTCTCAGTAATTCTCGCAATTGATTTACAACTAAATCACTTAACTGCTCTTTTTGGAGTTTTAGGAACAGATGTAGGTTCATTGTCTGGTTTCTGCTCATTCGATAATTGCTTTTACCACACCGATGGCTTGGAGAGCAATTCTTTTTAAATGGAAGGACCCCACTCCGCCTACTATAGTTCAATGGTTTTCTCAAACCACGGCCTGTTTGAATTTAGAGAAAATTAGAAGTGCTACATTTGATTCCTCTGCTAAATTTGAAGAAATTTGGCACCCATTCATACAATATTGTCGTATGATATAATTTCTAATATTTTTTCTGATTTATTTTGTCTTTCTGATACCATTAAGTTTCTCTTTTTGGTGAGGACCAGGCTTCTTATGCTTGATGAATGCTGATACAAGGCTTTCCAGTTTTTGTTTTTGCTTTTTTCCTTTTAGATTAGTATAGGGAGTTTTACTATAAAGTGATTATATTTTCATGCTTGCATATGGGGAGTAGAAAAGGCTATTAATATTAACAGATTGTTGTATATTGTAATCTTTTCAATCCTGTATCCTTATTCTCTCCATGCATTGTCTATGGTATGTTTTATATTAAAATCAATAAAATTATTTAAAAAGAAAGACTGTCTTCCGCTCAGTCATGCCAAGCAGTTGGAGAAAACCAGAGAGATGAGACAGATTCTTTAGGTATTATTTTGGAAAGCCAAATACAAAACTGGACGGTGGGGTAACAATTGGCTAGTGGGGGAGTCAAATGGCTGCTGGGAGTGGGGAAAGTCAGGATTAGTGGCCTGACATGAATACTACCAGAAAATAAAAAGAGGGACACAGCCATAACTCAACTGTCTGTGCCAAATGGATCAAGGGACCATTGTGAACCTTGAATGATTTTCTACACCATTTTGGAATGAAGCCCTGGATTTCTTATTTTATACATTCTGCGGCCTCAAGAGTTGGGAGTGGTTGCTCTGTACTCCTTCTGTCACCATGATAGGGAAATACTTTTTTAAATAAGGCTGTGCAAATTTCAAAAGTATGCCTTATAGCATTAATATTTAATAACTCAAGATTCTGGTAGTTGGCAGCATTCAGATACATTACTATCTGAGAGCAATTAAAGTGGAACAGCTTGATGCTTACGAAAAGTTCAGATGGGATTAATGATCCGGCAGCTGAACCACATCTGTTGAAAAATTGATATCAAAGCAACAATGGATAGGATAATATCCCATATCCTACCAAAATACCTGTTAATATCATACCCTACAACTATTATTTATATTTTGAATGGGGCAATATCAAAGAGCATTTATTTTGTCTTGATAGTATTTAATTATGCCAGGTGTTACATGCATTATCTCCCTTTTGGCTTTTTATCCAGTGTGGATTTTCATCTTTACAACTTGGATATTCATTACTGATTTGTACACAAACATAAATGTTGTTGCCAAGTTAGCCTTTTGGGTGTTTTAATAAAAACACAATGCTGGAGAAACTCAGCAGGTCAATCAGTGCACTTTATATAGCAAAGGTAAAGATACATAACCAATATTTTGGGCTTGAGCCCCTTCATCATACACCTTGACCTGCTGAGTTTCTCCAGCATTGTGCTTTTACTTCAACCACGGTGTCTGAGACTTTCATGTTTTACTTTTGGGTGTTTTACTCATTTCTTTGTGATCTTTAATAAAATTTAATGACAATTCTACTTATTTCTGAAAATGAACTGAAAGTATTCGCCTCAAGGTAAATTGCTGTTGTTGCTGGGTATCCAGAAAAAGTAAGTCCGAAGTGTGAAGCAAAATAAATAGCAATTACTAATCCTGGTCTTAAGTTTGGATTCCATATTCTTCCTAACATTTACTCTCAATGAACTTTCCTTAGAAACTAACTATTTCTGTGGAAGTGGGAGTAACTTGGGAAATCTCTAATACAGTTTATGAAGATGTTTAAGAACTGACTTTCACTGTGTAGTTAGTACAATTAAGAATATTGTTTGCAGAACATGTATTCTCATACCTAAGTAAAGACCTGGACAATTCCCTGACCACCACAATCATTCCACAGCAGATGCAAGCTCACTGGCCCTGGCTCATCGAGACAACAGCGACATTTACATCCGGATGCTTTTTCATCGACAACAGCTCAGCTTTCAACACCATCATCCCCTGAGTACTGGTCAGCCAGCTGCAAAACCTTTGCCTCTGCACCTCCCTCTGCAACTGGATCCTTGACTTCCTCATCGGCAGACCACAGTCAGTATGAATTGGAAACAGCATCTCCTCTTTGCATGCAATCAACACAGGCACACCTCATGGATGCGTGCTTAGCCCACTGCTCCACTCTAGCTACACCCATGACTGTGTGGCTGGGCATAATTCTAATGCCATCTACAAATTTGCCAATGACACCATGGTCATTAGCAGGATCACAGATGGCAATGTGGAAGCTACAGAATCACAGATGGCAATGTGGAAGGGACCCTTGTGAATCTTGAATAATTTTCTGCACCATTTTGGAATGAAGCCCTGGATTTCTTATTCCTTATGAAACCCTGGAGATCGACCAGCTGGTTGAGTGGGGTCACAACAACAACCCTGCACTCAACGTGAGAAAAACTAAGGAACTGATTATGGACTTCAGGAAGAGGAAATTAGGAGAATGCAAACCAGTCCTCAGCGAGGAATTAGCAGTGGAAAAAGTAAAGAAGTTCAAGTTCCTGGGTTTCAACATCTCTGAAGATCTATCCTCATGTCGATGCAATCTTGGAAAAGGCTCGTCTGTGGTTATACTTCACTATGTATTTGATGAGCTCTAGTAGGTCACCAAAGACATACCAAATATCTACAGGTGGACCATGGAGAGCATTCTGACTGGTTGCATCACTGTTTGGTGTGGAGGTGCCAATGCACAGGACAGGAAGAGGCAACATAGAGTTGTGAACTCAGCCAGCACCATCATGGGCATTGGTCTTCATTCCATTAAGGATATCTACAAGAGGCAGAGTCTCAAGAAACCAGCCTCTATCATCAAGGTCCCTCATCACCCAAGCCATGTCCCTTTCTCACAGCTATCATCATGAAGGATGTACAGGATCCTGAAGATGAGCATCCAATGGTTCCAAAACAGCATCTTCCCTTCTGCCATCATATTTCTGAATGGATATTAACCACAGATACTTCCTCACATTTTCATTAATTTATTTATATTTTTAAAATGTAACTTATAGCAATTTTTTCAACTGCAGTGCCACAAAACAACAAATTTTGTGACACATGTTCATAACAATAAATTCTGATTCTGGATTCTTCAGATCCAACCAAGGCAATGTGTCCAGGGTGCAAAAATATACATATAAGAGACAATTATCTCAAAACAACATGTGCCTCAGACAGTTTCCCTTTGACACCCATTTAAAATTGCTGCAGCCAGAGAACCATTTGTCACATGGCATTATCCCTAAAGAAGTAACATCTTAAAGATGATTCTGAACAATTTCCCATTTTTAATTAGAAAGAAACATTCAGACTGATCAATGTTTTTACAAATTTTACATTTTTTTGTCAGTCTAAATGCTGTTTTCTGAATGACATTTATATCACCTACATTGAGCTGGTAGATTGTCTGGAATCTGTTGGAGTATTATTCACCTCTACAAATAGTGATTTTGTCTCCTCATGGTTTTCACCAGCAAGTTCGCAGGTCAACTCCTCTGAAACAGTTGGAGAGCTTGTTTCAGGAACATCTTTGATCATTGCACCTTGCATATCATGAATTAGTTAAAGGTATCATGTGTTTTCATGAGATAATTGTTGCTTCTGATATCTCAAGACCATTCACTGGCCAATAGGTCTCAGTATATAAACTCTCATATGGATATAATGTCTTCTTGTGACTTGACCCATCACCCTTATAATGCTTTCATTCCCTCTCCACCAGATTGGTTTAGGTTGTGCTCAACCTTTTTTCTAAGTTTCCTATTCAGCAGGAGTATATCTTGTTGATGAATGGAACGTGATTTTTATCATTTAGAAGTTAAGGTGCATGTCATATTTCAAGATCATGTTCAATCAACCACACGTAAGCAGTTTCTTCAAGACATTCTTTACCATGGAAGTTGGTCTTTCTGCTTTTCTATTGGAAGATGGTTGGTAAAGCACACTAAGGGAGCACATTATTCTACAGCTCCTAATTATTCAGACTGAAGGGATCCAAATTAAAAATCATGATCCCACATGAGTTCTTCAGGCCAATCTCAAATAGAAAGAACAGATCATCATCCTTTAATCGCACAATAAGTGGTGGTAAATGAGGCCAAATATTTGACTTGTGGTCACTTTGAGTGGGTGCCAATTAGTACCAATAAGTTTTCCACTCCTTTTTAATATAAATCAGTTGACCTCCCAGACCTGAGGTGGTGCTTTTGGACGTTGTGATATACTCTAATCTAGTGGCTATGTATTGACTGTCAGCAAACAGGCAAATCCTTTGGTCACTGCCTTTATGTTTATGTTCCAGAGATGTTGGGCATCAAGTCCTTTTTAAATTTATTCTCCATTCCTTTAGGATGACTATCCTCTCTCTCTATTTTGTACAATGTCAGTTAGTATATAATTTCTAAAAGCGATGATAAATAGCATTAAAACTTTTAACAAGCTTTGTATTCATATCCCTAATTCAATATTTGGTGCCTTTGTATAGCTCTGACTATTTTCACTGCTTAAGAAACAATAATCTACCGGCTATATAATAAAAATGTTTTGTGTTGTGGACTCTTCAGAGAGAAAGACATGCATCAGACATTTGGTGATCTCCACTACCAACTCAGCATTCAACTTTTGAGATGAAGGCAGGGGACATTTTTCATCATCATCTGCTGCCCATTGTAGGCTCCAAGGGACCAGCTGGTTTCGTCTGATCTGGGGTCAGCTACAATGACTTTTGCCGACTCACTCTTACTAATTTCCATTGCAATTCAAGTTTGCCTAGCTTTTATCCTGCACTTTCAGAATGCTCAGGACACAGGTCAGGGATACAAAAGGTGAGAATTGCAGCCAATTTGATATATATGTAAATGAATTTTAAACCCCTCAATGTTTATGTTGGAACTCTTAAACATGTTTTTATACTTTTGCAGAAAGCTGTTGAAACCTGGTTGTAATATGTTGACATTGAAAACATTTTCCCAATCCATCATCAACTCTTTCAGTTAATCTCTTCCTAGAAAGGTCAGTCTGTTAATTAATACAGCTGCTCTAATTTGGTAGTCCTGCCTTCTGTCCATGATTAAATGCCACACATTCCTTTCCTCCCAACATTCTCAGGGATTCACCAGAGAATGGTTAAATGCTAAAATGCTTTTCACCAAAGGAACCTAATTAAACTCTTGGTTGTAAGTGTCCCTTCCAATTATGGAACAATCTGTAGCTATGCCAATATTATCTCAATTACTGATCACCAGTAGAACTATGTCCTACCACTGAAATGTAAGTGAGGATATTTATTCATCATCTGCTACGATGCTTTTTTTTAAAAATTCCACACTATTCTGATTCTGTCTAGCCTTGGATACAACAGGCTATGTCTTTGTTTCTGCAGAAAGATGTTGTAGCTCTAACCTATGAGGGTTGAGCTGAGTCTTCCCTTAATCATGGTTGTAGTTTCCTTTGTAGCCTTGTGCCATGTGATTCCAACAAGTTGTAACTGGAGATTTTTCCTGTTGTTGGTCCATTACCTGCATTTACACAAAAATGCTTCACTAGGAGATTTTCAGAATATATTTTGATTAATGAGTCTGCCTATGTGTACATTCAAATATGCACCACAGTTACAATTACCTAAGAGGATTCTCGGTACTTGTATTCCATCATCTTAGGTTGCAAATGCCAAAATTTAGACTCTGATCACTTCTGATGGCGTAGAGTTGAACTGGATCTGTAATCATTACTCGCCCATAAATTGGAGGAGGAACATCTAATTTTCCATCTCAGCACTCTCCAACCCACTCCCCATTCTCCCTCTCTTCCCTATCCCTCTGTTTCCTTTCCTCCAGTTCTCCACCCTATTCCCTCTGTATTCACAGAGCTATCCCGCCTGCCCTGTCCTCCCAACTTCCACCTAGTGAAGCTTGTAGGACTGTGCTCTTCACCCTGCCCCTCTCCTCCACCATTTTGTTCAGGCATCTGCCTACATTTTGCTCATACCTTTATGAAGGGCTCAAGCCCAAAACGTCAGTTCTGCATTTTTATCTTTGCTCTATAAGGTACACTGTTGACCTGCTGAGTTTCTCCAGCCTTGTCTATGTATTTTTTTAAATTTTGCACCGTGCATAGTCTTGAGAAAGCAGATCTTCTACTTGTAATTGGTTTTGTATGCATTACCTTATCCTCCTGTTTGGTTTCACATCTCAACTGGAAATTAATGATCAAGTTAGGAGTGTGGTGGAATATCTCCACTTGCCTACCTGGGTGCAACTTCAACAATGCTCAAGACGACAGAACATAGCCATCCATATGATAAGCAGGATCTACTATCAAGGCACAGTAGCACCAGTTTGTACGACTTTGCACTGCAGCTTCTCCGCAAGACTCCTGACAACTTCCAAACCCACTAACTCTACCAGCTATAAGGGCATGGGCAGAAAAAGCATGTGAACATCATCATTCGTGATTTTTCCCTCCAAGACACACATCTTCCTGATTTGAAAATATATTGCTGTTCCTTCACCTAGGTCAAAATCCTGGAACTCCCTCTCCAATAGCCTTGAGGATGAGCTTAAACTTCAAGAAAAGCAGATTGAGAAGGCAGCTCATTACTTCCTTCTCAAAGAATGCAAATTCAATGTTGGCTCAGCCTGTGAAGTACACATCCTTGAATCAATAAAATAAACAACATGTTCACTGGATATCGTGTTGACACAGAATTATGGTGTTTTTGATGGCTGTGATTCTTTGATGCTCTTCAATTTTGGCATTGTGGTATATGTATTCATTGTGAATTCCTGGCTGAAGTTGTATAAAAAATTATTAGGGTTATAAATAGAATGAATGCAAGTAGGCTTTTTCCACTAAAGTTTGGTGAGACAAAAGCAAGAGGACATCCTTAAAGGTGAAAGGTGAAAAGTTTAAAGGGAACATTAGGGTGAACTTCTTCATCGGAGAAGTGGTAACAGCAGTTATGGTCAATATGGGTTTGATTTCGACATAAGAAAAAATTGATGTGAGAATTATGGAGGGCTATGGTCCAGGTGCAGTTCAATGGGACTAGAGAGAATAATAGTTTCCAACAGACTAGAGAGTCAAAGGGGCTGCTTCTATGCTGTGGTGTCCATTCATTCTGTGGTTCTCGCATCCAAAAAAGTTCATTTAATGGGAATGGAGGTAAATACACCTGAAACATGAGAAGATCTCCAAACTTCAATGACCTTTTTCCAGATTGTCCCTTTGGAATGTTTGATAAATATTGTTGTTAATTCAGGAACCTGTTATTCATATGAGATAATCCTTTAAAAAAGTAACACCATTAAAGCAACAATTACTGTCAATTAAAAAAAAAATTAGACATACAGCAGGGTAACAGGCCATTTGGGTCCTTGAGCCTGTGCCACCCCGGTTATGTTTTGAATGATGGGAGGAAACCAGAGCCCCTGGAGGAAACCCACGCAGACACAGAGCGAAGGTACAAACTCCTGACAGACAGTACAGGATTTGAACCCTGGTCCTGATCGTTGGCGCTGTAAGGGCATTGCACTAACTGCTACACCAACTATGCAAGCCAAAACCAAGATTTCACATATTTTGCAGTTTGGAAGTGGAAGGGCAAAATATATTCAATTTCCGTAATAAAGCAATTAATTTCTGTCAAACTTTGGGTTTATTGCAATATTTTAGTTATAGCTTAAAATGTAAATATTCATATAATCTATGATCAATGTTATAAGCATTTGTCAGGCTGTTTGCTTAATGCCTCCTGCCGGTAGCAATGGATTCATTCATTACTTAAGTGCTTTGGACCTACATTTCCTGGTGGTAGAACCTTGATAGAAGTGTTTAGATTCATGAAATGAACCCATAATCCATGGGGGAATAATACACCTCCTATAAAAGCAAAAGCGAACTTCACATTTAAAAATAAAACAGCTTCTAAGCCCATTGCTGATTACAGAAACTGTGCATTCTAGTGACTATCAACCAGTTGGTGTTAACCTCTCCAAGAATACTCTGTAACAGTTCAAAGACTTTATGGGGAAAAGAGAATGAATGCATAAAAAGAAGCAGTTATTGACCACAGGGAACCAATGTAAAATCTAATCACAGCAGTGCCAGGAAACCTGAACCTGTCTAAGGATATCTGTAGCTCTCAGTGCTTAATTCCTGATGATGGCTACAGGTCAGCCATGCATGACAATGTGAGGTTCGCGCTGCTTTCTGCTTCTTCTTCTTACTGTCAGCTTTCACTCCAAGTGATGGAACTAAAGTCTCAGTTGTCTTTGAATATATGTCTTGTTGAAAACAGCAAATTCACATGCTGGGAAATGTGCTGAACTCAGGAGAAATTGATGCCGTTTACTTTTATATCAACTCCAGAAACATCTGTTATTGAATGAAACATGCATATATACTCAATGATTAGATGTGGTCAATCTACACTGTTTTGTCAGTGCACAAAATTTTATACATTCTACACAATATTCCTATTTTCAAAATAACTTCCAATCATTAGTTCTAGTTTCCAATCTCATGGAAGCGGTCCATTTCTGAGCAGCACATTAAGGAAAGAAGTAAAGACACTAGAAGTAAAACAAGAACAACTCAGCAAGGGTAAATTCCTTCCCACCTTGATTTACAAATACTTACATTGATTAGACACCTCCATTGATGGCTTCCATTTTGCCATTGACTCTCACAGACTAAATCTGAATCACGCTAACATTTCTACAAAGATTATGGCCCCTTTTAACAGATGAAACATTTCAGTTCTAATAATATGCATAATGGAGATTAGTTAAGTGCATTTAAAAGAAATGTGATGGTGTGTTAATGAGCACTTGGCTTCTTCCAAAAATCAGAGAACCTCGACATTCATATTCAATATTTGAGGGGGGGGTGGGGAAATGAGTGACTGCATTGTAAATTTTAGAGGAAGTGGAATGGTCACTGGTCTGCAGTACCTCATTGCTTGCAGCAATTTTTGACAATTTCTGTCAAGTCCAAACTGTTCCATAATGGTGAGACCTGTATTCTTTTTTTTCTTTGGCTTGGCTTCGCGGACGAAGATTTATGGAGGGGGTAAAAGTCCACGTCAGCTGCAGGCTCGTTTGTGGCTGACAAGTCCGATGCGGGACAGGCAGACACGGTTGCAGCGGCTGCAGGGGAAAAATGGTTGGTTGGGGTTGGGTGTTGGGTTTTTCCTCCTTTGCCTTTTGTCAGTGAGGTGGGCTCTGTGGTCTTCTTCAAAGGAGGTTGCTGCCCGCCAAACTGTGAGGCGCCAAGATGCACGGTTTGAGGTGATATCAGCCCACTGGCGGTGGTCAATGTGGCAGGCACCAAGAGATTTATTTAGGCAGTCCTTGTACCTTTTCTTTGGTGCACCTCTGTCACGGTGGCCAGTGGAGAGCTCGCCATATAACACGATCTTGGGAAGGCGATGGTCCTCCGTGGACTCGATGCTGTCGACCTCTGCCATCTCGAGTACTTCGACGTTAGGGATGAAAGCGCTCCAATGGATGTTGAGGATGGAGCGGAGACAACACTGGTGGAAGTGTTCTAGGAGCCGTAGGTGATGCCGGTAGAGGACCCATGATTCGGAGCCGAACAGGAGTGTGGGTATGACAACGGCTCTGTATACGCTTATCTTTGTATATTTTTCTGTTAAGTTCACTATTCATAATACAATCATGGTAGCCCTCTGACATGGTGCAATCCCAGACTTAATGACTGCATACCTAGTGCCATAACAAAGGATCCAGCTTCTTTGTGAAGGTGCATTCTGAAGACCAGGCCTTATCCACAAAAAAATACAAAATGAATTACACTTTTTGGACTTACTTCACCCATGCCGTATTTGTGCCAATGAGTCAGAGATGTAAGTTGTGGTTGCAATCCACAAGATCAGCACTTTTCACTGCCCTCCTCCTTGGCATGGCTGAGACGCAGAACCTCCACAACTGTGACACCTCTTACATTTTGATTGCAGCTGCATCCACGCTGAATCTGCTGGAAATCTAAATTCAGACATCACTTCATTTCAGAATGGAACTGTAGAGCTCGTCGAAAGAACCAAAGACTTGTTGATCCAAACCAAGGCTAGGGACACAACCCTTTAAGGCCCAGACAATAGGTGTGGCTTAGCTCTCAGCCAATCGCTGTAAGCACAGTCTAGATACAGTAACTATATACACTATGTACATTGGTGATAGATCTGTACTATCACAGGAACAAAGATTCAAAGTCACATTTCAGATCTCTCTACTGTAAACATATGATTATTAGAAGAAGATAGGCATTAGTTACGGTATATGTCCAGTCACTAATAAACACATTTATTGTCCATGGTCTTCTTCTGGTTTTGTTGCTTGCTGAAGGATTCCACAAAACATTTTAAGCACCCTTACACTTGACATTTTCTGAATTCACTAGGTTAATTATGTTTGAAGAGAACACGTCTTTAGAGAAATGTTATTTCCTGTACAAACTCTGTGAAACATTTCTGGTTAAATTTGCTGCAGCGACACCTACAATGAAACTGAGGATATCATAAGGTTATTTGACTAAACCCTTTCAAATTATTTTTTATTGTCAATTACATTTTAATATCTAATAATTTTGATTATTCATAATAGCATTCATTTATATAGTGAAAATAATGTAACATAAATATCCAAACTGCTTAAATTGGTGCAAATGATCAGAAGTCTTCTGAACAATTTGGATTAAATGATCACTTCATAATAATCACAAAAGCTCCATCATCTGTTGGAAAGACTTTTATATTCAGGGTCTTTCATGTTTGCGAAGAGCAAGGGTAACATTGTCGCTTGAGTACTTTTCTGGATGTATTTCAATGTAGGTTCATGTGGTTGATCTTTCAGATTTAACTTGGTCAGAGGCTGGGGTCCCTTAAGCTACAAAGCAGAGGACACATCCTCTCCATATGTTCAATCCGCACCAGCAGATGCTGAACCTGGAGGCCAAAGAAACCCCCTCAAAGGGAACCACTGCAGCACATGAGTTCAAAGGGTTTGGCATGACAACCTGCTCATGATATTTTAATAACTATGCAGCATGTGTTGACCCACACCCATTCAATATTGGCCCAGTTCAAAAAAAAATGAACCAAGTACCTCAAAGCATCAGTGAACTCAACAAATTAAAATAAAATGAGCCAAGTTAAATGTGAGCTATTCGTTTTGAATGCATTAAAGATAGGTTTTATATATGTTAATTTTCCTGCTTTCTAAATCCAAATGCATGGTCCTTTTGTTTCTCATCATTAGATTTAGCTCAACTGCTGTTTGCTTTGGTAATCTAATCTAAACTTTTGAAAGCAATGTCAGTGGCAACATCACTGATTGTTTAGTAACATCATGGCTTTATTTCACTCCCAAAAGTATTAATATCCTAGATGCAATTATTATAGGAGTTAACCTCCACTTAACAAAGAAGATCTGTAAGGTTATAGTTTAGATTCATTGACTCAATAATTGAAGACACACGAGGGATGTTCACTGATGATTGCACAATGTTAATTCTGTTTGCAATCTCCTCAGATAATGAGGAAGTCTATGCTTGCATGCAGCAAGACATGAACAATATTGAAAGCTTTGCTGATTAGTGGTAACTAACATCTGTGCCATACACATCCTACACAAACATTTCCACAAAGAGGAAGTCTAACCAAAATCTCTTGACATCAATGTCATTATCACCACAAATTCCCCACTGTCAACAGCTTCAGATTACCATTCAACGGAAATTCAAATGGTCAAGCTGCATTAACGTGTTTCCTCGAGTTATTCTCAGATAAGGTATTCTGTGTTGATTTGTTAGCTCTCTGCCTTCCCCATCTCTCTGTCATTAGCCATCAGTCATGTTAGGAATGTAATCAAATACGTTCCAAGTGGGCACACCTGCAGCAACATTCGAGCTGTTCAAACATCATCAGGACAATTAGATTGTCAGTCATTTTCTCCAGAATGCTTGCAGTGTGCACTACCTACAGGTTGCACTGCAGCAACTTGCCAAGGTGTGTTATGCAGCTCTTCTTGAACTGATGATCTCTGTTGGCTAGGACAAAGATAGAAGGTACACAAAATGACCAAAACTTGACTCCAAGTTGCATACTATCCTGATATAGAAATATCTCTCTGTAACTTCATCATCACTGGGTCACAATAATAGGATTCCCCAGTTAAGAGTATGGATGATGTAAATTTATCATAGCAGCAGTTCAGAAAGACCATCTAATTGCAAGAACAATTAGTGCTGGTCCCGCTAGTGTGTTGATTAACCAAGACTTGATTAACTACCCTGCTCCACCCCAACTAACATCTTTGGAGAAACAGTACGGCCTACATTGTGGTCAGGGAAGGAGTAATGGCCACATTATTAAGTCATTTCATATTTTGATCCTATCTGAGTTAAATTGTCTAACAGCTGAAAATGACTATGAAGATTGAAATATTCTTTCAACTGCACATGCTCAAAATGACACAGACTGTAAAAGATTAAGGAATGACTGAAGGTTTTCAAATACACTGGAGGTTTTGGAACAAGATGTGGAGAGGAAGAGAAACATCTTGCATTAACAGGATGGCAGATGCTTCCAGCCATATGCTTTGGAGGTAATGGAACCAAGTAATGAAAGCGTCAATGCCAAGGATCCTGTCGTAGAAATATGGATCCAGGTGCAGAAAGAGGCCGAACTAACTGTCACGAATTGACAAAGTGCAAGGGTTCATAGTCGAATGACATATCAGACCAGCTGTAGCATCAGCCGAATACGCCACTCCCTCCTTAGCCATCTAACTGTAGGAATGGCAATTTTCGCACCTGGAATCTTTCAAGCTAGAACATAAATGTTCACAAATAGGAACATTTTTGCTTGAGGGAGATCACTGACACACTCTGTTCAAATGGTATAGGATATATTTCAATTTTTCTTGCTGCAGACCAATTGATCATGCCTCTTTGTTAAAGAAATTGCTCTCATTGTTAGTATAGGTCAACATTGTCCTGAAAGAGACTTCATTTCCTCAATGTTAGCCTGTGCGTAACTGCTGCCAGCATCCTGCAGTACAGTCCAGCACTCCCCAATACAACTGCTTTGAGATACCACAGGCAGAATTGACCCCTAACTGTCATATTGAGTCACACTATCAGAGAATACCCTTTGTTCTACCCATCAGCTACTTAAAATTAATTTGTTTTCTCTCTTTCACAGCTCTGACAGTGCCCCAAAACTGAAACATTAACTGTTTCTCTATCCTCAGACATAGCGTGATTTGTTGAGTGTTTGCAGCATTTTCTACTTTTATATTTTTTTTAATTTCGGACCTGTTTCTTCTGATTTCCTGGCCCACTGGCAGGGATATCATGCCATGATTTTCGGCTGCCTGAATTGCCACAGTCTTTTTCTTGGCCCTGCTCTACACCAGCCCTAATTGCAGTTCTTTGACATATCAAATAGGCAAAGCACAGAGGTAGGATTGTGATATTTCAGGCAGCGAAGTTGGAATTTAGGAGGGGAGTGGAGGTTAAAGTTTGGAGGTTTAGGAAAGAAAATGTGGACCATGGGAGAGGTGGAATGTGAGAAGAAGGAATAGGAATGGACATTCTTTCATCTTCAATCATTTTAGTTGAAATAAAATAATCTGGTTCACTCATGTTCATTCAGGTAGGATATTTGCCATCCATAGAACCTTAGGTCACTTCAGAACAGAAACAGAAACAGAAAAAATCTGTGCCAAACTACTTTTTCTACCTGGTCCCATTGACCTGTACCAGGACCATAGCCTTCGTACCCATCTTACCCATGTACCTTATCTAATCTTCTCTTAAGTGTCCTTATTTAGTGTGGCCGACATGTGATTTCAGTCCATCAATATGTGGTTGATTTTTAAATGCCCCCTGACATGGCCTAGCAAGCCACTCAGTTGTACCATTACCTTTACATTAGACTATAGGGGTTCAAGAAGACATTTCACTCTTGGGTTCTGAAGGGCAATTCAGGATGTGCAGTAAATGCTGGCCTTGCCAAAGATGATAGATCCCAGAGTTCAATAGTAAACAAAAGCTTTACTGTTGATCATTCCCTCAACATCAATCTAACACCATCTCCTATAGATATAAATGTCAATTCAATTTTAAGTAATTACTGTTGCTCTCCAGTTTAGATATGTGAGAAAATTGACTAAAATCCATAAATAGATGATAAGTTTGTGATATGATAGATTGAACTGGGCAATGTATGAGGTTAATTGTATAAATGGTAGTTTGGACAAGTGAGGACTGCACTGCACTGTATTCACATATTCTGTTATACACCCTTGCCATCGCCTCCCATTGCCTTCTGAGAAGACTTGGTGGATATCCTTGCCCCTCTGGATGCAGAAATTCTCTCACCTTTTCAAGTTCAAGTTCAAATTTATTCCCATCTGATTGTCCAAATGCAACCTGTCAAAACAACATATTTCCAGGTTGTGTTGCACACACACAATGCTACTCAATAATCACATAAATAATTAGAATAAATATATATAACTATTTGGGGTGATTCCAGCCCCTCCACCAAAGCCTTCTCTGCAGCCTACAAAATAAGTTGGAAAGTCTTCTCTCCTATGTGTCTCCTGGATCTTTCCAGGCAGTATGTCAATCATTTCAATCCTCAGCAAAACAAGCCTTCGCTTTGATAGGTACAGAGCAGGTTTAGCTTTCATCTTGTGAGTTTGGATGTGACCAAGTTAGGGATGCTGGACTTCAGATGTCTGTATCTTTTGTCAGAAAGTAGCAGTGAGAGGAGTTTGTCTTTGGGGTGATGAGGATCCTTTATGAACTTGGCTGCCTTCTTGAAGCAGCATCTCTCATAGCTTTACACACTGCATGCCTTTTCTGCATGCCTCTAGTGGTGAAGACTGGTGAACACAAACCAATCCCTTTAGCATATAGCTTGAGAACTTTACAGTCTCACCTGCTGGTAAATTTCATGAATCTCAGATCACACAACAGGAAACAGGTCCTTCATCCCATCAAGTCTATGCCAACTATCAAGTATGCAAGTGGAAGGAGCTGGAAAAGGCAATGGGAAATTGAAGGAGGGAAGAGGGGTGTTGGTGTAGGTGAGGGGAATACTTGGGGAATATGACTGAGGAAGAGAATGCACAAAATGGTGAATTCTTTTCTTTCTATGTACTTGCACAAACTCTGTGTGTGTGTGTGTGTGTGTGTGTGTGTGTGTGTGTGTGTGTGTGTGTGTGTGTGTGTGTGTGTGTGTGTGTGTGTTTGAGTGTACACACACAGCAGAACTCCATGGCAAGGTCCAAGATGATTTGCATCCACTAAATTGCACCTCCTTGCTATTGGGCCAAATTCTCACCCTCACGGGCCTTTGAGCCAGCTGTCTCTAAATGATTAAGGAATCAAGCCCAAAATGTTGGTAATGTATCTTTACCTTTGCTATATAAAGTGCACTGTTTGACCAGCTGAGTTTCTCCAGCATTGTGTTTTACCATGGTCTCTAAAAGTTACCCACATGAAAAGAATTCCCAAGCATTGCACACCTTGTTTCTCAGCATTTGCTTGTTATGCAGTCCCTGAAAGAAAAGATGTACATCCCTGCAGTGTTGAACTTTCTATATTCCATATTGGAAATGTTTACTCAATACTGACTTAAACATTAAATCTAAGAATTTCAAAATAATAGATTTTCTGTATATTTTCTCTATATGACTCGATACACCATTTTTGTTCCTCAAAAAATAATTGATGAGTAAGACTTTTTAAACTCATTTTTAAAATTTAAAATTGGGGCCTCATTTTCAAAGGTGTGGTGCTTACGATATGGAAGAAACCTTCACAGGATTTCAAGACATAATTAGAGGCAAACATCCTGTAAGTGTAGATCCAAAAACAGATAGCTTTGACATTTTGCCTCATGGCGACAACAGGAATATCTGCTGATAAGTTACTCTGTAATTTTTTTTAATTTACATTAAAATTCCATTCAGAGATGCAATAACTTCAAGGTAAGTACTTCTATACCTTCATTCTTTCTGAAGGAGGCATCAGGGCATCCATCCTTGCTAAGCAGTATAAAAAGCTTTCAACACAGACATTCTCCTATCCTTCCTGTCATGAATCAACAATATTTCATGGACCAGCCTCATTGCTACTCACAATGGCAGACAGGATCTCTGAATTCGCTATAGTTGCAGTGAATATTAGCTGTAAAAATTCATCCTCATTGCCAGAAAACTATTGTACTACATTGATATAAAGACCTGCATATCTTAATAAATTGAGAATCTCCATAGCTTATCCTGGCAATCATACTGAAAGTATCTCATTCTTATGTAGCAAAAAAAACATATTTAGTAAAACAAATCCTACTCTCCCTGAAAATATGTGTTACATAAATAATAGATACTGATAAAACAGTTTTATAATGGGCACAAAATTCACTTGTCTCTATGGGTTGTGGCAAGGTGATGTCTTCTGTTAAAACAACCCGTTTTACAGTAAACATGAGATTTCAAAACCTCAGACTCCAGTACTTTAGGTGATAAAGTGGTTAAGATAGCTTCTATTTCATGCATCAATGCCTAGCTATTTCTCATATGAATTACACCATACACTTCACTAAAGTTCAGGTCCCTCCTACTAAAACAACACAAAGTGCTCTGATTTGTGTGTTGGGGGCCATAGTGAATGACAATGAATAAAAGGGGTTACTAGTAATTAAGTAGTGTCAGTGGTCAAGGAGGGAAATCAGCACAAACTAAAACTCAAGCAGGAATATACTGCTCTAGCTTTCCGTGCATTGAATAGCTTATAAATATTAATTTAAAGACTACGAACAAGGACAGTAAACGGATTTGGGCATAAAACTTCAAACCAAGAGTGATTTATGCCCAATAAAAGTGATAGCAGGATGGAGATAGTTTCTACTGCCAAGTTTATGACAGATGTTGAAGCATTGCTATCAACTAGATGGCCAGAAAAGGGAAAATAAAGGATTTTGTGTTGACTGTCTGCCTTTTGGTTATTTTCAATCTTTCTGCCTTTTTTTATTAATAAAACTATGTAATACCTTACATAAAATATTAGTTTATATAGAATTTATAAAGCACCTTTATATTATATGTAAGATTCTGTACCTGTGATATCCAATCTCTCTATTAAAATTACGTTTGGAAGGGAACCTAAGGTTTAGAGACCATGACATCACAAACACATTTGTAGTGTTAAAAATTTTCACTATGGAACCATGGCAGATTGAAAAACAAACAATATGTTTCCTTTTTAGAATGGATGATAGTTCTTTCTGCAGTGCTGTCAATCTTCACTGTATTATCTGCTTTGACAAAAAGGAATACAAATTATTTTCATCTTTGATAGTTTCCCAGTTAAATTCATCCACAGAAGGTAACTGAGTTTGAAGGAAAATCAAAGCTGAGCTCTCAAACCTGAGCTATCTGAAAGGTTTTCAAAACAAATTTATTTTTATTTCTCCCATGGTTTTTTTTTTCCCTTAGTTCCTTGAATGCTGATTCATGCTGTGGTATAATTCCATAATCTCTGCTGAAGTCAGTTAATTAGTACAAACCTGGAATAAAACCCTGCCCCCCCCCCCCCCCACCGTCACTTTGCTTAAGTGATTATTCTTCATAGACAATGAATACATTAGTATGGGAGCTACACCTGATATTCATACATTTACAGTCATTACTGGGAAGTAACCAAGAGTGAGAACCAAAGCCGTCTGAAACAAACCTATGTCCCCCACTAACTGAAATGTAACAAGATATATTTTCTTCTGCAAATAAAGTATAACATTGCTGCCAGATTGTAATCTGTCTAGTCTAACCAATAGATCTTTTTAGGCATTGAGATGTGTGAAACCTTCAGTGTCTGAGATTCTCCCTATCTAATTTTATAATCTTGGCTCTGGCACCTTTCTAAGCATTGGATAAGGTACTGTGATCCTCAGGCACCTAGTGGCATATCAATAAATGATTAAACGCTGCCATAAAGCCAATGAAGATCTTTAGAGCTTGCTTCTTGCTTGCATTTTGTTTTATCCTTGGACAAGCAATGTATCCAAAGTTACTGCAAGGAATTAGAGCAGGGATATAAGATGGGGAAAAAATACACAAAATAATTGCCTTCATTAACTGGGGAAATAAAGGCAAGAGCAGAGAGGTTACATTGCAATTACGTGAAACATTAGTCTGGCCACAGCTGGACCTTTGTATGTAGTTCTGGTAACTACAACATAGGAAAAAAAAAGATTATACTGGAGAGTGTGCAGACAATATTTACCTGAGATGGAGTATTTCAGTTATGAGGATAAAGAATTTAGACTTGCTTTATTTTCCTTGGAGTGGAGTTGGCTGTGGGAAGGGGGAGGGAGTGGAGACTTGAATAAGGTATTCAAAATTATGAGGGACTTAGAAAGAGTGAGGAATTTTCCCATTAGCTGAGGTGTAAATTACTAGAGGGCATAGCTTTAATGGAATGGTTAGAATATTTAGAGGGGATCTAAGAAAAAAAATATTAATTCAGAAGATGGTTAAATTCTGAAAATGCAGAGACTGAGCAGAATAGTGGAAACATTATTGAAGGATTTGATTTACCATCTTATTTGAAAGACAATATCTCCAATAGTGAAGTACTTCTTAAGGAATGGGAACAATGGGTTATGGGGGATGGTGGGGGGGGGGGGGGGCGGGAGTTGGGTTTCACCCAGAAAGGGAGAACAGAAAAGGGGTGGAAACACTTGCAAGGGGTGTGAAAAATCCAAATGGTCTGAGTCGAAGCCGACATGGTCTTCAAAACTCCAAAGCCCTCTTTAGGGTGGCACAGTTGGCATAGAGGTTAGCGTAATGCCTTTACAGTGTCAGCCATCGGGACCGGGGTTCAAATCTCACACTGTCTGTAAGGAGTCTGTATGTTATCCCCATGCCTGCATGGATTTTCCCCAGGAATTCCAGTTTCCTCCCACCATTCAAAACATACAGAGGATGTAGGTTAATTGGGTGTAAATTGAGCGGCACAGACTCATGGGCCAAAATGGCCTGTTACTGTGTTGAATGTCTAAAAAAATAATAAATTTTAAAATTTTATTTTAAAAATAGGCTATAAACAAATCAACTATGTAGTTCAACTAAGTTTTAGCATGTACTAATAAAAATACAGCTGGCAAATATTTGACCCTAGTGTTATGAGCCCAGAGGACCCCAAAAACCAGCAGCATTAGATATTCACCAAGACAGATGGGTACTTAAACAAAAGTTGCTTTTAATTATTTTTAAACATGAAAACAGGATCACACTTTAAGTTATCACTATTGACTTACTTAACCTAACTTAACCCCCTTCTTTTTTCTAAGGGCACATGTATGTAATGTGTGTCTAATTTCAGAAAAATTCTTTGATTTACAGTCCAATCTTACTTCTCATTCCTATAAAGTTCACCAGGCTTTGCTGCTTGAAAGGTAAATGGTTACTGCTCAGGAAGGTTCTTGTCGGTTTTCAGAGAGAGATTTGTTCTTTCTTTTTAATCAGCCACTTCAGTGTCTTGCTGACAAAACTTGCCCCTCAGGGTTCTCCTCTTTCTTTCAGGTCATCACAGAGTTCCTTCTTGTTTCTCTTATTCCAGTCCTCTCCTCTTGCATGACTCACAAGGGCTTTGACCTTAGGCTGAACCAAGAACTCACAACCCATCTTCCAAATGGGGTTTTCCACAAGCTTGCCAGCTTGTCCTGTTCCAGTCCCAGCTGCTGTTGCTGGCTAACATTGTAGAAGTGATCTGTGTGTGTGTCTCTCTCTCTCTCTCTCTCTCTCTCTCTCTCTCTCTCTCTCTCTCTTCTCTCTCTCTCTCTCTCTTTCTCTCTCTCTCTCTCTCTCTCTTTCTCTCTCTCACACACACACACACACACACACACACACACACACACACACACACAGACACAGACACAGACACACACACACACACACACACACACACACACACACACACACACACACACACACACACACACACACACACACACACAAAGCTTGTTTGGCTCTCTCTGCTTTCTAAACCACATGACCCTCTTAGAACAGCTCCAGACAATCTGCAGCTCCGACAAGATATTTCATCTGTTGCTCTTTTGTAAACAACAATCCATTAGTGAAGTCTCTTGGGCACTCTCCAAAGCATTTGCAAAGGCTGCGGGGCTGATATGTCTAGCATTAGCAGAGCTCCAGTATTTCAAATAAGATCTGTTTTAAAGTGTTTGTATGTAACCTATTCTAACAAACGTTTCCCAATTTATATCCCAAAAACATATCTATATACTCTGTCACACTAGTAAACATTCACAAGTGAACACTGCACTCAAACATAAGGGATCATTCTGTGTTATAATGGCGTAACCTCAGACTTAACTGACCACTGAATGAATTTAAAAAATGAATGAAGATTTATTGTCATATACATAAGTACAATGTACAGATGCACTAGAATTCTCATTTTCAGCAGCTTCCTCGATTTTACTAAGTGCACTCAGAGTTATTTAGTGTGACTAAGGTGCTTAGCATCTGAAAAGTAATAACTTAAGACTGTTTTATTCTTTAATTATATTTGGATTGGAAATTCTGTGCAATTGAAATAAATATGATAATTTGATATATTAGCATTCTATGCTTGGATTAAGATTATGTTTAGTCAGATGTGCATTTTTTCAAAGTTGACTATATTTACAGGGAATATAAAAATACATTGGATTTTCTTATGTCATAAAAAGCACTGGGTGGCATAATATTCCGATCACTAAAAGTCACAGAATTACCTTTTATTGAAGAATAGTTCCACTGAAAGATCTTGGGCTCATTTAATGAGCATAGAGCCAGTATTACAGAAGTATACTTGCTTATTAAACTGTGCAGTGCTCATTTGTGAAGCACATAATCAGAAAAATGTACTTCATGGAGGAAAAGTATAAAGCTTTCATTCCCAAGATCCCAAGTATAACTCATACAGAATGTGTCAATCAGTGGAGTGCAGTCAGAGCATTAATGCAACAGCAATGTTTCCATTCCCAGTGCAGCTTTACTGCACTTATGAGATGCAATGTTCTTTAAACCTTCCTCATGCTGCTGTCTGTTGAAACTTTTATCGTTCCCACTATGATAAAGTCTGAGTTCTGGGTGATGAGACAGTGATTAAGAAATGTCATTAATCTCCCGGGAAATGTTAACAACAGCAATGATAAAACAAAGTCTCAGGATAAAGAAAAACTTTTGCAAGTGCAAAATGAATGACTTCATGCATGGTGAGAGTAGATTTATTTTAGTATTTCTGCATTGAAGATACTGAATTGTAATTGAAACTGAAACTAATTTTCCTCTGTGAATTCTTCATATTATTTGATTAATATAACAAGTTGAAGTTCATTGTCATCTGATTGTACAACCCAACATGGTCCTCATGCAGGATACCACCAGGTTGAGTCAGTGGTGAAGAAGGCAAATGCAATGTTGGCATTCATATCTAGAGGAATAGGTTATAAGAGGAGGAATGATATGTTGAGGCTTTATAAGGCACTAGTGAAGACTCACTTGGTGTAGGGGTACAGTTTTGGGCTCCTTATTTAAGAAAGGATGTGCTAGCATTGGAGAAGAGAAGAAGACATGAAGGAATTAGCATGTTAGAAGAATATTTAATGGCTCTTGAACTGTACTCCTTGGAGTTCAGAAGAATGCCCAGGCATTTTGAATGTAGAAGGGCCAGGACAAAGCAGATGTGGCAAAGTTAACTCGCATGGTGTGTGGGGGAGGGGGGGTGTCAAGGTCAAGAGGGCACAACTTCAGGATTGAAGGATGCCCATTTAAAACAAAGATGTGAAAGAATTTCTTTAGCCAGAGAATAGTGAACCTCTGGAACTTACTGCCAGGTCATTGAGTGTATTTAAGGCAGAGATTGATAGGTATCTGAATAGTCAGGGTATCAAAGGTTACGACGAGAAAGCAAGGGAGTTGGTCTGAGTGGAAGAATGGATCAGCTCATGATGGAATTTTGGATCAGACTCCATAGGCTGAATGGCCCACTTCCACTCCTACATTTTATGGTCTTATGGAAACAGTGCTCTCTGGTCCTTGATGCAAATACATAACTCACATACAGAGAAACGACACAAATGCAGTACGTACATGCATACATAAAAATAAATATTGTTAAATAAATAGTAAAGCCTCTGAGGGTTTGCATGAGAGGTTCATCAGTCATTCAGTAGTCTCACTGCCCATGGGAAGAAACTTTTTCTCAGCCTGGTGGTTCTGGCTCTGATAATCCCGTATCTCTCTCCTGATAAGAGCACCTGAAAGATGCAGCTGAAAATACCATGGGATGGTAGGAATGGTCAACGATTATTTGAAAATGGTCCCCATAGATCATGTTAATGGAGGGGTAGGAAGACTTCAGTTATCATCTCTGATGCTCTTATTTATATACATTTTATATTTTTATATATATCTATGTCAATTTATATACATAGACTTTTTAAATTGTTGATGTGGAATGCATATTATTCTTTATGCTATACCTCTGCTCATTGAACTGGAATAACATCTCAACATTTCTTATTGCTCCAGTATGCAAAACCATATTAATTTTTGAAGCAATCTGTAATATTGCTCATCAATCATATCCTTCGAATGTGACACATGTGACTATTTCCATCACTCCATCTGTTCTGTGACTCCATCTACTCAAAATTTTGGACACCCTATCTTATGAAAAACCTACAGTCCTCGGACTGTTAGGGAAGCGAACTGCTTTCAGATCCCCAACCATTTTTTTAACTCATGAAGCAATAAGTCCCACCACACATTGCTCCCACACCAAATATAAATAGTGTTCCTGCAAGAGTGGTTTTCAAGAAATATGCCTTCCAGTTCAATCCTTGACCTAGTAAAATCACAAAATGCTGGAGGGGCAGGTCATGTGGCATCCATGGGAGGTAAAGATATATAATCATCGTTTCAGGCCTGAGCCCTTCTTCAAGATATGGATGCTGTTAGATCTGCTGAGTTTCTCCACCATTTTTTATTACTACTGTCGCAGCATCTGCCGACTTTTGAGTTTCAGTA
The DNA here is from genome assembly GCF_036971445.1 of Narcine bancroftii. Lineage (NCBI taxonomy): Eukaryota > Metazoa > Chordata > Chondrichthyes > Torpediniformes > Narcinidae > Narcine > Narcine bancroftii. The sequence continues at coordinate 51,473,308 of NC_091472.1, read as the reverse complement.
CTTAACCTTGGGTCTTTGCAATGACGGATTCATTCAATATCTACCACCATCTCTTTTGTTGTACGTGATGACACAAAAATGGAAATATTGTATTTTGACCCAAGCATTCATATTAATGATTGTATTTCCAAAGTTCTGTTATAAATCCCAAGTGTACACTCTGCTCTCAAATTATTTTATTCCCTTTTCTTTCAACCAAAATCTAACTTGTATTGTCTTCTGAATTGTCCCTGGGTGTAAATGTGCTACTGTGAGAATTGGAGTCTTTAGAAAGAAGCTGAAATTAATCCTGACTGGTGCCATTGGTCGTTTGGTTGGTAGCAAACATGTCCATTTCCTAAGCAGCCAAGGAAAGCTGCTGAAGAGAGGATCCAATACCAAAAAAGGTGTAGGACAGAAAAAAACCCAGAAAACTCCAGAAGCAATTATGTCAGGTAGCATAGTAAGAAAAAAATGAGTAACAATTCAATCAAAATGCAAGTCAATATTCAGCCCAATAATAGAACAGTATAGAATAATTGAGCAGTATAGAACAGGAACAGAGCCTTTGTCTGTGCTGAACATAATGTCCAAATCAAAGTAAACCACTGTTGCTTGCATTTGATAGATATCCCCCCACCCCCCCCCCCCCACCCACCCATATTAATGTATCTTTCTGGACATCTTTTAAATGCTATTATTGTGTCTGCTTCCACCACTACTCCTGGCAGCCTATTCCAGATACCTATCACTTGTTGTGTAAATTATTGGCCCTGCACATCTCCCTTCAACTTTCACCCCATTACCTTAAATACCTTTCTCGACTGTATTTGTTTTTTTCCTGGGGAGAAGATTTTGATTGTTTAACAACTCAACTTTGTCAAACCTCTTTCTATAACCAATGCTCTCCAAATCAGGCAACATCATCTTTACCCTTTTCTGGATTCTTTCCAAAACCCCCACATCCTTCCTGTTATGGGGTGACTAGAATCGCACACAATATTCCAAGTGTAGCCTAACCAAATGTTTACTTAGCTGCAACGTGACCTCCTAACTTTTAAACTCAATGTCCTGCCCAAGATAACCAGGCATACCATATGCCTTCTTTACCACCCAATCAAATTGCATGGACACTTTCAATGAGCTTTGGACCTGGTCCCCCGGATTCCTCTGCACACTTATACTTTTAAGAATCCTACTATTATCTGTATACATTCCTCCAACATTTGGCCTCCTAAAATACAACAACTTACACTTGTTCAGATTAAACTCCCTCTGCCATTACTCTGCTCATATCTGTAACTTCCATATTCTGTTGTATTCTTTTATAACCATCAACAATGACCACAACTCTGTCAATTTTTGTATCAATTGCAAATTTATTGACCCACCCATCTACATTTTCAACCAAATCATTTATGTTCATTACATACAACAGGATTTCAACGCTGATCCCTGAGAAATATAATTGGCCATAGGCCTCCAGCCTGAATGACAGCCTTTTACCACCACATTCTGTCTTCTATAAACCAACCAATTATGCATCATAGATCCTATGCATCTGCATCTGCATCATCTGAATCAGCCTACCATGAGGGACCTTGTAAATGCCTTACTGGAGTCCATGCATACAACAATCACTGCCCTACCCTCATCAACCAACTTTATCACCTCCTCAAAACTCTCATTTAATTGTTAAGTCATGACTTCTCCTTCACAAAGACATCATGATGGTCCCTAATCTGAAGATGACTTTCCAAATGGGCATCAGTCCTATCCTTGTATCCTTTCCAATAGTTTATCTTCCTCACTGGCCTACAATTTCTAGCATTATCCTTTTTCTCCTTCTTGAACAAGAATAGTTACTCTCCAGTCCTCTGGGCTTTCTCTTGTCACTAATGAGGATGCAAAGATCTTTATCAAGGCCCCAGCAATTTCTTTGTTTTCCTCCTTCAATAACAGGGGATATATTATATTAGGCCAGGGGTCTGAATGTACATTCAAGTCCAACAGAATACTCCAAAAGACTCAACACCACTTCTTTCTTAATTTCAAAATGCCTAAAATATGAGGATTGTTCAAATTATGCTCCTTATCCTTGTCCATGTCCTTCTCCTTGATAAATAACAATTTAAAGTATTCATTTAGTACTTCACTCACTTCCTCCAATTACAAATATAAAGTCCCTCCTTTGTCCTCTCCCTCATTATAGTCTTGTTTCAAGTGTAGGTACAAAATGCCTTTGAGTTTTCTTTAATCATTTGGAGTATGGGGTACAGTTTTGGGCTCTTTATTTAAGAAAGGATGTGCTGGCATTGGAGAAGAGATGAAGGAATTAGCATATTAGAAGATTATTTAATGGATCTTGAACTGTACTCCTTGGATTTCAGAAGAATGTCCAGGCATTTTGAATATAGAAAGGCCAGGATACACGCACGCGCACACACACACACACACACACACACACACACACACACACACACACACACACACACACACACACACACACACACACACAGACACACACACACACACACACACACACACACATTAGTGGAAGACAGATGTACAATTTTCCATCTCAGTCAACAAGTCATTGCAATGTTCTTGTTGGCTTTGGATCAGAGACCAATGCCAGGAGTTAAAATCTACTTCACCTCACTCAATGCCTTCACTGATACCACCTCCCTCACTTCAGCCCTTGCTCTCCCCTCACACACAGGTTATGCTTCAGGTACTAATCTAATAATGCATCTCACTATCAATTTGAGTATTGCAGAATCTTTAGAATTTAAACTATGTCGACATTTTGATACCTTCTCTGGAATGTACATTACTTGTTTATGCCATGGCTCTGTTCTGCTGATGAAGGGGGAAAAGGTTTCTTCTGCAATAAATCAATTACATTTAGCACGAAATTAAGCTGCTCAGAGTAATTCCATAGGAACCATGAATAACAATTTTTTCTTATTTTTGGTAAACTTTAGAGGGAGGGAGTGAATGATTTCTGTTATCCTGTATTTACAATGCAGGTTGTACCTCTTTAATCTGGTGACATTAGGACCTGGCCATTACCATATCACAGAAAATGCCAGAAAACAGAAATTGAACCCTAAGGTAACTCCCTATGTAAACATATCAAAGGTAGAACAAAGCTTAAAACAGGAAATAATACTGTGGGGTGGCACCGTTAGTGTAGCGGTTAGCGCAATGCCTTTACAGTGTCTGCAATTGGGGCCAGTGTTCAAGCACTCTATACACCAATTTATGATTTAATTGGAGAATGCAGAGATAACATGAATATTTATAAAGGAGATAGCTGGCAATACATGCTAATAGCTAAGTGGGTGGCAAGGTTAGCGTAGCGTTTAGTACCACACCATTACAGTAGTCCTGCTTTGTCTGTAAGGAGTTTGTACTAACAGCAGCAGATTTAAAAAGGCCGGACAATGGGAGTTGCCGGATCACAGAGTACCGGATAAGAGAGGTACAAGCGTGCATCATTCACTGGCCAGCTGATTCAGTGATCATGGGATCCAAGTCATGGGTGGAGTTGAACCCTGCCTTCTTTCACCTTGGACTATTATGGGATGCATTCTATTCCACTGCACACCAGAAGAATTGTCACTGTCCCCTTTAAGATTATAATTGTTATTGTTTGGGAGTAATGATGTTTTCTACAATATTTGTAGAAAGGGGCCAGAAAGTCTACTGATAGTACCTTCGTGATTTTGATTATTGGCATCTTAATTTCCACATGTATAATAATGGGCTGGTGCTGAGAGTGGGGGAAGATCATAAAGATCATTAATAGCATAATTTAACACCCTGGATGAAGACAAATCAACATGACAGTGGGAGGCCACAGAAACCATCATTGTAGCAACCAACCACAAAGGTGCCAACTTCCATTGAAAACGTGCAATAAAATAACTGTTTAAGCTTTCTCTGCAATAAACTGCTCTCTGCTTTTACAACAGCTCTCACTGCAGAGGAGGTGAATGAACTAGTAAAGAACATCAAGTCTGGGAATTTCACTGCTCTGTTTGCAGAAGAAAAGGCATGCTGAATTTACATTTACCAAAATAATTTCTGAAGCCTGGTGTCACATGTGGTGGAATGTGGTACTCATTGATCATGCCACATCACACCAACATTATTATTCCCCTAAAACTGGAAAATTCACCCTGCATTCTCAACAGTTATTATTCAATGGTAGTTTTGATCACAACTTGCAAGATGTGTGAACAGCTCATCCATAACCAGATGAAAATAGCCTTTAATGTGCCTGCTCAACTGAGAAGACAGGCTTCAGAGAGGGAATAAGATACTTGGACCAAGTCCCAGTGCTTACTGTCAATAATGAGGCAGGTTTTCATAGAGAGAAGAAAACTGGCAAAGGCTTAGACAGTTGTTTGTCCGTCTTGGTGACAAGATCAGCCAAATATGAACTTTCAGGGATACCTTAGCCCAGCTCAGTGTTTACACCTATCAACAGCTATGCAATGGACATGCCTTGATCTAAATCCTTGATGTTCACATATGCCTTTGATGTTGTATTGCTGACATAGGCAGAAAGCTGGTTACTGTCGTGTCCACCTGGACCAATCCTGACAAAGCAGTATTTTTATTGAAAAACATAAACATCAAAGCCAAAAGATATTGCTCTGCAGAATACCATGGTTATAAAATGTAGGAGCAGAATTTGGCCATTCAGCCCACTGAGACTGCTTTGCCATTCAAATCATGGCAAATATATATTTCCTCTCAACCCCATTTTCCTCCCTTCTCCCAATTGCCTTGGACACCTTTAGTACTTAGAGCATATCAACTTATATCGACCAGGACATCTCAGGAAAACCCTCCCCACCATCAAGAACATCTACAGAGGAATGCTCCCATCAGAGAGCAGCATCAATCATCAAGGATCCACATCACCCTGCACATGCTCTGTTTTTATTAAATTAAACATTCTTTTTTCTTTCTTTGGCTTGGCTTCGCAGACGAAGATTAATGGAGGGGTAATGTCCACGTCAGCTGCAGGCTCGTTTGTGGCTGACAAGTCCGATGCGGGACAGGCAGACACGGTTGCAGCGGTTGCAGGGGAAAATTGGTTGGTTGGGATTGGGTGTTGGGTTTTTCCTCCTTTGTCTTTTGTCAGTGAGGTGGGCTCTGCGGTCTTCTTCAAAGGAGGTTGCTGCCCGCCAAACTGTGAGGCGCCAAGATGTACGGTTTGAGGCGATATCAGCCCACTGGCGGTGGTCAATGTGGCAGGCACCAAGAGATTTCTTTAGGCAGTCCTTGTACCTCTTCTTTGGTGCACCTCTGTCACGGTGGCCAGTGGAGAGCTCGCCATATAACACGATCTTGGGAAGGCGATGGTCCTCCATTCTGGAGACGTGACCTACCCAGCGCAGTTGGATCTTCAGCAGCGTGGATTCGATGCTGTCGGCCTCTGCCATCTCGAGTACTTCGATGTTGGTGATGAAGTTGCTCCAATGAATGTTGAGGATGGAGCGGAGGCAACGCTGATGGAAGTGTTCTAGGAGCCGTAGGTGATGCCGGTAGAGGACCCATGCTTCGGAGCCGAACAGGAGTGTGGGTATGACAATGCTAATCTTTGTGAGGTTTTTCAGTTGGTTGTTTTTCCAGACTCTTTTGTGTAGTCTTCCAAAGGTACTATTTGCCTTGGCAAGTCTGTTGTCTATCTCGTTGTCGATCCTTTCATCTGATGAAATGGTGCAGCCAAGAGTAAAAGGCCATTTTGGCGTCCAATTGCACCCAATTAACCTACAACCTCTGAAATGTTCTGAAGAGTGGGAGGAAAGTGGAGCCCCCCAGGGAAAACCCATGCAGACATGAGGAGAACATACAAACTCCTTACAGATAACACGGGAATCGAACCCTTGTTCCTATTGCTGGCGCTAACTGCTACACTAACTGTTCCAGTGCTACCATCAGTAAAGAAGTATAGGTGCCACAAGGCTCGGACCATCAGGGTCAGGAACTGCTGCTACCCCTCCACCATCAGACTCTTCAACAATAAACTCAATCAGGGGCTCATTTAAGGACTCTTACTTTTGTACTTTATTTATTTTATTTTCTTCCCTGTATGGCACAGTTTGTTTACATGTCTTCATTTGTTTACCTGTATACATTTTGTAGTTATATTTAACACTACCGATAATGGTAATTCTGCCTCACCTGTAGGAAAAAGAATTCCAGTGTTGTATGTAACCTGACAATAAATCTGAAATCTGAATCTATACTTTTTTGTCTTTTTCCTCCCGATTCTAGTGATTCTTGAAAGATCACTTCTAATGTATCCACGATTTCTTCAGTTAACACTTTCCGAAACATGAGGTCATCAGTCTTGTCCAGATAACTTATTCACCTTCAGACACTTCAGTTTCCCAATTACATTTTTCTTAGTATTAGTAACTACACTCTAGCACCTGACTCTCTCAAATTTATGGCATCTCACTGATGTCTTTCACAGTGAAGACTGACACAAAATATTTATTCAATTCATCCACCATTTCTTTGTTCCCTATTATTACTTCTTCAGTGTCAATTTTCCAGTGGTCTGACGTCCACTCTTCTCTATTTTACTCCTTATATATTTGAAAAAACTTTTGGTGCCCTCTTTTGTTATTCGCTTGCTTACCTTCATATTTCATCTTTTCTCCTCATTGCTTTTTTTAAATTGTCTTCTGTTGGTTTCTAAAACCTTCCTAATTCTGTACCTTTCCACCACTTTTTTGCAATATTGTATGTGCGATCTTTTGCTTTTAAGCTGTCTTTGAGTTGTCAACCATGATTGTTCCATATCCCCTTTCGAATGCTTCTTTGGATGAAATCATCCTTCATCTCCTAAATTACTCCCATAAATTCCTGTGACTGCTGCTCCACCATATGGACTCCCTTCCAAGCAACATTGGCCAGCTCTTCTCTTATGCCTCCTGAGTTACCTTTACTCCACTCTAATACAAACACATCCACTTTTAGCTTCTCCCTCTCAACCTGCAGAGTGAATTCTATCACGCTGTGATCACTGCCTCCTAGGGGTTAATTTATCTTAAGGTCCCTAACAAATCCAGTGCATTGTTCAACACGAAATCCAGAATAACCTTTTTACTTGGGGACACAAACACAAGTTACTCTAAACATCCATCTCATTGACATTTTACAAATTCCTTCTCTTGGGATCCAGTGCCAACTTGGTTTTCCCAATCAACCTGCATATTGAAGTTCCCCATGAATACCTTAATATTGCCTTTGAGTCATGACTGCCATAACTTCTGCTGTAATTTGTACACTGCATCCTGGCTGTTATTTGGAGGCCTGTATATAACTCACATCAGGGTCTTTTTACCCTTGCAGTTTCTCAACACTACCCACAAGAATTCTACATTCTCTAATCCCATGACCCTTCTTGGTAAGGTCTTGATTTCAATTTTATAAACAGAACCACCTCACCCTGTTCCGTCACACACCCCAAGCCCCTGGCCTCCTTTCCCTGTCCCCTCCATCACTAGCCATCTGCATCCTTTTCTATAGAATGTATGTCTTTGAATATTTTCCTCCCAGTTCTGATCCTCCATTAGCCATATGTGCTCTGTTATGACCACAATGTTGTACCTGCCATTTTCTAATTGGGCATAAAGCTCTTTCATACATTTGTTTCATGCAAATTTACAGTTTGCAAATTAAAAACTGTATGCAGTTAAATACAATTCTTTCAGTCCACTCTTTTTTCTACATTTTCCCCCATGTTGGCAGAGGTTAAATTCTTATTCCTTTCTGTACTTTCTGTCTTTTTTTAAAATTCTGGAGCCTTCAGTAACCTATCCTGCACTCTCATTCCCTTTAGCTTTATCCATACTTTTCCAATCTTGAACTAATTATATGATTTGAGAGAACTCGGGTCCTGCCATGATTCATTGGCAATTACCCCATAAGCTCAAGCTAAATCTTCAGTGTCCCCTAAACAACTACTGCCCAGTGGCTCTGATGTCATGAAATGCTTTGAGAAGCTGGTCTTGACTCACATTAAGTGCCTCAGGAAAGCAGCCAACATATTAAAGATCTTATCCTACCCTTGTCTCACTCTCTTCTCCCCCGATCACTGGGCAGAATTTACATGAGATTCAAGTTGTGCACCATGAAATTCAAGTACAGTTCCTTTCCTGCTGTTGTCAGCCCCCTCGTTGGTCAAAGAAGATTTTTTGATCTCACAAACCCTTCTTTACCATGACATTGTTTTAACTGAACTCTTCTCTGCAATATGATCTTTTTGTTTTTATTTCATTACCTATAGCTCGACTTGCCTGGATAGCACGTAAAACAAACATTTTCACTGCATCTCAGTACATGTGACAATAAATAAATAATAGACTCTTATACTGTGTTCAACCAATTAAAACTAAATAAAATGTGAAAGATGCAAGGTACAATTGTCTCCATAAACCCAAACTGTGGGATATGACATTGGTTGCCAGAATCACCTCATTTTCCACTAGCATACCTAGTGCTCAGTCTTACAGCAAACCTTTTCAAAATGCATAAAAGAAGAATATTTGTCAGAAGGTCTAAAATTACTGTTAATGGCTGGTAGGCTTTTAAAATGTATGTATATATATATAGATGCAGGTGGGCACCTCAATCATTCAACCTTATAATCTCCATGGGCATTAATGCCCCTTTGAATTTCTCCTATGTAACATGACAACACATTGAATGCACTAAAGTGGTTCCATACCCATTCCTTCATAGAAATATTAATGGAGGTTAGCAGGTATTCTGCATTATTAAAAAGTCATAAAATATTTATAACAAATAAGAAACATGACATTTAGCCTTAAATATCATTGTTTTAACATGGTTAATTTCCCCATTTGGAAGGGAAATAGCTCCATGAATTTAGTATCACAAATTGTAAGCTGCAGAGTTATGTTAGTGCATTAGTTTATGAATGTAATTGAAATATGATCTCCAGCAATCTTCAAAAGAACTGGAGTAGGCATAGAATCAGAAGAATGGTCTTGCTGAAAATGTTCTTAGTTTTTCTCATATACGCCATTGTAACTGAATGTAACTAAGATTATACTGAGTGATCGGAAAGGATGTCCTACATTTCATCGCTTGAGAAAATGAACTTTTCCAAATTGGGTGGCACAGGGGACTTCCCTAAGTGGGAACAAGTGTGACCAGAGGTTTCCAAGAATCCATAGATTCATGTCTATATGTTGTGAGGGCAAATGAGCAAAGACTTCTCCACTTAAAATAAACTGGCTCATATATCCTTCTCATGACAGATAGTAAAAATTGCCAAAACTCGACAGCTTCTAGAATAAATGTGTTTGCGTTCACTTCAGAGAATCAGAAAGAGATGGTTAGGAAGAGACATGTGATTTGTCATCAAGAGTCATCAATTATAAGGAAATAGTAGGTGAGAAAAGATTAGATTAAGATCTGTCAGATATCTAGGGAATTCATGCACTCATACTTATGGAGCTTATGAAATCCATACATCAGGAGAAGTTCTTCATGCTCATTTGGAAACCTGTGTTTTTCTTTGCAAGGAATAGAGAAGAGTTTACAGTGATACCTGGGCAGAAATGTAGAGATTTTGGAAGCTTCTTTCAGCTTTGTTGTGTGTAATAAAAATAGGGTGATCAACAGAGGAAGATGGAGGAAATACAAGGACAGATGGAACATTGTTCATCAATATTGTCTTTGGCATCATTTATACTTGGGTCCAATCTACTCTTGAAAGGCAGAGTTTACAAGGAGTCTTTCCCAATATGGTTGCATGAACACCACAGTGAGCACCTTGCAGCTGGGTGATGGGAATAGGCAGAGTAATGGGATGTTCACTGACCTGGCACTCCCACCCAGGGAACTACAGGTAACTGCCTAATAAGACTCTCCTGTCTGAGGCTGAAATGCCTGCTTCGTGATCAAGATAAAAGAATAAGTTTCACATCCAAATTGTGAGGCCCTCTTAGAGAAGCAGTAGCCTGACACATCACCTTCACTGAGGTGATAATGTAATACCAAGTAGTCAACAACACATTGAAGAAGCAAAGAGAGTAGAGACAGGAAGTTTGGATGAGGGAATAAACAGCTACGTTATGTAATTTGTAGATTTGTTGCCAGAAGGGTTATATGAAAGTTTGAGCTGATAACAGTAAATACTGCAACATTAATGATGAATATTTTTGGTAAAATCCATTCCTTTATTACCCCAAAAACACACGGAGAATGAGCAATAATTGCCACATCCATTCCCCTACAGATAACTTTTCACAGCAATTCTTCTTTAAATGGGCATGATGGACAGAACCCAGTTCAATCTGAAATTCAGGGAGATGCTCTGATTATTTTACTGATATCAGATGAATTTATTATATTCTTAGAGAACAATATAGACATCACAGAACTTAAATATCAGTGTTCTTCCATGAAATTTTCTATTGGGGTTCAAATATAATTGGAACAGCACCAATAAGGTCTCAAAGTGCAAGGATGGAGGAATATATAAGTCAAAAAAAAAACAGTGTTCCTTCATTGTGAGGCTGGGGAGTGCACAGTAAGCAGCCCTCAGCTCTCTGTCCTGTAGATTTTTAAATTAATTCACTGAAATTGCTCTCTTGAGAGACTAAACAGTCTCAAACTTCTCCCCTCTCACAGATGACTGATTCGCCAAAGAAGGTCAGAAAGGGAGCTTTTAACTTTGCTGATGAGACCCTGTAGGCCTTCTTGAATAATATAGTCATAGCTCAGCTCTCACCTGAGGTCGAGAGGTGGGAAAGGATGGAGGTGGCAGACACCATGTCAACAGTCCCCAGGACAATGAAGCAGTTCTTCAAAAAATTCCAACCTTCTGCCAAAGGAGGAAAGAAATTCACATTCCAAGGATCTCTTTCATTGTGTTAAATATGTCCGATGCTCTTTCAAATGTTCCACATGCCTGAATGAGAAAAATTAAAAGTTTTTCGGTTTTGCTTTCTTCACTGTTGGACAAGAATCCATGCAACATCAGGCTCTGGTGCTTCTAGTTGCAGCTGATATTTAGGGAAGCTGGGGAAATGTTCCCTTTGGATAAAATGCTGTGGAGCAGGCACCTTCTCTTTGTTGGCCATGCCTTTCCTATGCTCGCTCACCTTAACATCTCCAATACATGTCTTTTGCTTCAGTTCCAGCAATCCAGAGTCTAACATATATCGATCCCCAATTCTGCATCCATATGGACTCTTGATGAACTGCTTTACTTTTAACCTTTCCCCCCACCCTCCAGTCAATGGAGTTCAAAGTGACATGCAGACAGTGCCAACTCTTCAACAGGATTTTTTTTTATTCTGATTTCATTATCCCCATGCATTCATGATATCAGTGAATTGTGTTTGATGTGAACAGCATGACAGACTCTTATGTGCTGGACATAATATAGATTGAGTCAATAAAGAGGAATTGTTTCCTCTGGCTGACAGGTCGGTTTCCCAGAGGGTGCTGATTTACGGTGAGTGGCAAAAGAACCATTTTATACAACAATTGGATAGGAATTGAAATGCACTGCCTAATATGGTGACAGATACTGATTTTGCCGTAACCTTCAAAAGGTAAGTGATTAAAAAAGATATGAGGAAAGTATGGAGGAACTGACAAATGCCAAATGAGAAAATGGCCTCATTTTGCACTACTCTGCTCTATGATTCTATGATCTTCCAAATGTGCAAGATACAGTCTTTACTGTGCCTTCTTCATATAGCATTGGACGTCTTAAAAGGGAATACTGGATTCTGTCATGGAGCACTCGTGAGGTACAGACAGTTCTGAAAAAGCTCAGTGCCCCTGCCTTTGCTCCATGATCTCTCCAGCCCCTTGAACAGGGTGTTAGACAATTATTGAAAGGCGTGTTTTGTTCCCCTTTATTGTACAACAAAGGACTACTGTGAATGCTTGGAAGGATGCAGATTGACAAATGTTCAACATTGTGGTTGTTTGTTTCTACTGCTTAGCAGCATGTAAACTGAAGCTTTTTGTCACTATAGAACAAGCAAAGCCTTTCCTGATTTACTCCCTGCAAATAATGGTGATGTGTAGGGTAGCCTCTTCCTTCATGTTATGGGTTATGTTTTACTAATTACACTGGAGAACAATTTTTTTTCAAAAGGTTTGCTTCCTAAAAGTAATAGGAATTATGATAGATGCCTTCAAGCTGAATACAAAGAAAATTTCAGATTTGTTGTATCATGTACATTATGTTACATTACGGTGAGTATAGACTTAATGCTAAATTCAATAAAAGTTATTGAATGTTTCTCCAATGTCTCGCAGCTGCTGTGACATTGACGAGGCATTTCTGCTGCATTGAATCTTCCTGAAGACAATAAATGTTATTGTTAAGTACGCCCACTCTGTGCATCAACATGTGTTCAATCTATATCAATGTAATGTACAGCATCTCTATATGTGAGCTGCTTTTATAGCCCGTCTGCATCTATCCTGACTAGCCATGCCCAGGCCTAAGACAACATTTGCATAGAACCTTCACTGAGTGTATTCCCAGGCATGCTTGGACTGACCAAAGCAGTTTGCTTTGTGGGCAGTATACTAGTAGAGTTAAAATATGACAGGAATCCACAAAATAGGTTACCATATATATCGGCTTATAAGTTGAGTCATGAAACCTTTAAAAAAATTCTCGAAAAGGGAGGGGGGGGGTCAACTTATATGCCGGATATAATTTTGAGACCTTAAATTCACCGAAAAAAAAACCAGACTGACGTCAATTCAGTGTAGGAGTCGATGCTGGATGCACCTCCCAACCACTGCTCCCCGACACCTCCCCACCGCTGGGCACTGCCATAACCACTCCTATCTGGGACCCTGAGGTCGCTGTTTCCATTCTTGCTGGAAGCACAATATCGGCACTCCAGCTCTGTGGGCTGTCACCGTTGTTATCTGATAGGCTGAGGTTTTTTTTTTAACTTACTTAATTTACAGCTTTGTTACTTGTGATTGGTGTTTTAAAAAATTTTGGGAGGCCCAGACAGCCTGAAAAATGGGGGTTGACTTATACGCCAGATATACCATAAAACCCTTAAAATTAGGCTGAAAAATGGGGGTTGACATACGCTGATCAACTTGTATGCCGAAATATATACTATATCCAAAAAATGTTGTGAGAGGAAATTTTAAGGTGATTTTCGTGATCAGCAGCCCAAATTTCATAAAGTACACCTAAAAGTGTTAGGAAGCAAAATCTTCATTGTCCGGTGTAATTACATGGAGGAGGAGTGGAGCTATCTCAATCTACAGTTCAGAATACCCATTCAAGTGAACACTGATTCTGATCCAATGAACATTAAATTGGTGCATGATGGAGAGATGAAATCTGGTATAAATAGGGTCTGCTGTTGGACTTCATGAGGGGCCCAAAGTATGGCAGTGTAAGATTTTCATCAAAACACATGGGGCATTGTAAATCCAGAACATATCAATCTATGGTAGCTAAATTACAACTGTTCCCTTTGGAACTGCTGCCATGGCAGTTAAGTTTGTAATGCTGTTGCTACACTTGTATTCAGTGGCCAATGTTAACAAAGATTTGTGATTTGATCATTTGGTGACTCAGTGGAGAAACCTCAAAGAGAATAATGGATGCCAAGAATGATTGCAAGGCAGAAATTTAATCAAGAGTTCCAACAATGTCATAAACTATGAGACTAGTAATTAGATTTGATCTAGCCCATTAATTAGAAGACAGGCTCAAAATCACTACTGAAATGTTGTGCATTTAAATACTTGTATTTAAGTAGAAATTTGTCCTTGATATAGCTGTTCATATTGTTTCCAAACTTCTACAAAAAGCAGGATAAATTCAATCCAGCCAATTGCTACCCCACCTGACTACCATGAACGTTTAGTAAAGTTGTGAAAGATGCCATGGGTAGTGCTATCATCTGAAATTTACTTTTAATTACCTGCTTTCTGATACCAATTTTGCATTTGTCTGAACCTGACATTACAGCCTTCACTCAAATATACATCAGAGTTGAATTCCGAAGACAAAGTGACATTTGGCCCTGGTATAAGTGAAAAGCACTCTGATCCCTTACACAGAGGAAGATGGCTGAGGTTATTCAAGGTCAATTATAATGGTACTATGTTTAATTTTACAGTATGTGCCAGGCAATGACCATCTTCAACAAGAAAGAGTCTAAAAATCTATCCTTGATATTCAACAGAATTACCAATACAGACTGCCACATCACTAACTTCCTGCAGAGGCATGAGGTTCACTTTTATCCAGAATCTATTAAATTCCATGCTACTGTGGCCAGCTATCATGTGCTGAATGGTTTACTTTCTGACATCAACAGGATGCATATTAGAAGTGCTTGTCTCGGTGAGTGTAGCTATGGGTCATTGTTCATCATAGATAGATTAACAATTTGGAAGGGAAAGTAGATGGCATGATCAGTAAGTTTGCAGATGGCACCAAAATTGGTAAATAAAATTGTCTAAGAGTACAACAGGATTTCGATAAACTGGGGAGGTGGGCAAGGGAATGGCTGATGGAAGTAAATGAGGACAGGTATGAACAGATGAGTTTGGAGAAGTTCAGCCTAGCCAGGACATACAGAGTGAATGGCAGTGTCCTGGGGAGAGTTATTGAACAGTAAGACCTTGGGTACACATGTATAGTTCCCTGAAAATAACAATTCAGGTAAATTGACTGATGGAAAGAGCATGTGGCTAGAGTGTATTGGTTAGACCACACTTGGAGTAGAGGCAGGATGTCATTGCAGTATAGAGGGCACAGTAAAGATTCAAAATGTATTACCTGGACTGCAGTGTTTGAGTTATGTTGGGCTAGTTAGACTGTATTCCCTAAACCAAAAGAGATTAAAGATTGACCATATAGAAGTTTCTAAAATAATCAGTGGCATAGATAAGTAACAATTAGTTTTCCCAGTCTAAAACTAAATGGCATTTTTTTTTTTGTAATTTAGACATACGTTACTGTAGCCGGCCATTTTGGTACACAAGTCCGTGCCGTTCAATTTACACCCTATTAGCCTACACCTCCAGTATGTTTTGAATGGTGGGTGGAAACCAAAGCCCCCGGAGAAAACCCACGCCATCACAGGGAGAACATACAAACTCCTTACAGACAGTGCAGGATTCAAATCCTGGTCCAGTCCTGATCACTGGTGCTGTAAAGGCATTGTGCTAATCGCTACGCCAACCATGCTGCCCCTGTAAGTTAAGTGTAAGGTGAGAGAGGAATGATTCAAATGAGATCCAGGAGATCCAATATTTTCACTGAGAGGATGGTGGGCACATGGTGCAAGCTTCCAAAGCAGCTGGCAGAGCTGCATCGATTACAATGTTTAAGGAGATTTGGCAGGAATGTGGAATGGAAAGGTTCAGAGAGAAATGATCCAAATACAGGCAAATGGGATAAGTATAGATAGGCACATTGGCTGACGTGGATGAGTTGGGTCAAAGTGTCAGTTTCCATATTGCATAACTCTATCAATCTATAAATATATGAATTACTTTCCATGACAAAGCCAACAGGATTTCACTCCATCCATCACAATAAGCATTAATTTCCTCAACCACAGATATACCTTGGCTACACTCTCCAGAAACGGCAATGCAATTATCTTTCAATGCTATTCCAATAGCAGCTTCCAAACCCACAGCTATTCAATAAAAGTTTCACCACCAACAAGGATGTTGAAGGATGTGAAATAAACAATGGCCTTGCCAACAATGTCCTGAAAAGTGAACAGATTGAACTAAATTTTGAAAAGAAATTGTGATTAACAGGCACAAATATATTGCATTTTAAGTTAGTGCAATCTTTAGCGCTAATGCGTGTATTGCTGGTTGAGATTTCCCCTTTTCCTGTGAATGTACACTGGATTATTGTTTTGCTTGTTCCAAGTGTTCCCCAGTTCCTCACTTAATTGATTACTTATCATTTATGTGCCTCAACATGTAAGTATTGGCAGACAACCTAATCCAGGGAGTCTTTAGCAAAGCATGATCCTCTCCTTGTTTATGTAGACACATCCCGGTGAAGTTTACTAGATTACAATCCAGAATGGAAACTCTGACTGGGTTTTCCCCCACCTGGTCAGGTGCAGAGTGATGAATTTTATCAGCCCCTTAGCCACTTTGAAAAAGAAGTGCTATAGCACAGGAATGTTTGGATCTTTGGTGATCTGTGTGGCTCCCTGTAACACTGCCCACTGCATTTACTGTTTAGGTCTTTGGGGGAGCCCCTTGCTTGGATATTTATTAATCACCTGGTTGGAAGAAATTATTTTGTATGGCAGCTGGAGTCTCAACAGTTCAAAGCCAATTGCTGAAATGACTCTTCAAAGACTGTGCCAAGCATTGATACTTTCCTGATTGCCAAAATGTGCTTACTATTATCAAGAATTTGGAGACTCCTGAAGCAGGATTTTGCCAAAAATATGGGCAAAGCAGCAGATGCTTCAACTGCAGGATTTACATGCACAATCCAAAATGTAACAAGGTGCTTCCAGGTTAGAGAACAGATAAAAGGAAACCAGAATATTCTCATAAAGCAGCCGTTTGGCTGCCTGGCACAAATACAGTGCTGTAATCACAGTATGAATTCAAGTGAGGGAGCAAAATAAATAGTTATTTATTTAATAGAAATTGGCTGTGCCTTTTCAGGCCACGGGCTTTTTATTGATCCAGAAAATGTGGCCCTCGGCCTCACTAGTTTGGCATCATGAGAAGGCACACTGATAAGTTTGTGGATGATGGCAGCAACAGCTGCGGTATTCCTACCCCACGTCTGGGGTGAGCCTATCAGCGCAGCATGCCACTCTCATCTGCCGAGCAGCTTGCATTTCCCAGCATTGTGAAGCTATGATATGATTAATGAAGAGATGTCAGATAGATAATTCTTTGTATCACGCAATGGTGGACAGAATTGTTTCCGAGGGTGAAAAAAAGTCTGTTTTCCTTGAGCTGCACTGGTGGAGTAATCAGCTGTCTTCATTCTTATAAATAGCAGCACAGATGTTGACAGAGAAATGCTCCCTTAATTATCATACAAACTGCTTTACTTGAGTGAACAGTTTAAACCGGCCTCCAAAGGAAATTCACTCAAGCAATTCCACAGATTACAGCTAATGAACAATATTTCTTTGTGCCTATTTAGTGCTCATTAAAATGTAAAAGCCTTTCATTTCAACAGGCCTGTAATAAATATTCCTTTCTGCAATGCGAGTTGTATGAAGTGGGGCAAATAAGTGGTTGAAGCAGCTTCTGCCAATTTATTATCACCGCCTGTTGGGCCAATGGAGTCGATTTGTATTCGGGTTGGTGGATCTGTGCTGCATTAGGACTGCAAGAAATTCAAACTCCGAGCACTTTTCTCTTTAAAAACAGTAATTCATTGCTTTAACAATTGTCTGGGGGTCCGGTAACATTTAATTTAAAGGGCTCTGGCTCAAAAAAAATTCAATGCAAACAGAAAATATAACACTTTCCAAAAGAGACAAAGGAGCTTACTAAAACAAACAAAGTAAAACAAAATATAGCAACATATCCAAAAGGCTATCATATTTTTGTAAGGATTTATGTGACAAACTGTCGACCTGCTCTACTTATGTTAACCTTATCATTATTTCCTCAAGCGAATTCAGCACATACTGTTGTCGGGCCAGGCTTATTGATCTCCTCTGTAGTTTGAAAAACAGAATTTCTCATAAATTGGATTTAAAATTTAAAAACTTATCTTGTAGCAATATATTTTCTAGCTCTTCAAACGCTGCTGCAAGGAAAATCTTTGGAGCATTTGATGAAGCTGATGTTTAAGAGACTCTGAAATAACAGGAACTTACTTTTTGTTGATCATATGTCTGCTAAAAATTACACTCAGACTCAATGAAGGAAGCCATGAATATATAATACCTGATGCAGCTTTAAAATAGAATGATTAAAAGTCAACCTAAATTGCTGTTGAGACTTCAATCTAAATATCAAACTTGATAAATACCTAGCCATACCTAAGGATAGGCTCCCTGTGGATTGTTGATATCCAATATGGCACATATGTTAAATCAAACATACCTGTAGGTAGTATGACCCACTAGCTGAAATGGGTCAGTGCTTGATTCTGAAACAGAAGGTTGTGAATTTAAGCCTTAAATGACTTTTTCTACTTCTCGGACTCAGCACTGGATAAAATAGCACATGGAGGCAAAATGTTTATCTCACTCACTTAAACAGTGCTTAACGCCACTGTTTCCTAGCATAAGGCAATGTGTGTTTAGGAAATTAGAGGGAAGAGTATAATTTTCCCCCTTAAGTTATTCATATCAGGTTTTCTGACTAAAACTGTGAGTTTATGAACTGATTGCAGATTAATAAACACCGTGCACACACAAGTACTTAAATTGTATCCTCATTATTTGACTACATGCAGTTAGAAATATTTGGAAGATGGGAAAAGCAGTGAGTTTTATTTCTGACACTTCCATGAACACAACAAAAGGGACACACTTTCCTTAATAGCAGTCTTTTCCGATCTCTTCAACACCTGATGCTAGGTTCAGCAATGACTGACAATTCAAACTCAATATCTCCACCTTTGATAAGTGATCCTCCTGAGATGCAGATTGCCTCATCTTTTCTTTCTCTGATGCTTTCGAAAGAAGAGAGAATGAGAGGAATATTGTCGGTCTGAGTGCTCGAGAGCTTGCTTACGTTTGCGTGCCTGCAGTGGTTGGATTCCAATGATGGCAGTCTATCAGTGCACCCTGCCTGCAAATGAACAACAGATTTGTCAGCCTGTGACAGGCTGACAGCACAGCTCCCAGCCGCTTGTCCACTGTTATTAAATCAGTACCTCTTCGGAGCATGCAGGCAAGAGACAATCTGCTTCCACCATTTGTGGAGGCAGGTTGCCAGTCAGAGCTAGATCATTGTCTTGAAGCTGCAACCCCTACACTCCATATAAAGCAGACACTGCCTAGAACTTGTTTTATACATCAGGCTATGTACATAAATATTGCAGCTTAAATAGCACCTTCTTCTCAGAGGGAGTTTTAAATTGGACAGAATTTTTAATGTTTTTTTTATTGTTGAGAATTCTGAGGGAAGAAAAGTGCTACATTGTTAACAAATCATATGAAACATATCTTTTGAAGTTGGCACCTTGTCTACAAAATTCAAATACAAAAAGTTTAAAGCCTGATTTTTATAAATTATTATTAGCTGATTCCGACCCATAGGATATTAGCAAGACTTTCTTGCCAAAATAAATGGATCAATTAAAGTAATAGAAAAATATATAATTTTCACAAAAAGACCAGTTAACTTTGCTCCAAGAAATACCTTGCAATATCTACAAACACTTGAGGAAATTGCAAAATCCTGCACCAAATTCTATTGTTAATGCACATAAAAAAATTAAAGTGAGGTACATCATCCATATGCATCTGTTTTATCAGATAAAAGACTCTGAATTTGTATAAACCTATTTCAATTGAATCTTAACATTTATAATAGATCTGTGACGTGTATTCTAACAGAAAGCTTGATGAAAAGAGATTTTTACTGAGTGCAGCTGAGTTATTTGATTTTTTTTTGCAATGTTTCAAATCCTGGAGCCTTCACGTCGATGCAATCGCAAAGAAGGCTTGCCAGCGGCTATACTTTGTGAGGTTTTTGAGATATGTCACCGAAGACTCTCGTGAACTACTGCAGGTGTACCGTGGAGTGCATTCTGACTGGTTGCATCACTGCCTGGTATGGAGGCACCAAATCTCAGGACAAGAATAAACTCCAGAGGGTTGTTAACTCAGCCTACAACATCAAGGCAGCAGACTTCACTCCATCGAGGACATCTACATGAGAGGGGGGGTCTTAAAAAGCAGCCTCGATCCTCAAAGACCCTCAACACCCAGTCCATGCCCTCTTCACTCTGCTACCACTGGGAAAAAAGGTACAGGAGCCTAAAGCTGAGCACTCAACAGCACAAGGACAGCTTCCATCAGATTCCTGAATAATCAATAATCAATGAACCATAGACACGGCCTTACTTTCATAAACTATTATTTAAATTTTTTATGGTAATGTCATAAGATGGTTATAACATGGATGTTTGCACTATGAGGCTGCCACAAAACACCGAATTTCATGACTTGTTCATGACAATAATTTCTGATTCTGACATGCTACTCTTAATAACAAAATAGTAATAAATCCTATAGATTCCAAGAAATAAATACAGTGCCTTTCAAACTGCCAGAGCATCCCAGGGTATTTTACTTTAAGCACTTTCTGAGGTGAAGACAACATTGCAAAGTAGAAAATGATGGCCATTTTGTACACAGTAAGATCCCACTGACAGCCTAGTGATGCTGACATGGTATTTTGCTTTGGTAATGTTGATTGGGTGAAAAATGTTGATCACAGGAACACCAAGTGCTATTTCTCTGCTATTCTTCAAAATATAACGGTGTAATGTCTTCTACATCCATTGGATAAAGCAGAATGTCTTTTCATTTAACTTTCCACCTGAAATACAAAATCTCAAAGAGTGGAGCAAATGTTCCATAACCCATTTGACTATCTGCATGGATTTTGGCCACAAGACTGTTGTCTCCCTCTTTCTTCAGTGTGTTTTGCATCCCTGCAATTAATTTCGAAGAGATTTTAGAGGGCAATTGACCAAAATTTGAGGTATGTATACTGTGATATTTTTCTCTGCACTTGTGGGAGTTTTCATCAGGAAAATGAGAGCAGCTGGATAGTTCTGACCCTAAACAGAAATTAAAGCCACCACCTTTGAGCCTATTTCCTAACCAGGGTAAATTACCTTTACAGTGTAAATGACAGGTTTTTATATGTTGCAGATGTTTACTGGTTTAATTCCTGTTGATTGCTTTTCCTTTCAAAGGACAAGCCTGCTAACTCAAAATAATCCAGTGAGAAAGCTGTGGTATTTTTTCAGTGTAATTCAAATTCCTATAACCCACTATTACCACTGGTGAGTCTAGCTCATATTATTGACTGCAGTTACAGTAAAATTCCTCTCTATTAAACTGTGCAGGTTTCACTTTTAAAAGTTTCTTAAAGTTCCAGTTCAATTAATATTTTCAAGGTTTTTTTTCCCCCATTGTAGGTAACACACGCCAGCGTTAACTATGTCTGTTATCTATTGATTCGCCTGACAAGCAGTAACACAGTCTATAGTCATTTAACAGAACTCTCCACTTTGTATGGTGGCAGTTGCTATCAGAAATGAAGGAGTTTGGACAACAGCAGAAGAGCAAAAAAAAAATTTCATGCAGAATCGACAGTCAATCTCCCTATTGTTTGCCTGTGCAGCTGATCACGATTGGTTTGTGTGATGCCTGTATACATGATTTTTGGTATAGCATTATCGAAATTGAAAAGAAAAAATATTGAAGGATGGTTACTGTATGGAAGATGGCCATTTGAGCTGTTGAGTTTATACCAACTCAATGCAAGAACATTATGGCTGGTCCCATTCCCCTGCCATCCCCTTAAAGTCCTGCAAATTATTTCCCTTCAGATATTTATCTTAATCCATTTTGAACACTACAATTAAACCTCCCCCCACCAATTGCTACAGAATTGCATTCCAGTCCCTAACCACACACAGACATAAAATATAGTTAATCCTCCTTTTGTTTTTGCATCATTTGTTAATATTCTTCAATTAATGAGCACAGATGGTAATGATTTCCATTACCTTCTCTGTTGTAATGAGAACAATCCCAACTTCTTCAGCACACCTACATGACCCTAATGTCTCTTATTCATAGAGCATTAAAGGACAGAACAGACCTTTTGGCCCATGATGTGCTGACCTTTCAACCGTCTCAAAAAACTAAACCTTCCCGACCTCAAGACTCTCTATTTTTCTTTCATCCATGTGCCTGTCGAAGGTTCATTTAAATGTCCCTATTGTACTAGCCTCCATCATCGCACTAGGCAACACATTCCAGGTACCTACAACTCTGTGAAAAAAACTCCCCTAAACTTTCCTCCCCTCATTTTGTACTAATATTTGCTACTCTCACCCCAGAAAAATGGTGTTGGTGTCTACCCTGTGACTCTCATAATCTTGTAGATCTCTTTTAAGTGACCTCTCATCCATCTTTGTTCCAAAGATAAATGCCCTAGCTCTGCTAATCTTGCCTCATTAGATACACCCTCTCCATAGCTTCCATATCTTTCCTATAATGAGGTGAACACAACATTCCAAATGTAGTCTAACCAGAGTTTTATAGAGCTGCAACATTATCTCATGACTCTTGAACTCAATCCCCTGTCTATTGAAGACCATCATA
Organism: Narcine bancroftii; assembly: GCF_036971445.1. Lineage (NCBI taxonomy): Eukaryota > Metazoa > Chordata > Chondrichthyes > Torpediniformes > Narcinidae > Narcine > Narcine bancroftii. Next base: position 51,450,941 of record NC_091472.1, on the reverse strand, counting down.
TCACATTATCTGCCCTGTTAACTTGCATGCCAATCTTGAGACATCTCTGGATTTGGGCCCAAGCTCCCTCTGTTCTTGCATACTGTTAAGAATGCTGCCATTCACTTCAGGTTTGACCTTCCAATAAATATCTTTCACCTTTGAACCATTTTGATAAATCCTCCTTGCAAACCTTGCAAAGACTTCAGATCTTTCCTTAAATGTGGCACTCCAATATGGATAAATAAGTGTCTTATAAACTTGCCTGTTCTTATGCCTCTATTTCTAATGCCAAGATCCTAGAAGCTATTTCAACTACTTTTCCCACCTGTTCTTCCTACTTTGATGAACTATGCACATATGCCCATTAATCTCCTTAACCTTACACCTCTTTTAAATGAGCTCTTCTTGTCTTTTCATTTTCCTTCCAAAATTCATTCGGCATTAAATTTCTTCCACTTCCACCAGCACGTCTACGTCTGCTTTATGTCCATTATTATCCTCCTCTTAATTCACTATGTCATCTGGAAATCTAGAGAGTCTGCTCTGTCATATCCAAGTCAAAATCATCAAGCTATGTTAAGTTAATCTGTGGTCCTATTACCGACAATCTTTTTTGATAGACATAATTTGCCTTTAACAGATCCATTTTCTCTTTTTCTAATCAATCTACATTTGCCCAAGTGAATGCTAATTCAGTCCATGATTACTATTTCAGTCACTTTCCCTACCACTGAGGTTAAACGTGCTGACTTGGCACTTTGGGCTTTTTTTATCATTGTGTAACATTTACAATTTTCCAGTCCTCTGACTCGATTGAAATTTAGAAGATTATGATTACATCCTCTGCAATTTGCTCCCTACTCCCCTCAATAAATGAGGATCCATCCCACCTAGACCAGCTGTAAGTGCCACTAACCTCCAAAAACCTCCTCTTTATTAGCCTTGAATCAGTTACACCTTCATTTGATTAAATGGCAACATGGTTAGCATAGCATTTAGCGCAAAGCTGTTACAGCGCCAGGCAATGGGGTTTGAATCCAGTGCTGTCTGCAAGGAGTTTGTATGTACTCCCTTGTCTGAATGGGTTTCCTCTGGGTGCTCCAGTTTCCTCCCACCCATCAAACGTCTCAGATATAATTAGGTGCCATGTGCTCAAGTGTCAAAACAGCCTATTACTGAGCTGTATGTCTAAATTTAAAATTTAAACTCCAGTGGCATTTTATTTCTTTATGGAAACTGAAGTTCTTGTTTTGAACCTCAGACTGTGCACTTTGGCCCCATGAGTTGGTCCCCTGATTGGCCTCATTTACATCCCTATTCCTGTTCATATGACTTCAAAACATTTTTGGGTTCTTTTTTATGTGTGCCGCCAGTCTTTTTTCCAGGTGCTCACTCTGGCTCTCTTGTTTCCTTTCCTCTGTATTCAACCCAGTTCTCACTTGTGTTGACAGCCTGGTATGTGTGAGATGTTCTTTCTTTTTGACACTTGTCTTTTTGTTCATTCAAGAAGTTTTTCCCTATTCATTTCCTGCATGGAATGTATCTAGAAAACACCGTGGGATAGAGTGAAATGCAATAACCATCAGTTTCTGTCACTGGAAATTCAACTGTCACTAGAAATTCAACTGAGCCCATCCTGCTTTGAGCATTCTTTGGACATCTGAAGCAAATTCAAAGTTAGAGGCCCAGAAAATGTGGGAACATCAGAGGTTGATGTTCCCTCTCTCTCTTCCCCTATGAGGGCCTGTTTCATTCTCCTCACTGACCAAACTGAGGTTAATTACTAAATCTCTGGTACACATTTAAATTTAAATTTAGATGTACAGCATGGTAACAGGCCATTTCAGCCCACGCAATTAACCTACGCCCCTGGTACAGAGCAAAACAATACAAATAATTACTTTGAAAAACCTGGTGATTTAATATATTTAATATATTAAATTTAATATATTTAATCTTGCGTTTTCTTCCTTTTTCTTTCTGACATCAAAACAGATTGGAAAATCAAACAACTGAACCTCAGGAGTGCTTTGATAGGTTGATTATGTATCCTACTCCAAATGTCAGAATCCTGATTCCTTTAATGTTCAAGAGCAACTAGTGTAAAACAGGCCAATCTATACATGCAATAAAAGTCACTTGAGAGATAATTAAATATAAGTCAAAGATTGAATCCCTGCCAAATCAGACTGGTTGCACAGCAGGCAATTCTATCTCACTATAGAATTTGTTAACACTGTTGGTGGTTATTTGGAGAAATTTTATTTGCCCTCTCATTTGAATCCAAGCACCACTTTACAGGTTGTGTGCAGCATCAGTTATCAGAAATTCAAACCTGGCTGAATTATTACTGCACCCAACAATAATGCAATAGATGCTGTTTCCTAAAGATTTACACTCCATTTTCTTCCAATGTTTAACTGAAAGCAAGATGTTTATATGTATTTATCTTTTTTTTTCCTACCATTACCATTACACAACTACTGACCTCAACTGTGGCAACAATTAGAGTTAACATTGGCATCAGTGACTTCAAGATTGTAAGGACCGGATATTCTGATTAATTTAACTCCTGATTGCTACTCATTAATTTCCCCTTCAAACCTTGCAACTCTTGGATAAGGCACTTGCATTTTAAAAAAAACATATTGGGCTTGGATAAGAGGAGCTCTGTAAGCAAATACTCATTTAAACTTACTGATCAGACTCATTAATGAAGCTTGGTGATGTGAGTGAGGTATCAGAATTCTGCTTGTATTCACGCTGCTTAACCCTGGACTGAGTTGCTGCCTTCAGTCACTTATGTAGGTTGTAAATGTTTTTAGAGATATAAGACACAAAATGTATGTACTGCTGTAGGGAACAGTCATGCTGCAGCTGGGTTGGCTGTGAATTTCAGATAAATCATACTGCACCACAATCTCTAAGGTGGTATTCAATCCAAGTAAGAATGCCTATGTACTTGTAACCTGCATCCAATGCTTTTAATAATGGCAGCTTGCCAACTTTATATCATCTGCTCTTTTGCATGATTGTCATGTGCAGCCACTGGTAACTGTGCAGTTCATAAGGGATATGAGGAAAAACATTGTTACTCAGTGAGCGTTTAGGGTTTGGATTGCATGTGTGGAAGAAAGCGGCAACAAGATCAACGAAAGCATTCGAAAGGGAGCTGCATAGGTAACAGCAAGGAAAAAAAATGCAAGGCTATGGGCAAAATGGGAGAGTGACATCACCTCAATTTCTAGTCATTAGTACAGACTCTCTGGGCTGAATGGCCTCCTTCTATTGTGTAAGCATCTTGTGAGCCTGTGTCTGTGCATCCCTCACAAGGGTCCAATATAAAGTGTGACAACATCTCACATGATTCAAAGCCAACTTATATATTTTAAAAGTCTGTGGCTTCAGTAGGTAGTTGAACTCCACTTGGAAATTAGTCTAATGTGAATAAGGAGAGATGTACTTCTGCACAGAAGACTGGGTCAAACACATCCAAAGCCAATTGAAGAAAGTTTGATGATGATGAAAAGTTTGGTGACCTCACATGGTGACCACACAGGGATAATGAAATCACTGAAAGTACACTCTCAGGTGCACACCAGATAAGTATGTCACCTCCGCATGTGAGGTCTGCACACTGCAGCCTAGAGAAAGCTTTGTTCCCTCCTGTTTTCTGCCATTGTGTCTGCTTTGTGTACTGACTTCCCATTCTCCCAGTCATACTTACTCTAGGAGAGGTACGTGGATCTGCCTCCTTGGAAGTAAATGGTTTGAAAGTAAAGTCCTTCAGAACCTGCATAACCCTGTGTAATTCTGCAAATTGAAAGAATTTTTTTAAAATTAAAAATCATTTGTAGAACCACAGCAAAAGCCAGTAAGAAATCAATCAGCAAGTTATGGATGATGCCTTTAATCACACTGGTAGGGAGTCTTTCCAGATGCTGAATGAGTTCCAAAATGACAGAGCTGGCATCAAATCATAATTGAACACTGACTGATGTCATGAGCTGCCTAATCTGCATACTTCCAGTTGTCAGTGGCTGTGCAAGGGTCAGAGCAGGAGTGATGCCCACTCATATCATGTGTCACATTGAACACGATTTTTTAAAGTACATGATGTGGAGCCAAATTTTGCAGTTCTTAGAATTAAATCAGTTCTGATCTTTGTTTATAATTCTGTAATAGTGGATAAGTCCAAGGAAAGATTTAGATCAATTTGCATGGGAACTAAGTTTTTTTTTTCTGTTCTGAAATCCTCTTAAGTTAAACAACTCTGGAAAATATATCCCAGAATCTTAGTGCATTACTAAGTTATACTCATTCTTTTTCTGGATCAAGCATGACTCCGGTTCTGTGGATTTGAGATGCTAATGTGGAAATTGTACACCCTGGGGCAATGGGTAATTGGCAGGATAAGTAGGTGGCTCAGCAGTTTGGGAGGTGGAAGTTCTTTCCACTATTTAATATGACCTTCTGTGGAATATCATTGAAGTGTCTCCATGTTCTTTTTTTTTTCGAAACTTTATTTATTAATTTTAACATATGAAGAAAGTAAATAATTCACGTACAGGAAAAAATACAAAATAAAGTAATACAAGTACAAAGTAACATAGTTAATACAATACCAATCTCGGCATCTCCCCCTAACAACTAAAAACTAAGACTAAAAAAAAACTATTTTTAACCCCTAAAACCCCCCTCCCCACCCCCACGATAAAGAGTGAAGAATTAATACTATTAGTATAATTTAAAAAAATAAAAAATATATATCTTAAAAAAAGATCGATATATATAAAAAAACAAAAAAAATATTAATTAAGTATTAATTATTAATCCAAAATTTTTTTATTATATAAGAATATATATGAAAAAACAAAAACAAAAAGAACTTAAATGAAAAAAAACTAATAATAAAAAACTAAAAAAAAAGAAAAATAGAAAAAAAGAAAGAAAAAAAAGAAAACATGTATATAGAAAAAATATATAATAAAAAAAAGTTTTTTTAAAGAAAAAAAATGATTAATTCAAACTTATTTAAATTGTATCTAATCAATAAATGGGGTCGACTTTAACTCATAAAAAGACATCTTTTCTTGTATAGAAAAAGATATTCTTTCCATAACCAAACAAAACTTCATCTCTGAATACCACCTATCTAAAGACAATACATTTCTATTCTTCCAAGTAATCGCTATACATTTCTTGGCCACTGTCAGCGCTAAGTAAATAAAAGAGATTTGGTAATTATCTAAGTCTAAATCAATCAACGGTTGCATATTCCCTAATAAAAATATATCAGGGTCTAATACAATATGAAGATTATATAGTTTATTAAATACAGATTGAATACCTTTCCAAAATTGTTGTAACCGATCACACAACCAAACAGCATGTAAAAAAGTACCAGAAACCTGATCACAACGAAAACAAAGATCTGACTTACTAAAACCAAATTTTTTTAATTTTTCGGGTGTTAAATATAATTGATGTATAAAACTATAATTAATCATCGCCAATCTAGCATTAATCAATTTTCGAACACTATTACGACAGATTTCAGACCAATCTTCTTCAGTTATTGTTAAACTTAAATCTTTTTCCCATTTCATTTTATCTTTATCCCAATCTATTTTACTTTCACTTTCCAACAAAATACGATACAAATCTGATATATAACCCTTTTTTGGAAATGAGAGCACATATTTCTCAAAATCAGTTTCAGACAGTAAATTCATTTGACGACCGCATACCTGTTTTACAAAAGATCTTAACTGATAATACACAAATATAGAATAACCACTTATATCAAGGGTCTCCAGGTTCTTAATGCCATCGAGTTCCCTTCTCCATTCTGAGTGGTCATGGGTTGGGGACTTATTTGAGGTAGTAGGGATATTATAATTTTATATTCTTGAATCCATTTCTCTGTCCATAGGTGATCTCTTGACCTGGAGGAACTCACATTAGAATATTTGTTTTAGGATAGAGATGTGATTGTTCCTCAGTCTCTGAACATGCACATGGTCAAGCATATTTTCCAATATTTGCTCAATTACTGAGGTTGGAGTGACTTTGCTTCTGGGGTGAAGTTGAACAGTTTCCCTGAGAGGTGGAAGAACTACAGATCCTGGAATCTTGAGAAGACAATGAGAAACTTTTGGGAAGTGTTGACTTCATGATTCATTGCGTCCCTCCAGTTTCTCATCGTTTAAAGAATTTTCCATTTTTCTTCTTGATTGACTACATTCCAGCATTCCATTGTGTGATGTTAATGCAACCTTGAAGGTATGAGTGTGCATGGAGATGAGGTCTTTTCGAGACATATTGGTAAGGTCATGACTTGAATGCCACATGTTGCAGATATTAATGGAATGAAACATTCTGGAGGCAGTCAAATTGAGAAGGATGCGTTGAATATTCTGTTAAATGGTGGAGAATAAAAATGGTCAATTCCACATTTTTTTTTTGGTTGGTGTTGTCATGAAGGTTATGTTCATGCACCACTCAATGGGCAGAATGCATGCTGCTATTCAGGGATTCAAAGGAATCAGCATACCAAATGTATATTTCCTGTTCATTTCCCCAGTGTTGGTATTTAGCTGTCATCAGCTGCACTGATTATTGCCATAGTGCATCAATGCTGGATCCTAGTAGGGCCAACTAATGCGTACTTAACCTGCCCTGCCCTTTAAGAAGGGGAGGTGCTTCTTTGACTGCAGCTTGTGTTGGTTATCATCCCAAAAATCTTAATAGCCTGCTGAAGCCTTGGCTAAACACAGGAGAAACTCAGATTTTCTGAGGAATCTTGGGAAGCTTTGTTCCCCTCACCCCACAGCTCTCTTGACCCATGTGAAAAAAATGGTAGGAAGCGATAACGCTCAAGATAAATGTGATGAGTCATGCTCTAATGTCAGAGTTAATAAGCTCCTGCAAAGACATGACTATTGTATAAAACTTCAAATGTCACATCCACCAACTAAATCAGTTACTGCTCAATGTAATAACCCTTGTCACTCATCTTCCAGCTGCCAATTAGAACTAACATTGAACTACTATATGCCCACCACACCTTCATATGCTTATTGTTATTAGCAGCTTTGTAAGCATATCTCACTACTTGCACACACTGCCATCTCTTAACCATTTTGGGTGAATCCCTGGACAAAAGAGGTGAAACCAATCTACTTCCCAATGTCCTGCAAACCCTCCAGCAGCAACAAACAGATGGGATGCTTTCTGCATTTGATTACCTATTCTAAGCACTCTTATTTCCCCTCAGTTTAAGCTGCAGGATCATCAGTCATCAATGCTCGTGCTTCTTTTGCACTTAAAAGTACAATTGATATCAAATAGGAATTGAAGATTTCCCCAAAATACTTACTGAACTCAATCACAAAAGTCTGTAGACATGGTGATTGAAGTAAAAACACGATGCTGGAGAAACTCAGCAGGTCAAACAGCTTATTTTATGCAAAGATAAAGATACATTGTCAACGTTTCAGGTTTGAGGCCTTCAACTAGGTATGGATTACCTTGATTCTTACCTTGATGAAGGTGTAAGCCCGAAATGTTGTTTATGTATCTTTAACTTAACAGAGGAACTACTGACATGGTCTTTGCCCTCAGACAGCTCCAAGAAAAATGCAGAGAACAAAACAAAGGACTCTACATCACCTTTGTTGACCTCACCAAAGCCTTCGACACCGTGAGCAGGAAAGGGCTTTGGCAAATACTAGAGCGCATCGGATGTCCCCCAAAGTTCCTCAACATGATTATCCAACTGCACGAAAACCAACAAGGTCGGGTCAGATACAGCAATGAGCTCTCTGAACCCTTCTCCATTAACAATGGCGTGAAGCAAGGCTGTGTTCTGGCACCAACCCTCTTTTCAATCTTCTTCAGCATGATGCTGAACCAAGCCATGAAAGACCCCAACAATGAAGACGCTGTTTACATCCGGTACCGCACGGATGGCAGTCTCTTCAATCTGAGGCGCCTGCAAGCTCACACCAAGACACAAGAGAAACTTGTCCGTGAACTACTCTTTGCAGACGATGCCGCTTTAGTTGCCCATTCAGAGCCAGCTCTTCAGCGCTTGACGTCCTGCTTTGCGGAAACTGCCAAAATGTTTGGCCTGGAAGTCAGCCTGAAGAAAACTGAGGTCCTCCATCAGCCAGCTCCCCACCATGATTACCAGCCTCCCCACATCTCCATCGGGCTCACAAAACTCAAAACGGTCAACCAGTTTACCTATCTCGGCTGCACCATTTCATCAGATGCAAGGATCGACAATGAGATAGACAACAGACTCGCCAAGGCAAATAGCGCCTTTGGAAGACTACACAAAAGAGTCTGGAAAAACAACCAACTGAAAAACCTCACAAAGATAAGCGTATACACAGCCGTTGTCATACCCACACTCCTGTTCGGCTCCGAATCATGGGTCCTCTACCGGCACCACCTACGGCTCCTAGAACGCTTCCACCAGCGTTGTCTCCGCTCCATCCTCAACATCCATTGGAGCGCTTACATCCCTAACGTCGAAGTACTCGAGATGGCAGAGGTCGACAGCATCGAGTCCACGCTGCTGAAGATCCAGCTGCACTGGATGGGTCACGTCTCCAGAATGGAGGACCATCGCCTTCCCAAGATCGTGTTATATGGCGAGCTCTCCACTGGCCACCGTGACAGAGGTGCACCAAAGAAAAGGTACAAGGACTGCCTAAAGAAATCTCTTGGTGCCTGCCACATTGACCACCGCCAGTGGGCTGATATCGCCTCAAACCGTGCATCTTGGCGCCTCACAGTTTGGCGGGCAGCAACCTCCTTTGAAGAAGACCGCAGAGCCTACCTCACTGACAAAAGGCAAAGGAGGAAAAACCCAACACCCAACCCCAACCAACCAATTTTCCCCTGCAACCGCTGCAATCGTGTCTGCCTGTCCCGCATCGGACTTGTCAGCCACAAACGAGCCTGCAGCTGACGTGGACTTTTTACCCCCTCCATAAATCTTCGTCCGCGAAGCCAAGCCAAAGAAAAAGAAAGAACTTTGCTACATAAAGTACACTGTTTGACCTGCTGAGTTTCTCCAGCATTGTGTTTTAACAAAATACTTACTTTCAGTTTTTATTTTATTTTTGAGTTTTAAAAAATATTCCTAATGATATTGTTTGCAGGGCAAACAAAGGAAAAACTTTTCCTCTGCATTTTGTGTACATAACAATCTTGAATCTTGATCTTGAATATTGTTTGGTGTGGGAGACTTTCCATGTGGATTTGTAATCCTGGAATCAATGAAGCACAAGTCCAAACTAGTGTAGTGAAGCCAGTTCTGAATTGGGACTGAGACTTCAATAAAACCTTGCACATTATCTGTTGGCACCTGCTGTGAGTCCATGGGCAGCTTGCCCATTTTATTCATTAAAAAAAAAGGTTCCTGTTTCACTAGTAGTGGCCCAAAGCTGAGCTATAGAAGTGGGTTACAAATCCGTATCTAAAGTGAGATGATACCAATAATTCTGAAATCACGGTACACACTGTTTTACCTCGGTCCAGAAATTTTTTTTTAAAGATCGTTCTAAGATTAATTGACTTTTGTTTTTGCCCTTTTCTTAGCCAGAAGACTAATATGTGATACATGTCCTGTTTACCATTCACCCCTTGCTTTTAAGGATCTGAAGCAGGTGTCATATATGTAAGGGTCCAAAACCTGGTGCAGGTGGCCACCAAAAATACCTGAAAAAAATTGGACTAAATTTCTGTATGGTCTATTTTCAGACATCCCTACATCAAAACTTAACCTAAATATGGCCATTTTAAGCTGTAGTTGGGTGTTTTTTAAACCTGAGACTTTACATTTGAAGATAAATCCCAGCATACTGATTTAGTGTACATATATCTCAATAATCCAAAATAGCTTTTACAGATCATGTTTTCACCTCAGTGTCTGTTGCCATCTTTTCTGTAGCAGATTGGTTGACACATTATTCTGTGCTGTTAATTTAGCCTACATGTTCATATTATTTCTTACTTAAGGGATATTTTTAAGATCAAATTAATCTTTATTTTTTTTACAAATAGGCAGAATAAATTTTGACTTTTCATCTCTCTCCAATAATTACAATATGACAATAAACTTTCATTGTTATCATTGAACTTCTGCACAATTTTTTGCTCTCAACATCTTTTTCTCTCATATTACAAAACCATAATTTTCTGTTGTCTTCCCTGCAGTCTTTCTTTCACTACTGAAGATCAGTGTTCCTCTCTTTTTCATGTTCCACACAAATCTTTCATTCGACAGCAATATTGTTAACCCTTCTTCATGTACCCATAAGTCTCTTTCACAGCTTTCCCTTATCACTGAAGCTACATCCTAGAACAATGGTTCTCAACCTTTTTCTTTCCACTAACATACCACTTTAAGTATTCCCTATGCCGTAGCTGCTCTGTGATTAGTAAGGGATTATTTAAGGTGGTGTGTGAGTGGGGAAAAAAGATTGAGAAGCACTGTTCTAGACCCAATTGTTACTGAAATATTTTGCTTGAGAAAAACTGTAATTTGCCCATTTCCTTTGGAGTTATGAATCCATGCACATAACAAGTTAATTAGATATGATTTCTATTTAGTAGAATCCTAGCGAAGATTTTGCTCTACCGGCACCACCTACGGCTCCTAGAACGCTTCCACCAGCGTTGTCTCCGCTCCATCCTCAACATCCATTGGAGCGCTCACACCCCTAACGTCGAGGTACTCGAGATGGCAGAGGTCGACAGCATCGAGTCCACACTGCTGAAGATCCAGCTGCGCTGGATGGGTCACGTCTCCAGAATGGAGGACCATCGCCTTCCCAAGATCGTATTATATGGCGAGCTCTCCACTGGCCACCGTGACAGAGGTGCACCAAAGAAAAGGTACAAGGACTGCCTAAAGAAATCTCTTGGTGCCTGCCACATTGACCACCGCCAGTGGGCTGATAACGCCTCAAACCGTGCATCTTGGCGCCTCACAGTTTGGCGGGCAGCAGCCTCCTTTGAAGAAGACCGCAGAGCCCACCTCACTGACAAAAGGCAAAGGAGGAAAAACCCAACACCCAACCCCAACCAACCAATTTTCCCTTGCAACCGCTGCAATCGTGTCTGCCTGTCCCGCATCGGACTGGTCAGCCACAAACGAGCCTGCAGCTGACGTGGACTTTTTACCCCCTCCATAAATCTTCGTCCGCGAAGCCAAGCCAAAGAAAAGAGATATGATTAAAACAGTGGATTTCAAACTTTTGCTTTCCACCCACAGACCACCTTAAATAATCTCTTACTAATCACAGAGCACCTACGACATAGGGAATACTTAAAGTGGTATGTGAGTGGAAAGAAAAAGGTTGAGAACTACTATCCTAGAGCTATGATTTCCTTTTGCATGTTAAGCATGTCTTTCTGCCTCAACAGTTCTGAAATCTCGGTAAAGATCATACTCAAGCAATTTTTGGGAATGATCTCCTTTTTTTGGAAACCCAACACATCTTTCGCCCAAGAAGCGGTAATAATTTCACCCTCCCACTTGTAGATTCTCAAACTCTCTGAGGGAACCATTTTAAATTCACACCCCTAAGGTGAAGACACCGTTGAACTATGCAATATGAATCAAATTAATCGACCCTCCATTAAATTACTTCAAAACTATTTTTCACAGAAAACACCCTTGCCTAAGAATTTCATGCTAAATCAGAAATGCTAAACGCTAAATAGGACCAAATACTGCAGCCTGCCTCTCAAATGCATTTCCTTCCGTGTCAAAAACAAGAACTTTCGAATCACAGGCACAGGCAAGGCTTGTTTGTGATTGGCCAGGAATGAATTTATCAACACTTAACTTTATCAATTTTGAAGTTTTTACAGAAAAAAAACTAAGTTTGCCGTCGTAGAATTCCTACTTACTTTTTTCTTACCTTCGTTTTTTTTCCTGTTTTTAATCTTCATAGTGCCTTGGCATCTTGTCTTGGTTTCTTAATTAAAACAAAACACTTAACACATAAGCTGTGATCACTCCATAAATCATTTGGTAATATTATATAGCCTCCTTTCACCCCATGCATGTTTTTGTAGTTCCATAAACTATTCTCTAAATCTATGCACACTTCGAAAACTTCATAAACCATTGTCTATCCTATGCACCTCTCTTTAACCCCATGTAACTTTTTAATTCCATATATCATTCATCATTCCCATATAGCATTCACTTAGCATATTAAAATCCTTGCCATCATATACCACAATAACTCTCACCTTATACCTCAAACTTTGGGTTCTGTGATTAATACATTTCTCTCAGAGTAGGGTCTGCACGCAAGGAATGAAATGTTTTTAAGCTGCTATTCCATCATGGACCACATTGGTGATGTGAAAGAACACATGACCACAGGAGGATGCTTAGATGAAGCATTTACATCACTGAGAAGGACTTTAAGCACTCAGTCTAATATGGCTTCACAAATTCAAAGATTCACTCCCGAACCAGGAGTAATAATCTGGCCACTGAAACCTCGGGCTGGAAATGCTTGAGAGTAGATATTCCAAACCCATTGTGAATTAGTGCCAGGATTGGTGAGTTGGAAATTCCTTTGCAATCTAGAACAGTCCAGGCCTGGGGAATGCCCAAAGTGACTTCTGATCTAAAAGCTCACCCAACCTTCAACACCTTGCTTTTAATATTACATCTCTGTCATGTATGGCCTTAATTGCCATTTCATGGGAACACTGGAAGCATGATGTTAATCACTTTTAAAATCCTCATATGGAAGGATCAAATCTTGATGGGATGAGTTAAATCAAGCTTAAATTGTCCAATTTATGGAAGAACCTGTAAGTATCAACCCTCTCTTTTATAAAACCCCTGGACAAGCTAAGTTCCTAACAATCTGGGATTCTGTCTAGAAGTTATAACGTTGTGAATCCAAAGCCAAACATGGAACAGGATTACAGTCTTAAGATGGTATGAGGAAAACCATATGTGATTGTCAGAGCAGAAATGTCTTGAGCCCTGTTCTGCTTTGTAGTTGCAGGTACATCTATCAAATAGCCCCCTTCTTGTTTGATGAGCAATAATTATTTCACAGCTGGATAGAATTGCTAAACCCAACTGTTTTAAATTTTTTCACAGCTGGATAGAACTGCTAAACACAATGGCATACAGTAACAGGCCCTTTCGGCCCACGAGCATGTGCTACCCCTTACACCTAATTGACCTTCACCCCTAGTAGGCATTGAACAGTGGGACAAAACTGGAGCATCCACAGAAAACCCATGCAGACACTGGGAGAATGTACAAACTCCTTATAGGCAGAGCCAGATTTGAGCCCTAGTCAAAGGCACTGAAACAGTGTTGCGCTAACCACCGTGCTGAATGTACTGTTCCATTCTTTAATGAAGTTGGAGTTACACATGACCCAACTAAGAAGAAGAAGGTAGATACTATCTTTTAAACCACACCACAGTATCAATTGGGTTTTTGTGGTCTTTTTTCTATCTGCAAGACTGACTAAATTTTCATAGTGAAAATTTTCCTCCAGTTCTGATAACAATTCAATGGCCAAATATCCAGTATACAACTACAGAAAATAAAGTATTGTATCATTCAGTAATCCTCCATATTTTTTCAAAACAATAACTAAATTATACTCTTTCTTTCTCCACAGTAGCTGCCTGACATGCTAGGCATTTCATAATTTATTTCAGATTTCCTTAATCTGCAGGATTTTGCTTTGGAATGAACATGCTACATCTGTTGAACATTTTAAATTTCAGGTTATGGCACCATATAACAAGCTCTATTTGCACACATTACTCCACCTTTCATTTCAACTGATACATATTTGTTCTCCCATCCTATTTCGCACTGGTGTTCTGTGCATCATTCTCTCATCCATTGATCACATTGAACTCTGTGTAGAATTGCAAAACTTGTCACAGCTTATAAATAAGTCATCACTTAAGTAATGAAAAGGAAATAACCTGCATTTTAATATTTATTTAATCGTTTCTAGATTTTAAATGGCTGTATTCACCTCTGATGTAATTTCATTGAGTAAACACATGAGACTTTGAACAATTATTCATGCTAAATCAAAAAAAATCTTATTTTTTGCCATAGAATACAAAGAACAGACCTACTAGTTAGTAAATATTTAGACTTAATGGCATCTGGCTGGTAAATGTAGAAATTATCTTGGGGGCCTTTTAAATGCATAACTTCATTTTTATTTTTGTAATAAATTGTATGATATGATGCTTCTGCAGGTTGATAAACTTTATTGTTCCCTCTGTAATAGACTAAATGAAGCCGGTGAAACGTGATGTTCTCCTAGACAATGTACTGAATCTCATTTTAGTATGTTAAAGACCTCTCACTTAAACTTAAATGGAATGAAGAATAAGGTGAAATTGTCATTGTGGGTGTTAGGAAGAAAATACATTGCAGACAATCATCATTTAATATCCAGGGCTGACTTTTTGAACATGTGCTTTCTCTAAATGATAAATCGGATGACTTACCTCCAACAATAATGTCTAGAATACAAATGAGAGAACAAGTGCATTGTTAAGACACACACCAGAGGCATACTCATTGTAAATTGTCTCCATACTAATTAAAACATTTTAAAAATATTAAGCCTTATCTCTAAATGGTGGAAGAGCTGCATTTAAAGGGATGGTATTACTTTCATTAGGCTTAGATGGGTTACTTTTTAAAGTCATGAAAAATCAAATCTACAGACCCTTCTCTTTTACATATTCCAACCTTGTCATGAGGCGAAGGGTACTTTAAGCAGATTGTCAATGAAGATAGCAGCTGTATCACATAGAATAACTCACATTATCATTTGCAGCCTGGCAAAACCTGACTTTGCTGCATTAAACATTTTTTAGTGTAGGGAAGCCTGGTGGTCCTACTTGTAGCACAATTGACTCGCATCCAGAGGGTCGTCAATTTTAATTCAACCTTCAAGTGAAATTAGAAATCATCGGTACTGGAGCTGAGACAATATAAGAAGGTTATCACACAGTCCTGGAGGAATTAGAACCAAGTGTTGACAAAATAAATGAGGGTCTTAAGGTGTGAAGTAAAATTCAAGTTCAGGAGACAACACTTCATAGGTGCAAAGGAACAAAGGTTAAGATACTATCCTGCTGTTTTCCATTGTCAGACAAACAGCACATATTCCGCAGTTCAGAAGGAAATAACAGAACTGTTAATTATGATCCTGAAATTATTCGTAAAAAAAGAATTGCATCAAAGGCTAGGAAAATATAAAAAACCTTCTTTATGAAATAGGAAATATAAATTTCAGAGAATTATCTGGTTCATCTCAATTATAGGCAACTCTTGAGAAGTAATTTTCTGAGTGTGCATTTTCCCACCACCAGCAGATGTTCAGAATTTGGGTGGGCATTTGGGTAGAACAACATAGTTGCTGTGCAGTCAAATGTTTTCCCTCTGGCAGTACAAATTTGTAAATATATCCCACTGGCATCCGCATAGAAGTTAGTGGGTACAGGTAAATCAGTAACAGGGTGAATTCCTGAGAGAGAAAGTAAAATTAGAAAAAAAGAATTAGCTGTACAGTTAAGTAGAACAAGGTTTTTTTTTAAAAAAAAGCATATAAAATTACAGTAACATTGATATGAAGCCATGTGAGAGAATTGTTACAAAAAATAAGTTTTCCCATGGACACAGATGGGAAATCAAAAAGTATATTTTTGAGCAACATTAATGATGTTATCTGGACTGCTTCATGTTTGTGTTTATGTAATTCATTGCCTAGAAAGTGTATTAAAGTTTCAAGCCAGAGTAAATGATTTGTTTATTTGAAAACAAACAAACCATTTCATAAAAACTGTTCGAAAGTTCAATGCTAAATGAACCCAAAATGGATTTATATAGGGCAATCTTTACTTTGCCAGTGCAGAATGCACAGAGAAAATCGGTTAACCCAGTGTCAGGATCTAGAGATCATGGGTCAAGGATCTAGCCAGTAAGTACAGATATTAAGTTGACAGTTTCTGGGATGAGATTTGGTTGTGAGTATCAGTGGGAGTGTAGCAGTAATGAGAAAAGTGGACTGTGGGTGGCAATTCATGTAATGGATGATAGTCATTGAGGTGAAGATTGTGTTGGGTTGTGGCAGTCTATTCAGGGGCTACAGTTGGCTGCTGGAATTTGGGGTGATCAGGGGCTGTGATTTAGTGTTATGGATCAGTAGCCAAGTTAAGGGGCAGAATTCAGTGGGTGATTAATGGTGTCAGGTGATGGAAGATACTGTAATTGGGTCATTTAATGGCAATGGCAGACCCAGGAGAGAGGAGAGCTGAGAGAGCTGAGAGAGACTGCTGTTCCAAAATGTTCAGCCACCCAGTCATAATGATGTCTGGGGCTCCATGCAGGCTTTAAGCAAATGGTTAAAGGAGCTGGTGGTGTTTTAAGTAAAATCTTGTAACCAGGGAATCTGACGCAAGATGGCTGTGCTTGTGCTTGGTAGCATTCACAAGAGGTAGTAGACTCTGGGGAAGCAGGGGACCAGAAATGGGAAGAACACTTTCTGTTTAGAAGGAAAAGAAGAAGAAGAGACAACCCTACAAGACTGTGACCATGGTGACCAATCTGTGAGGGGTTCAGTAGCTGAAGGACCCAACAGGGAAGGTGACTGTGGCAATGGACCAGTGAGAGGCTAAGCAGCAGAGGGCCCTACGTAGGCTACGGGCAACTTGGAATCAGGGGATCCACATGGGCTTATCTCTGGCTCATGGGAATCAGAGATCCCAGAGGTTCTGAGAGCAAGAAGGGCTCCAGAAGGCCCTTTGGCACTTAAGGCTTCCTGATCATGTCGGAGGTTTGGATCTGGAGCTCAGATTGCCGATAAATCAAGCTGGAGTCTGTGCGCTGTAGAGACTGTGGGAGTGCTGGAGGTGAATCTACAGACACAGAGTGACTCTAAAGCACACATGTCAAACTCTGGCCCGCGGGCCAAATTTGGCCCACGATATAATTATATTTGGCCCGCAAGATCATTTAAAAAATGTATTAGAGGTGGTCCGCTGGCCGCCACGCCAGTATAGCGCATGCACAGTAATACAACAAATCCCAGAATGCATTGGCGTCAGCCTGCTAATTGCCCACACCTCCTCTGTTTACGTTGCAGGGTCTCACCGTGGACTCTGGTTTTGGGGCCTGGCCAGTGTCAGGGGAAGCCAAGGCCGCTTCCCAGCACCCGGAACCGGAGGCCTCTGGCCTGACCTCGCCAGGACCGTTGCCCACTCCCCCTCCCTGCCGCAGGCCTACCCGCGACTCATGGTGACGGGGCCGCTGATCCGCCGAGATGCTGCCCTGCAGCGAGAGCCGATGCCCCCGCTCTGTCGTTGTCCAACCCGATCGCCCGCAAACCCCCGCCCTCCCGCACACAGGCCTGAGTAAGTATTATGAACTTTAATCTCAGGATAAAATGATCTTCCAATAGTTTCATGTCACAGTGATAAATATATTCCTGGTTAAAAATGGTCCTGCACCTGGATACAAGCTCATTAGGCATAAAACTTGAAAAGTGTGTAAATCAAAGGATATCTGTACCAATGGAAAAAGGGCATGGCAAATAACCCTGCTAGAGTTCATGCCCACAATCAGTCACCCATTTGATTGTTTCAGGAATCATGTTATTCTCCCACATTCTCAATAGCCCTCAGATTTTACTATTCGACAGCACACTAGCAACATTTGACAAATCCTCTATAGAGAAATATTATTTATTGAATATTTTATTTCTCATTTGTTAATGCTTCTGGAAAGAGTTTATCCAAAACTATTATTAAACATTTATTTTAATAAGAAAAAGTTTAACATTACATATGTTGGAGAAAACATGCAGATGTTGTTGAAAATTTTCAATAAATATTTAGTTCGGCCCTCGACTTAGTCCAAGTTTTTAATTTTGGCCCTCCGTGAATTTGAGTTTGACACCCCTGCTCTAAAGGGCCTCTCTTTTGCTTCTCCTTCCCTCTTACTCTAAGTGGGAATGGGTAACTGTACGGCAGGCAGAAGGCAATTTTGTGCAATATTACATGTTTTGTACTATTACATAACAATGAAGGAATCTTGAACTTCAGGCAGCAATGGGTTGAACAAGGGTCATAAAGTTGAAGGAGGTTGAGTTGGATGTAAAGAGTGAGTCTGTGGTGCTACACCACCGGTCTACTGCAGGGGGCAACCTCTGTACCTGCAGGAGAGTATGGGGGACAGGACAACACCTGGCCGGCTATCAATCAGCCGACCTGAATGGATCAAGCCCCACCCGGTTGGGTGTCAATCACCCTCCGGGATATAAACCTGAGCCGGCCCTCCGAAGACTCCCTCAGAGTTTACAGCAGCCTGCTCGGTGGATGTCTTTGCCGATTAAAGCCTGTTGTACAGTCTTTACCTTGTGAGTGTCTGATTCTGTCTAACAGCGCACCACAGAGTCACTGACACTGGCTGAGTGTGGGGTGCAGAGGAAGTCAAGATAACTATCAATTGCTCAAAAGGATTTTCCAGGGTCAGATTCCAAACACCAGCCTAGGACATGCCTCATGAGATTTCCTTTAAGTCAAGCTGCAGCAACTTCATGGTTATCTTTTTCAGAATAATTGCCATGCAGTTAGTGAGAGGAACAGGAGAGCACTTATCCTTCATGGGAAGTAAATGATATGCTCCCTAAGCCTGGATACTGGACATTTCTGGGGTTTTCTGTGCATTACACAGCAGAGCAATACACAAATGTGCTGGTAAAACCCAACAGGTCATGCAGTATCTATAGGAAGCAAAGGGTAACAAATGTTTTGGGCCTGAACCCTTTGTCAAGGTATGAGCAAAAAGCAGGCAGCTGAAATTACAGTTCAAATTGCAGTTCAAATTCAGGTGCTTGAATAAAAAGATGGAGGAAGGAGAGGAGCGGAAGGTGCCGGGGAGTATCACAGGCTAATAAGCAAGAGGTCATCGGTGGATATGGGTGGGAGGACAGAAGAGAAAAAAAAATGCTGAGAAGTGATGTGGGTGGTTAGCTCCCTGAACAGAGAGGGAAGGGGCTGGAGAGCTGGAGGAAAGGAGAGAGAGAGGGACAGGAAAAGAGAGAGAAATGGGGGAGGGGTCTAATGGAAACTGGAGAAGTTGAGGTTAATGGTTGGAGAGTGCCCAGAGGAAATATTAAGTGTTGTTCTTCCAATTTGCAGGTAGCCTTGGTTTGGCAGTTCATGAGAGCATGGTCTGGTGTGGGATTGGTGGGCAGAATTCCAAGTACAATAGGCCATGGGTGTTGACCGTACTTCAGATGTGAATTCTTGAAGCATCCTGACATCCTTTTGGCAGCTCAAGGCCTTTGGGCTGTTTTAACTGTTTCTGAGAAGCAGATAGATTAAAGGGTTTCAAATTGGTTTAAATAATTTAAAATTGATAGAATAAAAACTCATTAAAAAATAAGCACGAGTTATCTTCCCTATCTGTAGTCTACCTCCTTCCCTACTTCTTCCCATCCACCACAGAGCAGAATATTTCTCTCTTGCAATTTAAGCAAAACCTTCAACTAAAATACTATTGATTCTGGAACTCTAGAATAAAAACAGAGAATTTTGGAAATACTCAGTGGATAGAGCAATACATGTGATAAGCTGTATCCATCCCACTGTTAGAACTGTCAGTGTTTCACATCTGCATTTTGTCATGGACTAGGACATCGGACATGCCGATATCTGACTTCCAACTCAACTATGACTTCTGGATTTTAATCCATAGGTGCAGAAATTAGAGACAAGCTGATTTACAAAGAGGATCTCACTGACAACTATCTACAGAACTGCAACCCAGAGGTGAACATGATCTAGTACCACACAAGAGGTTGACCACATCAGGGATATCTTGAGCAATCGCTGGCATCTCATCAAAGGATATAAAAGGAAAAGTTGGTAAAGTTTTTTAAATTAAAATTATACCAGAATATAAAAGGTGCCATCGTAAAAAAAATTCTAGAAAAGCTTTATGCTGTAAATCCATGCTGCAGTAGCGTTTTGCATCAAGTTCCACTTCCGATATTTGGACCTAGTGATGCCAAATTTCAGAAAAGATGTCTGATGAATGCATGTCATAAATTAAAATGGCTGTTTCATCCTCACTGAAGAGGCTGAATTTCTACCTCTTACTTTTACACTAGTACTCGGGGAAATCTGAGAGAGGTTTTGAAAACAATGTAAGGAGTTGAAAGGGTTATTAGTAAAAGCTTGTTTGAGATGGCGATTACTCGTTAATCAGGGAGAAGAACAATGGGCTGAATTTAACGTACTTTCTCACATAGAATGCTTTTAAAATAAATCAGAAGTTTTTTTTTTCCAGAAATGGGTATGAGGGCAAAGACTCTAAAATGATTTGCAGAGGATTTGGATAAGTATTTGTCAAAAACAACAGACATTTCTGGAATATGAAGAGAGAGAGAGCTGAAAAACAGACACCAGTTTAGTTAAGGCTCCTTTTGTGCTGTAATTTCAGCTGGCTGCAGTTCAAATTAATGATTTTTTTTTTCTTTGTGTTTAAGTCACTAGAGGACTAGGATGGATGAAGAGAGGAGTGAAAATAAGATTTTGTTCATTCTGTGATTTTTGATGCTATGTTTGTTAACACTTACAGACTTGTTAATTGTAAGTGTGCTGAGGGGTAGCCTCAATAGAATCATTGCACACTGTGTTGTATTCTTCACAACATTGAAAGAGGTACATCCAGGAGTAGAATTGAACACTTTCCCAACGTAGGTACCTCATTCAGACATTCTTGGGTCAGTTATAGTAGAGGCAGCTGTAGAGTAAGACTCTCACTTGATAACATGAATTATCACCATCCTCAGAAGATTGCTTCTTCACTGCATCGCCATGAGCCTCTCTTTCCCACAACCCTTTGCCTTGTGGGTTCTCCATGTAGGTTCTTCCATTTTAATGATTGGAAATTTTACTCTGAATGTCTACTCTGAACTGAAATAAAATTGTCCAGATTTATTTTCATTCCAATTCATTAGAGCCAACTGAAGGAAACACCTTTCATCTCAAGAGTCTTTGTTAGATTTGAACTCGATCTGAAATAGTGAATGCACAGTGTGAAGAGCCCTGCATGACCACATTTCTTCAAGCATCCAGTTACTGAGAAAATGGGATTATAGTATATAGTTCTAGTGGAAGGTGTAGAAGGGCTTGTCTGTGTTTTCAGCTGCCCGTAGTTCAAATCGATGCAACTTACTTTGTCCTTAAATTACTGCAGGGTGGATAAAAAAAATAAAGTTTTGCACATGCTGTAATTTGTGTTTAAAAACAATTGCAGTACGAAAGCAAGTACCCAGTATTCACTGGGACCAAAGTATAATGGTAAGAGTCAAACCCTGATGGAGAAGGCATAGATTTAAATTTAACAAGCCTTAAATGAGCTTAATATTAAATCTTACTGGTTATCATTAAATAGACGATTGTTTCCCTTATGGGAATGTATAGACATAATGAATGGAAAAGCATTCGCTCTCTTCATTATCTTTGTTGTTTCTTTAAACTCCCCCAGTTCTATGCGCTGAAATCTTAAGTAAGTAAGTCTTAATATTAATTCATGACATTCACTCAGGGAGGATTTGCCTTGGAGTACATGTAGAAAAGTTTCAAAGCAGAAAGAAATTAAATTGTGAATTTGTAGAGATGGTCTGAGAATTGACAGTTTTCTTCATTAGCTTGGATGTTCAGAGTTTTCTCTAAGGAAATTAAGTATATGGATGAGAATCCATGATAAGATACATTCAATATGAACTTGAAGAGAATTGGACCGATTATTCCAGATTTTTTTGATAATTTATTGATACAGCCAATGCCATACAATATCCAGCTGAGGACAATGAAATATGTGACTGTAAAAATTTTGTCTCTGAGATGATTTTTCAATTGGTGTAATGTGATTTCATGACCAAAGTGATTGGTTAGGTAAGAATTCTGCCTGGAAATCGGGATGGAATGAGAAACAGTTAACATTTCAGTTCAATGACCTTCCCCAAAACAGAGACAATGAAATAACAAGTTAGCTTTAAGTTACAGGACAGATTAGCATTTTATCCCTTCTCACAGTGATCCACTGAGTATTTTCAGAATCTTCTGCTTTTATTTTAGATTTCCAACATTTGTAGTTCTTTGGTTTTCAATCTTCTCAGTACCTTTCTGCCAACCCTTCACCACTTCAAGGTGTTACTGCCAAAAATGGATATAGATTATGCCTGCAGAATGCTCTGAAAACAACTAATGGTTCTGCTCCCAAATCTTCACTGGAGAGTATAAGATAATATTTTTGAAAATTTCATTGAAATATGATGTAATGAACAGGCCTTTGAGACCATGGACTGGAAGCCACAAAGTAGTTCAAAATTATGGTTATAGTAATAACAATAGGATTATTTGACAACTCGAAGTAAACATAAAAGTGAGGTCAGTTTTTGGGCTTGGAGAAATTAGATGCGAAAGACTTGAAAACATTAGCTCATCCCAGCCCAGCACAAAAATTACAGGAGCTTTTTATTAGTAACTGACTTTATTTTTTTTCACAGATCTATATAAATTATTTGGTGTAACAGAATAGACAATGCTACCAATTGATCAATAAATCTCCTCACAGTTAAGCTCAGAGTGGGATGAAGATAATAGGAGATGAAATAGCATAGACATTTAAATTAGAAAACCTACCAGTGCCATACTCTAAAGGTGTCTCTAATTGGCAATTGTGATTGCAACAGCATTAGTTGAACAGACCTGAGAGTGTCATTAATTCAAAAGGGGGACAGCGAAGCTCTGAAGATTAGTTGTTTAACTTCCTTAGTGAGTGAAAGGAGTGGTATGGGCACAAATGAGTCACAGAGCAATTCATTTGCAGGAATATTTGTGTCATCTAGGAGAGGGATGAGTCAAAGTAAAAATATAATTTTTCATCATGCTATTGGCCCAAAGGTTCTTCACTGCAATAGGAACAGACGTATCTGGATGTAAATTGTGAATGAAGTTATAAGAGTCAAGCATGAATGGTCAGACAGTAACCGAGCCCCATACTCTGTCTCCACTATCCTATCCACCAATTGGGCTGATGCCAAAAATGAATCAATTCTGGTGTTGGAATCATATTGTCTTGAATAAAAGGAATAATCCCTTTCTCTTGGATTCTGCCTTCTCCAGACGTCTATTAAATATAGCTCTTTCATTAAGGCAGGGGTAGATTTAGCTGCCTTTGTTACCTTCTAGATCCAGACAAAAGTTAAAATCCCCTCTAATCAAAACATTTCACACCCCTCTGTTACCTTCATAAATAAATATTTATGAATAGATCATCATCAAAATTTGGGGAATATATCAGATAATGCCAGATAAGCAGGCCATGGTGCATAGATGGCACTTTAATTCATTGCTGGTGGAAAAATTGGAATCTTGTAGCTTCATTAGAGCTCAAATAGATTTGTTCTGTGAGATGAACTGTCCCTCTACTACCAATAGTTTCCTATTATGGGACACGTTAAAGGCTTATTTAAGAGGCCAGATAATTGGATATACCAAAGGTATCAAAAAGGAACATATGAAAGAAATTAACAACTTGGAATGGGAAATAGCCCAACAAGGAAAAAAGATTTTCAACGATTGGCTTTGGAAGAAAAAATATAGGAACTTAATGAATAAAAATCCCAAATATAATACAATGCAAACAAATAAGACAGAAAAGTTTATCTTAAGATCTAGACAATAGTATTATGAGCTGGGGGAGATAGCCCATAAAGTCTTGTCCTGGCAGGTGAGGGCAGAAGAGGTCTCAAGAACTATCAATGCAATCCAAACAGGGGAAGGCAACATTTCACGTAAACCAAAGGAAATAAACAAAACATTTGGAAAGTTTTCTAAAGAACTTTATAAATCAGAATCTGTGGGGGATTCTGTTAAACAGATTATTTCTTTCTTACATTGGAATTACCAAATTTGGATCAAGATGAATGAGAGGGGTTGATTGCTCCCTTCTCTAGAGAGATCAATAAAGCTCTGGGATCATTACAGACCAACAAGTTACTGGGGGAAGATGAGTGCCTCATTGTATTTTGCAGAGTTCAAAGATCTCTAATGCCCATTCATATGAGAGTGGTGGATCAGGTAGCCGAGACACAGCAATTATTACAGTGATCCCGGAAAAGGTTAGGGATCTACTGAATGCCTCCTCCTATAGGCCAATTTCATTATTGAATGTGAATTATAAAATTATATCAAAAGCATTGGTCAATAGATTGGTGCAATATTTGCCAAAATTGACAACTCCAGACCAACCTGGATTTGTACAAAAGAGACAATCAGCATAAAACATATGTAGATATGGTCATGGATTTGGAGGTGGAGAAGGCCTTTGACAGACTTTCTGTTCAAAGTACTGGAGAAATTTGGAATAGGACAATTATTTATTTATTCGGTAAAAATGCTCTACCATAAACCCCATGCTAAAATTATAACAAATGAGCAGATGTCTCCAGTGTACCTGCTGGGTAGATCCAGTAGGCAGAATTGTCCACTGACCCCAATGTTGTTTATATATTAGCTTTTAAACCATTGGCAGAAGCCATCCGAGAGGAGTAGAATAAAGGCGTTCAAGGTGGGCCAGGAGGAGCACAAAATCAATTTAATGCAGATTATGTGCTAGTATATTTGACCAACCCAGGGTGATCATTTGCCAGGCTGAAGGCCACACTGGAAGATCATTGCAAGATTTCTGGGTACAAGATAAATTTGGATAAAAGTGAAATCATACCCTTGACAAAGGGGGATTACAGACAAGGGAGCCAGTTTAAATGTCTGAATGAGGGCATTAAAAATTTGGGGATAAAAGTAGATAAGGATTTGAGTAATTTATATAAACTCAATTATCTCCCTTACTCTAAAAGATTATGGAGGATTTGGATAAATGGAATATCCTGCCCATAACTTTGGTGGGAAGTGTTAATTGTGTTAAAATGAATGTAATGCCAAGACTGCAATATCTATTTCAGTCCTTGTCCATCCCATGACCCCAGAACTTCTTTAAGACACTCCAATGATGTTTCAAGAAGTTCTTGTGGAACGGTAAGGTGGCTAGGTTATCCATGGAAAATTTTACTTGGGGCTATGAACAGGGAGGTCTGAAATTAACAGACTTCAAAAAATACTACTGGATGGCCAAGTTGAGGTTTATCGTTTCTCTCTATGAGGGAGGTGGTACCCCCTCATGGACACAAATTGGACTACACATGGTAGGACAAAAGATAGCAGGAGAGTTAATATATGAGTGGGAC
This sequence comes from Narcine bancroftii, assembly GCF_036971445.1. Taxonomy (NCBI): domain Eukaryota; kingdom Metazoa; phylum Chordata; class Chondrichthyes; order Torpediniformes; family Narcinidae; genus Narcine; species Narcine bancroftii. The sequence continues at coordinate 51,425,589 of NC_091472.1, read as the reverse complement.
ACTAAATTGATATCAAGAGAAACAGATAACCCCATAGTAAAACATATAATTCAGACATGGCAAAAAAATTAATTAATGTATCGAGCTAAAGGTGGGGTTATCTCCTAAAATTCCCTTGTCCCAGAATAGATTAATACCTATGACTCTGGATAATAAGATCCTGGACACCTAGTACTGGAAGGGGATCAAATGTATCAAAGATTATTATGAATGAGGGCAACTCATGTCATTTGAACAGCTGAGGAATGATTTGTCAAATAAAAGTTTATTTTGCTATCTTCAGTTAAGATCTTTCTTAAGAGATCATTTGGGACCATCTATAACCTTACCATATGTAGTGACATGGAGATTCTAATTTGAAGGGGGAATATGCATGTTTATTTCTATGATGTATCTCCTATTCCAAAATGAGGGCCCAAATCTGGTCTTACATAAACCAAGGGAAAGGAGGGAGATGCAGTTGGGCATAACAATCCATGAGCAGTGCTGTGTTGGGAAAGTATAACAGCAGTCATTAATGCCAGGTACAGGTTGGTGTAATATAATTTCTTGCATCAACTGTACCTTACACCACAAAAATATTCAGGAAAGTGCTTTAGGTGTGGTGTGGAAATTAGAACCTTTATCCATCAAATTGGCTGTGTGCAAAGGTGAGATCTCTGGGAAGACCTGGGGACATTCTGAAAAAAAAATTACAAAGGTGGATTTTCCACAAGTTCTGGAATTGTACGTTCTGGTAAACATGGATGTGAGTTTTGAACTGTCGAAGTAACAAATTCAGTTTGTAAAGGTTGCTTTGGCAGTAGCCAGGAATGTATTACACGATGGAATACAGAAATGCAGAGTTGCATTTCCCTGGAGAAAATCATGTACAATTTAAGGACAAAATATGATACATTCACTGGGATATGGCAGCTTAATCTGCAGCATATGGGTATGCAAATGTAGTTACACCACTTCCAAATAGAAAAATAGTAAAAATCCGTACTAATACAGAAATGAATGAAATAAATGAAGTGGGTCAGGGCGCAAATGACGTGCTGTTGTCTTGTGATTTTTCATTTTACTTTATGTTACATTGGGTTTATATTTGGTTCCTTTAAGGCAGTGGTTCTCAACCTTTTCCTTTCCACTCACATACCACTTTAAGTATTCCCTATGCCATAGGTGCTCTGTGATGAGTAAGAGATTGCTTAAGGTGGTATGTGGCTGAAAAGAAAAAGTTTGAAAACCACTATTTTAATCGTACCTAATTGACTCGTTATGTGCACAGTTTCATAACTCCAAAAGAAATTGGCCAATGACAATGTTTTTCAAGCAAAATGTTTCAGTAGCAATTGGGTCTAGAGCTGTGATTCTCAACTGTCCCTTCCCACCCACATACCACCTTAAGCAATCCCTTACTCATCACAGAGCACCTATAGCATAGGGAATACTTAAAGTGGTATGTGAGTGGAAAGAAAAAGGTTGAGAACTACTGCTTTAAGGGCCTCTATAGATTTTTAGTTTTTTTAAATATTTATTTAATATAATCTTTTCCTTATAATATTAGGGTATGGGAGGGAAGGGAGGGGGTGGCCAGGCAGGGGGAAAAGGGGCTCTGAATATAATATATCATTGTTGAGAAAGATTGTAATGCTGTTCTGAATTTGTGTGAGTCATGGAAAATCAAAACTAAAATATTAAAAAATAGATCTAAGAGTTTTGAGCGTGAAACGCAAAGTGAATGAGAATCTCGGCTCTATGCCTAGAGACCAGTGGCTGGATTGTGTTTGAACTGGATTTGTTTTGCTCTTTGACAACCCACCAAATTGCTGGAGAAACTCAGCTGATATTTTCAAGAAACTATAGGAGACTGGCAGTTTCACACAGCCACAGAACAGCAAAAGATTTCAGGAAAATTTCTGCTCCAGTGGCAATGTAAAAATGTCAGGATGGAATTTTTTATGCAAATTCCATACAGTAATTTTGCAACGTACCCCGACCCACTTCTACAGAGTGGCTTCTGCGAAAATTGAGCACAGCCACTCCATAAGAAACAGGCTTAATGAATACGACATCCCCCCTCTGACAAACTCTGCAACACAGGAAGGCTGAGTAAAAGTGCCCTCAGAGTGCCCCTGGGTAAATGGTCACATCAGGACACACTGGTGGTAAGTATGCTAATTTTATTTGTAATAATTCTGGTTTCTGTGTAAAAAGTCCCAAAGATATACTGCTGACGTTTCAGGCCTGAGCCCTTCTTCAAGGAATAAGCTGAATAAGCCAGAAGCAGGAAATCTCAGAAAGTCTCAGAATTCAGACAATGGGGAAGGAATCCAGACCAACAAAAGGTGTTAATTGAATTTGATAAGGGACGAGGTTAAGAATTTATTTGTTTTCCTCTTGGCTCCCACTTCAGTCTCACATCCCTATTAGTCTTGCAGAACAGTAAGCCCAATGAGTTCCACAATAAATTACTTCACAAGCTGAATTCAGGAACATATTGTCCCACCTCTGAAGCTGGTCAGTGGTTATCTAAGGAATTGCTGTTTTTCTCAGCCTATTGTATGTAAAAGGCATGGACCTTTGTGTTATGTATTTCATCATCATGTTGTAGCTGATGATGTCATTATTCATATATACTGTGTTTCAGAATCCATCATTTTAGTTACACATTAAAGTAGTGAATGAACACCACGTTCCATATGTTCTGTGGTCTGCTAAATACACAACAGATTGCTGATGAGGATTAAGACAGTCCGCCTGGGAGGGACCTCCAGTCAGGGACTGACGATCTTAGAGAGGAAACACCAGGGACTCTGCATCGTGGGCTCCACAACTTTATCACAGAGAACAAAGGAAAGAAGACTCAACATGGCTGAAGCAGTTTGTAAAATTTGAGGATTCAGAAGAAAACTGGTATAACTATGTGGAACATTTTGATCATTACTGTGTGACCAGTAATTTTACTGGCATCCCACCACTTAGTCGGAAAAAAAAATTGCGATTTCTGAGCCTAATGTGAAGTAAAAAGTTGCTGAAGTCTTTGTTGTCTCCTGAATTACCCAGCGCCAAAAGTAATGCTGACTTATGTGCTATTGTAGGGGCACATCCTAGCCCCAGACCACCAGTGATAGCAGAAAGACAAAAGTTTTATTACCGTAAACAGCAAATAAGTGAATCTGTAAGTGAATTATTGGCTGAATTATATAAATTGGCTCAACATTGTGAATTTGGTCAGTTCTTAAAAGATGCATTAAGAGATCGATTAGTGATGGGATTAACTAACCAGGCCACCAGACAGAAACTACTAAATCAAACAGATTTAACACTTAATACAGCATATGAAACTGCTTTGGACTCCAAGATGGCTGTTAAGGATGCAGATATCAGCCAAGCCAATGCATTAATGGTAAGCAAAGTTTCCCACCCAGGAAACAAAGTTTTGCGCCAAGAATGTGGAAAAAACAACCACACACTGAAACCTGTTATTTGAAAAGATCTAAATCTCATCTGCGCAAAAAGAGAAGCACTTTAAAGCCATGTGCCCACAGAATAAAAATAAGGAATATAGCAAGAAGAAATCAACCAAGGAAAAACCCTCCAGAATTAAAGCAGTGGATGAAAAAGAAGAAAGCCCCAGCACCAAAACAGACGACACTGAAAAAGACAATGTCGGAATCACTCTGCATATTCATGAATTAAAGGATGGAAAAGAAGAATGTTACATGCAAGTGAAAATGAATGGCAGACCTCTTCACATAGGACTGGACACCAGAGCAGCAGTTTCTCTAATGCCATTAATACTAAAACAGCAACTCTTCCCGAAACTTAACATATACAAAGCTGACATGGTATTAAAGACTGTCACAGGGGAGGAAATAAAAGTGTTCATGAAATCCATCGTAATGGTGACATACAAGGAAGAAACAAAGAAGAAATGACCTCTCTACATTGTAGACGGCAGAGGATCAGTTTAATTTGGAAGAAACTGGCTATCCCACATTCGATTGGACTGAATGGAAATTGGATCGATAATGAACATTGATCCAGAGAGTAAAAACAATCCACAGTTGTACAAAGTTCTGAAAAAACACCACTCCAATTTTGAGAAAGGCTTGGGAAAAATCCAAGGTGTGCAGGCTTGTACACCTCAAATCAGGTGCTGAACCAAAATTTTGCAAACCCAAAACCATACCTTTTGCAATCAAAGAAAAGATTAGAGCCGAACTCAACAGATTATAAAATGAAGGAATCCTAGAGAAGATCCAGTACAGTGATTGGGCAGCGCCCATCATACCAGTGAGAAAACCCAATGGAGAAATTTGCATTTGTGGAGATTACAAGGTTACCATTAACCAAGCCTTGCAAATACCTGAACACACTATGCCAAGCCTTAAACCAGTGGTTCTCAATCTTTTCATTTCCACTCACATACCACCTTTAGTATTCCCTATAATATAGGTGCTCTGTGATTAGTATGGGATTGCTTAAGGTGGTATGTGGGTCAAAAGAAAAAGGTTGAAAACCACTGTTTTAATCGTTCCTAATTGACTTGTTAGGTGCATGGTTTCAAAACTCCAAAGGAAATGGGCCAATAACAATTTTTCTCAAGCAAAATATTTCAGTAACAATTGAGTCTAGACCAGTGATTCAAATACCACCTTAAGCAATCTCTTACTAATCACAGAGCACCAATGGCATAGGGATTACTTAAAGTGATATATGAGTGGAAAGAAAAAGGTTGAGAACCATCGCCTTAAATGGAGGAAAGAAATTCACTAAACTTGACTTATCACAAGCCTTCCAGCAAATGACAACTCCAAACAGTATGTAGCTATCAATACTCACCGGGTGTTATTCACCTATACTTGAATGCCCTATGGCAGTTTCCGCAAAACAGGACGTCAAGCGTTGAAGAGCTGGCTCTGAATGGGCAACTAAAGCGGCATTGTCTGCAAAGAGTACTTCACGGACAAGTTGCTCTTGTGTCTTGGTGTGAGCTTGCAGGCGCCTCAGATTGAAGAGACTGCCATCCGTGCGGTACCGGATGTAAACAGCATCTTCATTATTGAGATCTTTCATGGCTTGGTTCAGCATCATGCTGAAGAAGATTGAAAAGAGGGTTGGAGCGAGAACGCAGCCTTGCTTCACGCCATTGTTAATGGAGAAGGGTTCAGAGAGCTCATTGCTGTATCTGACCCGACCTTGTTGGTTTTCGTGCAGTTGGATAACCATGTTGAGGAACTCTTCAGCGCTTGACGTCCTGTTTTGCGGAAACTGCCAAAATGTTTGGCCTGGAAGTCAGCCTGAAGAAAACTGAGGTCCTCCATCAGCCAGCTCCCCACCATGACTACCAGCCCCCCCACATCTCCATCGGGCACACAAAACTCAAAACGGTCAACCAGCTTACCTATCTTGGCTGCACCATTTCATCGGATGCAAGGATCGACAACGAGATAGGCAACAGACTCGCCAAGGCAAATAGCGCCTTTGGAAGACTACACAAAAGAGTCTGGAAAAACAACCAACTGAAAAACTTCACAAAGATTGGCGTATACAGAGCCGTTGTCATACCCACACTCCTGTTCAGCTCTGAATCATGGGTCCTCTACCGGCATCACCTACGGCTCCTAGAACGCTTCCACCAGCATTGTCTCTGCTCCATCTTCAACATTCATTGGAGCGACTTCATCCCTAACATCGAAGTACTCGAGATGGCAGAGGGTGACAGCATTAAATCCACGCTGCTGAAGATCCAAATGCGCTGGGTAGGTCACGTCTCCAGAATGGAGGACCATCGCCTTCCCAAGATCGTGTTATATGGCAAGCTCTCCACTGGCCACCGTGACAGAGGTGAACCAAAGAAGAGGTACAAGGACTGCCTAAAGAAATCTCTTGGTGCCTGCCACATTGACCACTGCCAGTGGGCTGATATCGCGTCAAACCGTGCATCTTGGCGCCTCACAGTTCAGCAACCTCCTTTGAAGAAGACCACAGAACCCACCTCACTGACAAAAGACAAAGGAGGAAAAACCCATCACCCAACCCCAACCAACAAATTTTCCCCTGCAACCGCTGCAACCGTGTCTGCCTGTCCTGCTTCGGACTTGTCAGCCACAAACGAGCCTGCAGCTGACGTGGACATTTACCCCTCCATAAATCTTCATCTGCGAAGCCAAGCCAAAGAGAAGAGGTAACTTATCTCAGTTTCACCATCAGCAGTGAGAAGGTACGAATGGACCCAGTGGGCATAGAGGCAGTCTGCAGTGCACCCTACCCATCGAACTGGATCAGTAAAGAGATACAAAAGGAGATCACACTATCAAGAGTCCTATACTTCACACTGAATGGGTGGCCAGAAGCAGAGGTTATAGCAGAATAGCTAAAGTCATATTACTCCAATCGCCACGAAATATTGGTCGAAGATGTTTATTATGGGGAACTAGAACAATTATTCCCCCCAAGTGGCAAAATGCTCTACTGTCCCAACTCCACGGCAACCACCATGGTTTGAATGATAGCACTACCCCCAATGCATGTCTTATGCCTGGCATTAACACTAACACTGAACAAACAGTAAGGAGATGTTGCCCTTGTCAAGAGATGCAACCCAAGGCCCAAAAAGCAGAAGCAAATCTATGTAAATGACCAATACAACCTTGGCATAGAAATCATATTGATTTTGCGTGCCCGTTTATGGTAGAAAACTTCCTCATTGTTGTTGATGCACACTCAAAATGGCTGGTAGTAACACAAAAGATGGTGACAGACCAAACAATTGAAAGACTTTGAAGTATATTTACCACATATGGATTGCCCATGAAACTCATTTCCAATAATGGTCCACAATTTGTGGCAGAAGCCTTCATAGTGTTTCTATGAAATAACCATATTTGACGCATCCTATCTGAACCTTACCATGCAAACACCAATGGAGAAGCAGAACGATTTGTACAAACATGAAAACAACAAAAGACCTAAACCTATCTTGGAATCTCAAAATTGCAGATTTTCTACTAACCTACAGGAGTAAACCACATTCTACCACCAAATGTACCCCAGCAGAACTAATGTTTGGGCATTACTTAAGAACAAGACTTTGCAGAGTCCATCCAAACATCGGCCTTCATTTGGAATGATCAATCCTTTCCAGTAAATCTACCCAAAGCATGGAAGTGGGAAAGCCCATCTTGATACGTGATTACTGAAAGCACAAAGATCCATGGGTGAGAGGAGCAATTCTGAAGAAATTGAGCCTTTGTTCCTATGCCGTACTCGTGGGCAACAAAATCTGTAAACGACACATAGAACAACCGAGAGCTGTGGATGAATCAATCACCACACCTACGTGCAAGGAAAATATCCCAGAACCAATACCAGGGGTGGTCAACATTCCCCAAGTAATTCTACAAGAGGAAACACCACTGCCACCAACCACCAACTAACTCTACAATGCAACTCGAGTGGGTCTCCACTAAGCCAAAGTAACCCACCTCATACTCCCAGACACCTTGATGTCATGCTGAGTCCAGAAGAGGTTATTCAAAGACAAAGTTCTCAGTTCTCTCCCCAACCTAGAGGCTGGAAAAGTTTTGAGGTTCTCTGGGAATGGCTACTTCCCTAAGACAGTCCAAGAGAGAAAGACATCCACCAGAAAGACTGAAAGACTATGTTCCTTAAATTAACAATTAATAGCATTATAACCGATCCAACACTAGGGCTCCCCACCCTGTAGTTTATTATTTTGCATATTGGGGTGGGGGAAGAATGTTATGTATTACGTCATCATGTCATACTTGATGATGTCATTACTCATATATACTGTGTATCAGAATCCACCATTTTAGTGTCACATTAAAGTAGTGAATGAAGACCACATTCCATGTACTGTGTCTTTTGTGGTCTGCTAAATGCACAACACTTTGCTGCAACTTTATAAAGCATCAGCCAGGCCACAACTTCAGAGATGCTTTTGGTTCTAATCTCCATACTTTCAGGTGGATAATCCAGGGGAGGTGCAAAAAAGATCTATCAGATTGGTTCGAGGGGTGAAAGATTTCAGCTTTAGGTTTAGAAAGGAGAGATTGAGGTTATTCTCCTTGAAGCAAGGAATTTCGAGAAGAGAAACACAAAGCTGCAGATTCTGGAATCTTAATTAAACAATGTGAAGATGGAGGAACTCAGTGGTCAGGTAACATCTATGAGTGGAAAAGAGTCAGTAAATGTATACAATTGGGGCCCCTTATCAAGACACCAAGTCTTATCTAGTCTTGAAAAAGGTTCTGATCCAAACTATTGAATTCCTCTTCAAAGCTGAGGAGAGGTTTAGTCATGACTGTCTTAGACAGGATAAATTGAAAAAAGCTGTTCTCAATAATGTAAGATTCAATGATTGGGAATATAAATACAAATGGAGATGCTAAATGTTCATAGCAAATTGGAAACAAAAAACTCTTCTATGTAATGGTTTCGTCATCCTTGGCTAAATCTAACAGAAACAAGACCAATCAAGATTTTCTTTGGGGAAATGGATGGGTGCTTAAGGAAAAATAATTTGAAAAGGCACGGAGAAAGGGCAAGAATATGGGAATGACTGGATTTTTCTAGCATAGCTCGCATGGACTTGATAGGCTGATTGGCTTCCTTCTGTGCTGAAATAATTCTATTCTATACTAACAGGCCTAGAATTACTATTTCTGATTGCTAAGTAAATATAGGTCTAATTACTTAATGTTTTCTTCCAAATCTGCCCAACAAACTCCAGAAATAAGAATATTTTGATGCTTGCTAGTTGCACCATCTTGCATCATTTAGGGAGGCAACCACAAACTATGAGCAAATTAAAAGATGTTTCATTTTCTTTCTCATGTCATAGTTTGAAGTTCGTGGATTCCCATTTCACTCTCGGGTCTCCTAACCTGTTGGTTTGGATGAAAAGTAGTTCAAGACTTTTCAAGTGACTCATCATTGAATCATCGTAATTTATGGGACAGGAAACAGAGCATTTTATTCTGGCTAAATATGGATTTACATTGAACATTACACCGCAGTATAGGCCATTCAGACCACAATGTTACGCTGACCTGTGTAAGTTTACTCCACAACAATCTAATCTGTCCCTACCTCATGGCCTTTATTTTCTATTTTTTTCTTACATCCATGGCCCCATCGTACCAGCCACCACCACCACCCCAAGCAAAGCATTCCAGGCTCTCACGGCTCTCTGACATCTTATTTCTGACATCCTCCTTAAACGTACCTAAGACTAGATTAACTCCACTGCCCTGTTCTTGTTCCAGTGATGCAACTCATTGAGCTTCTGTCTCACAATGCCAGCAACTCAGGTACACTCCTTAACATCCAGTGCCTGTGAGCAGATTGGTTTTCTCCAGATGCTCTAGCTTACCCCACTTATTAACAATGTGCAAGTTGGTTGGTTTATTGGCCTCTATAAATTGCTTCATGTGTGAGTGAGTGCTGCATTTTGGTGGAGTTGACGGGAATGTGGAGAGGATAAAAATGGATCACTGCAAAATGCATGTGTGATGGAGGAGGACTCAGTGAGCTGTAGGGCCTGTTTTTGTGCTGTTTCTCTCCTTGGGTTTATGCCAGTGACTTATCTCTGTAGGTACTGGCTCTTTCAGAGATCAGCCAGGTACTTTTTGAAATGAAGTGAGGGCTTTTGTCTCCACAACCCATTCACACATGGAGTTTCAAATTTGACTTCTGTTGATATTTTCCTATAACTTTCCTTAACTTTGAATACTCACTATATACCATGACAGAATTTATATGCATCCAGTAAACAGGTTCGAAAAGCACAACAAATTATCTGTTAAATTTCTCATTGTAGCTAAAATATGAAAAAGTGTAGAAAACAAGGAGAGTTCTCGGAATATAAACACACATGCACTGACGCGCATGTACACTTTAATATTGGCTTGTGGAAATGTATTTCTAACATGCAACATTACTTAACACAGCTCCTCAGGAAGTGGGTTCACGCTGATGCATTTAGAGGTAATGTGCATTGATGTCTGAACAGTGAACGAAGAGTGAACAAACAGTTTCCCTTCACTATTAACATCTGAACTCTGATTCAACCCACTCTCTTTCAAGGTTGCTATCTTGTGTTGAAGCAAACATTGTATTTGTGATAGAAATCCCTAATATAGTAAATAGTATTATTTTTGAATGTTCGCTTCATCCTATAAACAGGCCAACCGACTGACCAGTTCACAAGAGAAGTGGAAACAAGGGAGACCATTTAATCCATATAGCTTGTAAGGCCATGCTGATGTATCATAATAACAACTGCCAGCTTTCACTGTTTGTGGGAAGAATATCTTAGGTTGTAAGCCAGATATCCATTCAATTTTTACATTGGTGAGCACTCTGCTGCAGGGTCGATGCTGGGTCTGCAACTGTTCATGATATACATAAACAATTTGGAAGAGGGGACAGAGAGTCTGGAGAGAAATTTAGATAGGGTAAGTGAATGGGCAAGGGTCTGGCAGATGGAGTACAATGCTGATAAATGTGCTGTTATCCACTTTGGAAGGAAAAATGGCAAATGATTGCAGCATGCTTCCATGAAGAAAGACTTGGGGGCGTGTGCACACAAATCACAAAAGGTTAGCTTGCAGGTGCACCAGGCTATCAAGAAGGCTTTCATTGCTAGAGAGATTGAATTTTGGAGCAGGGAGGTTTTGCTGCAACTGTACAAGGTATTGGTGAGGCCGCATCTGAAGTTGGTCTTTCTACTTAAAGGAAGGATGTACTGGCTTTGGAGGCGTGCAGAGGAGGTTCACCAGGTTGATTCCAGAGATGAGGGGATTAGCTTACGAGGAGAGATTGTCTGAGACCATACTCACGGGAATTTAGAAGGATGAGAGGGGATCTTATAGAAACATTAAAAATTATGAAAAGCATGTACAAGATAGAGGTAGGTAAATTGCTTCCATTGGTGGGAGAGACTAAAACTAGGGGACATAGCCTCAAGATTCAGGGTAGCAGATTTAGGATGGAATGAGGAAAAACTGCTTTTCCCAAAGGGTGGTGAATCTGTGGAATTTACTGCCCATTGAAGCAGTGGAGGCTACCTCAGTAAACATATTTAAGACAAGATTGGGTAGATTTTTACATAGTAGGGGAATTAAGGGATATGAGGAACAGGCAGGCAGGTGGAGATGAGCCAATTATCAGATCAGCCACGATCACAGAGCAGACTTGACGGCCCGAATGCCCTACTCCTGCACCTATTTCTTATGCTTTTATATTCTTATTGCTTTTTGAAAAGGAGTGATGTGTCAAGTCTGAAACAGCTGATGTAAAATAAACTACACTCTGACCATTTACTTTTCACATTACTGATCTGTAATAATGCAAGGAACATCATATTTCTGCAGCTCTACTCTAACAAAATACAATGGAGCAGATGTCAACTCTGACGTCATAGAACGGAGCAGATCTTCCTACGATGGACTGCTGCGTGAGCACTCAACTCACATGCACTTGGGAGCACACAGTTTATACCAGAGTGTGCAGGCTCATTCCTAAAGATAGAATATAAAGGAATTTACCATTCAGCCTGCCCCATCTGTACTCACAAATAATGCCAATTTAAACTAATCCCATCTGCCTGCACTTAGGTCCATATCGCTCCATTTTCTCCTTGTTCATGTCCCTGTCTAAATACATGTTAAATGTTGCAGTTGTATCTACCTCCACCACTTCCTATAGCGGTGCATCCCTGGTACCCACCATTCACTGGGTAAAAAAAGTGCCTCATAATTCTGCATTAAACTTTCTCCCTCTCACCATAAAGCTATGCACTCTCGTGTTTGACATTTCCTCCTTGGGAGAAAGACCCTGACTAGCAACCTTATTTATTCCTCTCCTCATGTTATTGGCCATGGTCAGGTCACCCGTTGACCTCCAGCACTCCTGAGAAAACAATCCAAGTTTATCCATACTCTCCTTAGAGTTAATGCTCTCTAATCTAGGAAACAGTCAGTTGAACCATTTCTGCAACCTCTCCAAAACATTGACATCCTTCTTTTAATGCAGTGACTAAAACTATACACAGTAGTCCAAATGTGGACCAACTAAAATGTTGTACATGAACAGCATAACCTTTCTGCTCAATGCCCTGACCAATAACAGAAAATATACCCTGCACCTTCTTTATCGTCATGTCTACTTATATTTCATTTTCAGGAAGATATGGATTTGAACCCCTGGATTTCCCTCTAAATCAATGCTCCTAAGGGTCCTACCAATTACTGTATACTTTCTTCTTACATTGTGAATTGTGGAGGAACACGTGGCCTCTCTGTCTGGAACATAGTGGATGGTGGAGGGTCACGTGACTTCCTTGTCTGAAACTTATTCAGAAGTCACATCACCTGCCAATCAAGGTTGGACTCTGGCCACTCATATGCTCACTCATTACCATTAGGTCATTTAAATGATTCAGTGCCATCAATGGCCAGGTGCCCAGCTCAGAACAGTATAAAGCATCTAAGCACACAACATTGTGCTCTCTCTGCCTTTTGGTCCAAGTCCCGGACGTCGATCCATGTCAACTGGCTACTGTGGACATCCCGGGTAAGGTGTGCACTACACTGAGTTGAGCTGTAGTATTGCAATAGATCAGTGCTTGCAGGGAGCTGCACTGCATTGATACAGAGAACCGGGAGTAGGCATTGAGTCCCTGTCTTGTTAGTGTGTGTGAGTAACCGTATGTTACTTAACACTAAGCTGCATCCCGTGGTAGAGGAATTGGGGTATCAGAGTCCCTTGTGCCTGCTTGCACCTTTACAGCTTTTGTCTTGCACCATGTAGAAGATAGGCAGCCACTGGTATCGGAGTCCAACCTGGGTCCCATATGAATGTATAGCGATTAAGTAGTAGAGTAATTATCGCTTGATGTCTTCCTTGGTTCACTTCCTGTCTGTTCAATAAAATTATATTTGATTGCAGCACTTGAGTCCAGACCCGACTCTCTGTGAACTCATCAAACCTAATACTTCCAAAACACAACAATTGGGGCTGCGAGCAGGATTCAAAGAGTTTCAACTGGACACATGTGGAGCACTAACCATGTCAGAGATTATGCTAATGAGTGTGTGTGTGTGGGTGTCCTGTCGGGTGCATGCATTATTGTATACCTGTTCATAAACAGGGGCAGAAAAAGGTGACCACAGTTAGTAAGGGAATCCCAGGATCAGAATATAAAATCCCCAGATGGGCCAACACCCACCAGGGTTTCAGCTGTTTGGTGGCATGGCTGGCAAGCAATACCAAGCCAATCATCTAGATCAACAGACTGGACTCCTGTGTCTGCTAGAACTTGTCCGCACCTTGAATAACTTCACTTTTGACCCCTCTCATTTCCTTCAGGGGAACTCGCTATAGCTGCTTTATTATTGGCTATGTGGAACAGTCTTTGTTCCAAATCCACGTTAGTACCAACCCACAACTCTTCCTCCATTATATTGTTGGCTGCATTGGAGTTACCCATGTAGAACTCTGTCTTCATCTCAGATGACAAGCTGCATATTGACATTTATTACTCCACAGCAATCATGACTACACCTCCTTCCACCCTGTCTCCCAGAATGATGCCATTCCTTTCTGCCAGTTTCTCTGCCTCCATTACATCTGTTCTCAAAGTTAGGCCTTCCATTCCAGGAAATCAGAAATGTCTTCATTTTTCAAGGTTAATGTGCCCCAATTTAATGTGAATTCAGATATAATGTGATGAGTCATTGGAACCCAATATATACAATGTATGCACCACTTAGCATTCACATTCTGATTTTTGAGATTGGATGTGAAGCATTCTCATTTTAAAAGATGGAGTACCAGTGGTGAAAGAGGGTGGGGGTGGGGAAGGCTGCGTGAATGGGGGGGGGGAGGTGAATAGGGGATGATGAGTGCAGCCGTGAATGGGGGGGAGGAGGTGAATAGGGGATGGTGAGTGCAGCCGTGAATGTGGGGGGGGAGTGGGATGATTGCTTCCGTGAATGGGGTGTGGGGGGGAGGGGGAATGAGTGCTGCCGTGAAAGGGGGTGGGTGAGTGCTGCTACGAATAGGGGAGGGTGAGTTATGCCATGAATGGGGGGGGGGGTGAGTGCTGCCATGTTAGTGGAGGAAAACTGGTCAGAACGTTGTCCCAGAAAGAGCCAGAGGACTTTGAGACCTTCCTGATGGAGTTGGAAGAACCTGGACATCCATGGCGAAGATGAGAAAGTGGGGACCAGGATATAGGAAGTTGTTAATGAGGTGAAGGGCATGGGAAGTATCCTGAATGTAGGTCAGAAGGGACTGGACAAGGGGGAAAAGGATGGAGCTAAGGTTTTAGGAGAGAGACTGTATTGGAAGGCTCAGCTCAAAGTAGCACTAAAAAGGTAGAGTGAAACCAAACAGGATCCATGAATTGAGGTGGGCATTTGCTGACCTTCTGTGAAAAAAAAAATATATGAGTATGGAATGTCCTTGAATCATACACCAAATCACAACACTGCATTCAAGACAAAGGAGAAAAGTCAAAGCAGCAGAGTTCTTGTATGCACAATGTATCAGAAACCTGTACAGACACTAACTGGTTCCTTCAATAGGAAGTTCATTTTCCTTCACATTGTAACAATGAAAAATACTGATCAAATGGCATTGAGACAGGAGAGAATGAGGAAGAGGAATTTATACATTTTGCTGAAAGCATTTAATGGATACAAGGAGATTGGCAAACATATTCTGAGTTGAGCTGTCATTTGATTTTTCAGCTTTTCTGTCCCCATGGGAAGAATCATGTCTCCACTTGATCTCTGATTGATTTAATTTCACCGTGCTCCTTTTATTTGTGCTTTGCTCCAAAATGTATTTCAAACTATTTATTATTACTGTTTATTTTGGCAATACGTCTGTTTCTTAATAAGAGTAATTACAGTATAATTATAAAGAAATGCTACATTAATGATTGCACTTGTTAGCTGAATAAGACATAAGAATAAGTCAAAACAGAGGCCATTGGGTTAATTGACCAATTCACACTGACTTGACCCATGACATTGCAACAGTACATAAGGGAACAGCAAATATACATTCCTGATTCATCTAAATTAGAGAAAGAGAGAAAATAGACAAATGCTGGACATGTAATTGAAAAATAAGATACAATCTTAAGAAAGGCTTTCAATAAAATTAGGAAATAAAGTTAGAAAATGCTGTCAATTCAAATTTCTGCATGTTAAATTCCATGCAGTTTTATTTATAAATGCCATATCTGTTTTGGCCAGTTATCATGTCAAAGTACCATAAAATACAAATGACATGTTATTATAATATGCTGTAATATATATATATATATATATATATATATATATTTTTTTTTTTTTTTTAATTCCACATACAGAAATCAATAAAGGTGAATGGGGAAAAAGTCTTTTGGAACTTTGCACATGGGTCACAGTGTTAAACAATGATACGGTTATAGTAAACTGGTTGTTGAAAAGACATATGTGATTTCATTTTTTTTGAGGAAAAGAAATGAGGTTAGCTCTTAAGGTGTTGCTTCGCTATACAATTTAACCCTGAGCTTTGAACAAAAAATAATAATTTGCCAAATGCATATCTTCAGAACAATTTAGCAATGAACAAAAATTTAGACCCCATTATAAAATTTTGATAGGATTTCAAGATGTAAATTTCTGAGAAGCAAAGGAGTACATTTTAGTCGGGGTAATGCTTCATTCAGTCTCAACAAATGCACTGGCAATCCCAATGATAAACTCTCCCTGTGTGATTGGAAAACTCCATTATTAAAGAGGAATGGACTGAGTTTAGAAAAACTATAACAGAGTTGTTCATTACATCTGATTCTCAACCCGCTTGCATGTAAAGTTCCACATATTTGTGCATTTCACTGAATGTGGCTCTTTATGTTGATGCAGGTAGTGATTTACTGATAATTTGTTGCATAATGACACTATCCACTATGCATAAGCAATTCTTCTGCCTACCAATTTAAGAAGCTTGGGAGTGCACATGACACTCATACACACCACATATAAATAATATAGATTATTTGTGGTTAATCAGTGTTAAATTCTGGCTTTAAGCCAATATTGTCAATTTGGACCTCTATTTAGACATACATAAAATGCATGGTAACAGGCCCTTTCGGCCCACATGACTGTGCTGCCAAATTACACCTGATTGACCTACACCCCTGCCATCTTTTTGAAGGGTGGGAGGAACACCCGGGGAAAACAGTGCAGACACGGGGAGAATATACAAACTCTGTTCAGGCAGCGCAGGATTCGAAACCCAGTCCTGATCGCTGGATCTGTAACCACGTTGCAACTAATTTTAGACATTAAATGTGTGCAGAGGAAGAAGTATTTAGCAACGGCTACCTCAAGAATAAAGTCAGATTCATAATTTATTGAAGGCCCATTGGAAATTCTGGTGTCTAAATTGATTTGCTTTGCAAAAGGAAGTGAATTTCTTCAAGCTTCACCAGAACCTTACTACTCCCAATCAAGAGGGATCTGGGAATCACTTCAGCAGGAATGCAGTATATAATAGCAGACAGAGCCGGTGGGGAAAAGGAATACCAGCATGACTATTTAGGGAGCACTTCTCCAAAACTAGGAGGGTGGGAATTTGTTACGGCATGGACTAGTAGGGCCGAACTGGCCTGTTCTGTGCTGTAAGTGGTTATATGGTTATATGCTTAAAATTCATTTCACCAAGGTTGTGGTGAACATCGATTTCTATGGATCTAAATATTTCTTGGCTCCTCAAGCTCATCTGTAATATTTCACCATTGCATTAAATAAATACTCTGTATTCCAGGAAAGGCGCTTTATTTCTCTCTTGGAAAACAGCAGCAGGGAACAAGTCACACAGAATTGCCATGGTAGTAAGTTTCTTTACAATTATTGCGATTATCCACAGCTGCAAGGACTATCACTCATGAATGTATGGCATCAAGAATGAAGGTGTGAGTGTCAGATTGAGTTGGATCCATCTTCAAATCAAAAGAGGATTGTTAACTGAGCCATATTAGATCTGATTTTAAAAAAAGTAAATAAGATTAGAATGGGCTCAAAGATTGGTGTAAGAGAAACAAATTCTGATTCACATTCACAATGAAGGAGGGAGAGGCTGCTTCATTGGCATGGGCTTTGTCTGAACCATGCAGGACTGGTGTGCTGGCATATTGCATAACCAGGCCTTTAAGTGAAATGGAGAGAGACAGAGTTCAAATATTGCAAATTTAATAAAGAAATGATAAATTGGAAAGAGTAGTGAAGGAAGTAATCAACGTGTAATAGGAAGAGGCAGAAAATATAAGCAAAATTGTGCATTAAAAATGGATCCAGAGTATACAAATTGTAGAAATCAAAGCTTAAGGCTTGAGATCAGAATTATGCAATGTTTGTAACAAGATGAATGAACTAACTGATGGCACAGTTTAATAGCTCTAGTAGAGACACTTTTGCAAAGTGGCCAGGACCAGGAACTCAATATTTTAGATCATTTGGCAATTCAGAAGTAAGAGGTAGAATTGCAATATTAATTCAGGAAAACATCAGCATGGTGGTGAGTCGTGATAATTATGCAGTGGATTGTGATGTAAAATTGGATTGGTGGGCAGTCTATAGAAAGAAAACACTCTAGGGAAAAAAAACACTGATGTGTGTAGTCAATAGGCCCATAAAATATTTCTGTAGTCTAGGACAGGAAATAAGTGAGGTATTACGAGCTCGCGTTTTAGTAAAATAGGATTATCACTGTAAGGATAGTATAGACAGGCAGGAGTGAATGGTCACATTTAACATTTCACACAAGGAAAACAAGTCACAACCCAGTGATAATTCGATACAAAGGAAGAACTGAGGGAAGACTGTTCTAGATTTGATAAATTTGCAAAGACATTGTGATTTTGCAAGGGAGAACCATTCTAACTGCTGGAGAGGAAACAGCATTTAGAAGCAGCTCTTGTGGCCAGCCATTCTGTGGAATTCAGAGCAAAGCCTGCTCTGTGGATGACTGGACCTTTTTGAGGGATTAACCTGTGCAATGAGGATCTTTTTGGGAAGCAAAGTGCTCCATTCTGATTGTGACTAACAGTGGAGGTCACTTGGAGAGACTGCTTCATTTTAAGTGTGACTAGCAGTGAAGTTACTTGGAGAGGCCAATGCCAGGGTCTTGGAAGCTTCATGGAGGCGCCCAGTTCGAGTCTTGCCTACAAAAGGACCAGGAGCATTGTGACCACAGCTCGTGCGGATGGACATTTCTTCAAAGGCAACACAAGAAGTATTTGTGTGTCTGTAGCTGCCACAACTCCAGTCTTTCCATTAATTCAACATTAATTCTGAGCATCAAATTTCAAAGGCCTACACTTCAACACTGAAATTTAAAGTAACTTTCTGGATTTTGGCCAGGTCTGTCATGGTTTGGGTATATCGCACACACACACACATTCATTAGACACCTACACATAGCTGGGGATAGATTTAGTGTTAAGGATAGTTTAAAAGTTAAGATTACAGTTTAGGAGTTAGAAATAAAATCAGTGTTTTAAAATTAAACTCTATCTGGTTCATTGCCCCTATTGCTGCTCACAACAGTGGAGATATTGAAGATCTGTAAGAAGGAAGCACAATTAACTTGGATGATTTTAATCTGCAAGAGAATTGTTGAAAAGGAAGCTGTGGAGTGCATTAGGGATTAATTCTTAGAGAAATACATGATGGAACATGTCCAGGAAGAGACTATTTTAGAAGTAAAACACAAAAGACACTGTGGTTGTAGGCTATTTTAGATTTAGTAATATGTATTGATATAATAACATAGGAGTAGTTTTCAGCTATCTGGCTGCTCAGTGATATCTGCATCCATAAAAATGAATTTTAAAAAATATGTAAGAGTGTGCTGGAGTGTTGGATGCCATTAAACTATCCATACTGTATCCATGCCCTTGGGATACACTCCTCCATTGACCTCAACAGCTGTCTCCTCCAATTGATATTAGCATTTTACTGAACCCTTTGAGGCCAGGATCCCTCTCCGTCTCATTTACCACTAGTGATAAATTGGAAGACCTGGTAAATAGGATAGAAAGGGGTAATGAGGTATTTTGCCCAAAAGGGATTGGAAAATCTAAGTGCCTGCTTTTGGCCTTATATTGCTCTGACATCCAGTAAGCTGTAACGACCTCTAGAATTACCCACTACTTGTGCTAGCCACTACGTTCCTTCATTTGAAGCAGGAGATTCAAGGCTTTAATTGAGCTTGCCTGCTACTTTGAACTAGTGCTAGATGCTCAGGAAGTTGATGCTGCACTGAGCATTGTACACACTACCTGCTCAACTGAATAACAATAATGAGGGTTTTGTCTGTTGGCAGTAACAGGTCCAACAGTTGTGGGTTAGTAGCATCAATTTCAGTGTCCATTCTCCAGAGTTGTCTAATTTGCACCTATGTTATTTGTAAGAAGCATGAATAGCATTCGAATGAATTGTGAAGACATTTACACAACTGTAAATGTTAAGAATGCATTAAAATTAACACAAAACATGACAGTTTCTAGCTGTAGATTTTAAATCTAGCTCCTCAGATGGATTGATCTGCATGGTTGAATGCATGGAATCCATGGACATTTCCATTGAAAATTGGTTCATTCGCAGGAAACAAAGATTAATTGTGCACAGAGCAGTTCAGAATGAAATATGTTGACTAGCAGGATACACTTGGAATCAGTGATAGGGCTATTATTATATCCATCGAGCAACCATGAGCAGAAATCCTTCCTATCCTGCAGATACTTCATATCTTGAGCAAGCACCCTTCTAGGGTTAACATCAGAATGGTACAAACTTACCAGATTCTCTAAGATTGCCGCCAAGAAGATTCAGTTAAGGTATGAGTCAATCTGGCAACCAATCCACACTTGGCAAAGTAACATTGGTGTTCCTGCAGGGTGCATGAGACACACATGCTGGGAACTGGCAGCACAAGCATTTCCCTAAAACCTGCATAAATGAAGCATAAATCTGTTGACAATACAGAACCAGGGGGAGCATGAATAATATCGAATAAGTAGACTAAAGAGAAGAGCTATAGAATTAACAAGCAGAAGATGCAATTTAACAAGTGCAAGGTGGGGAGACTGAGAAACTAGAGAGAATATTTGATGAATGCAGGTAACAACTAGCCTATCCCGTTCTCCTAAAAATAGGTGGATCTGTGACAAAAGGGAGAGGAATAGCAGGCAGGCAGAGTTTAAATGTTCCAATGAAAAGCAATAAAGTATTTCCTGTTTCTCTGTCATCATACTAAAATATGTTGAAAATGACTGGAATATGTAACGATATATATTTCAGTAATTTATTATCGACACCACCAGCATCCTCGGGATTACTACTGGCCAATAATTTAACTGGGCCAGGCACATATAAACTAAATGTGCAAGAGCAGATCTTAATGCTGGGTCTCCTAAAGCGAATGGTTCATGCCCTGATTCTCCAAAGCCTTTCATCCATCTTACCAGAGACAAGACAAGACTCTGATTACCTTACACTTGTCTTGATGAGTGCAATTCCAACACTAGTCAAGGAGTTCAACACCAATGAGGACAAATTAACTGGGAGCAGCAAACTTCTCGTATTTCTGTCTTCACCCCTCCTCTCCCCAGGCAGTACAAAGTCAGAATTCTTTGGTCCTCACTTTCAATCCCACTAGATTCAACAACTGACACATTATCCTCCACCACTTCTGCCAATTTCAGCATGATCCCACAACCAGCCACATAATCCCTCCCCAACTTTGCTGAATTTTGCATGGATCAGTCTCTCTGAGACTCCCTGCTCTGAAATTCCCTTCCATCTGTTTGGGCACCTCCTGGTGCAATAGCAGAAAGTGCAAAACTTTTCGCTATCTCTTCCCCTCACCTCCATCAAGGCCGCAAACAAATGTTCCTCAGAGAAAGAGCTTTAATTGTGCATCATCAATGTGATCTATTGTGTTCATTATACTTCATGTGGCCTCCTCTACTTCAGTGAGACCAAGCACAGACTGGGTAATTGCTTTGAGAACACATGTACTCTGTGGGGCAAGGCTTGAGTTTCTTGCAGATAATAATTTCAATTCCACTTACTGCTCCCACATGTTTGTTCTTGGCCTCTTTCATTGTCAGATGCAGGTCAATGGGATAAGACAGAAAAATAGTTTGGTATGGACTAGATGGGTCAAAAGGCTTGTTATGATGCTGTAGTATTCTGTGGTTCTGTGGTCAGGGTGAGGTTAAAAATAGACCTGAAGAACAATACATCCTATTGCTCATGAACATTCATTTCTACCTCATTTTAGGTAACTTCCACTTCTATCTAGTCCCTCTGTTTCCATCTCTTCTTTACCTACGGCTGTTCTCACATTTATTTCACTCCCAATGATCTCTTCTTCTCCCTGTCCCTCCACCTCTTACACCTGTTGTCCAATCCCTATTACCTCTTGGCCCCTCCCCACTATTTTTCCCCCCTAAATTTACATAATATCACCCTATTTATACGTAGGTCTCAATGGTTCTGACCTGAAACATTGACTGACCATTCTGCCCATGGATGCTGTCTGACCTGGTGACTCCTCCAGCCACTCCTTGCTTGCTCAGGACAAAGTAGCTTGCTCAAAAGGTGTTCAATCCACCATGTGAATCATTTTTCCCACTAGTAGTCCATCATAGTGTTAAGAGCAGGCAGTCACAGCACTTCTTGGATGATAATCCCCAGAGCATTGAGGTCTGTAACCTAGAAAGATGACAAGGAACACAAGTACTAGACTTTTCCTTCCATGAAACCTATGATTTGGCATGGAAGTGTGCTTTGCTGGGTTTTTTTATACTGTTGTTGGGTCAAAATTCTGTAACTCCTGTCTGACAGCACAATGTTGTTTCCCTCACAGGGAGGCTGACATTGCAAGAAGTCAAGGACAATTTGGCGGTGGTATTGTCAGATATGTTCACATTTTGGAATTAATTGGTAAACATTATGCCTTTGGAATTGAAGGCAATGAAATGCACTATGCTTCTCCTGATGTTACAATGTGGGATGTAAATTTCAGTTCTAAGAGTGATTAATTCCTCACTATAACTATGCAAAATAATCAGACACCCTTTTCCAGATTGATCTTGGCTGCCTGATCCACGTCCAATAGGACCCGATGGCATGTGTTGTGTTTTACTTATGTCAGATAATTTTTTAAAAATTCTCAGACTGTTTATGAATAAATACATCAAGTTTCATACTTTATTCAGAGCCTTACCACCTGATCTGACACTGAAAAGACTGTTGGGCTCTGCTTTGACATTACGTTGGACACTGCTCAGATTGGCCACTGTGATGAAAATTTTGGGCAGGGCTTTAATTTCATCTCCCAGTAGATTTCCATGTGCCGGCGGCCTGTTGTCGCAATTCCACCTTTCACTTGAAGTGAGTTCTCCAACGGAGGTTGGAATATCCATTGGATCACTTGCTCAGTAATGGTGATGACAAGCTATTGGAAGGTTTGGGGGTGAGCCACTCAAGCAGGTGGAAACCTGCTTCACAGCATACTCCTCATGCGCGCACACATGCACGCACCCTGGTCTCACTGACCTAAAATATTTTAGAGATTCTTCCATTTTCTATCAACCAAGAAGAACTTCAAATTCCTAGCTTACTCAATACTTCTTGCCCACCCGAACAAAGTGCAGCACTGGTACAAATGGCTCATTGCATTTGTTCCGCCTTTTGGGAAGCAATGACAATTCTGCTTCTTTCATTCCAATCATCTGCAGACTCTGTATATATCTTAATATTCTTCCTTCCTGTCTGCCCTTTAACGCTTCTAATTGCTTCTACTGCCATAGCGTTGTGCAGCAGTTCACTTTGCATCATCATAGCTTGCTAAGAAGAAATCAAAGTCCAGATTTACTTCCAGCTATCTTAATCTTAATTTTAAGATTATGTTCTGATGCTTTGAAATCTGGCTACCCTGCCTATTCTATTCATTGTAATGCCCTGAGTTCCATTTATATTAAAGTAAACCTGTTCCAGTGTTTTGTTCTCATCTTTACTGGCAGACCCAGTATAAATGGAGCTGAAGACGACTGTTAAGGATTGAACAAAGCCTTTGAAATAAATAAGAAACCAAGAGGTTAATGTTTTAAGACAATCACATTCCTGAACAACAATTCCTCTGCTTACAGCTGCTCTGCTATTCAAAGTGAAAATTAATCTTTCAGGCACTAGTATTTTTAAATGGGTATTTGTCAGGATTATAGGATTTTACAGTCCATCTGAATATAAACCAAATTTTATTTTTTCCTGCATAGTATGTAATTACCAAGCCACAATAACAAAAGTGACATGTTTGAGGAACAGATAAAAAGCTGTAAATTGGCCAGTAATGGTGATATTTCCTCATCTTCCAAAAAACCCATTTATCCATCCTCTCAGCAAATCAAGCCACTGTCATCCTATACTCATCTCCTGGCCAGAGGGAGCTTAACAATTTATATGTGTAAGTGAATAGAAGAATGCAGATGAGGTCTTACATCTAAAGCTTTGAACACAAGCAGCTGGTACTTTGCTTGCCTGAATTTCTAAATCATCCGTAATGGGGCCAGGACCTCGAAGCACTAAAAAGAAGGAGATGACATGCTGGACAAACTGTTAATTTTTCCTGAAGAAGCCGCTATATTGCACATCTGTCACTGCTGTGCAGACAATCACTCACACAGTGGAAAAAAAAATCTGTTTCTTCTGCCAGTGCAGTGGTTAACAAAGCAGCTTGGGAAACTAGAGTTCTATCTCAAAGAAAGTGCCTTGGTAGGTTGCATGCTGCCTCCTGCATGTTCCCAAATCCAGATTTTAACCGAGTACATGTACGACAACAATACTCCTGGGCTTAAGCCTTACAGGTCAGAACATCATTAAAAAGCAATAATCACCCTTCCTGGGAATTTTTAAATCTTCCACCCACTGCCTTGAATGAAGGCTGGCTTACATTGCATGTCTTAATTTCAATTTTTTATTCTTCTCATGAATTCATATTCGGGTGAGGTGGAAGATTAATGAAATGGAGGCATTTGGTTTTTTCATGTGACGCCATTGAGACCCGGGACCTTATAATTCCTCCCTTCTTTATTATGTATGTATGATTAAACAAAGAATGCTACTGCTAGGTAATATGACCGCAACACTGGAAGCCAAGTTATGCCACCTTATAAAATCTGATACGCTAAGGCGAAGCAGAGAGAAACATTCAAGTGTCATAAATTTTTGTTTAGCTAAATAGAGCATTGAGCTATTATATGAGGCTGCTTTTAGCATATTTTATGTGATTATTTTTAAATGTAAGTGAATAATTTACAAATTGTAGTTATCTATAGAACCTTTAGCATTCAAAATGCTTCCAATACACTTCAGAGAAAAGTAATTAGATGATAAAAGAAACTTAGGCAGGAATTTTCAGCTTCAAAATATAGTTTAATATTTATCATCCCCTTCCTGTATCTTGTTCTTACATACATCATGTGCCACTCAGAAAGAGCAGCCTTTGATTACAGTGGAGAGAGATCATTAGTTGCCTTTTGTCGCCAAGTCATGATGACATACGGCTTGCTGCTGCTTGAAATTAAATGGAAATCTTCTGTATGTTTTACATCCCATTTACCTTCCCAGGCTTCCTTTGATGGCAAGCTTACCATTTGAAGCTACCCTGTAGTGCAAACAATAGGACGTGTGTGACTGTGGAGCACCAAAATCCTGTACCCTGGAGGATTTGTTGTTTGCCTGCAGAGAGAATTATTGTCTGAAGCAAAGGTAATGGCATTTCATGTAAAGTTTGTAATGTTTGTTGGAAGAAGTTGCATCATATAAACTCCATAATTCTTTTACAAAAGCACGGTGAAGTTATTTTTATTTATTTTAATTTAGAGCCATAGCACAATAACATTCCCTTCTGGTCCATGAGTCCACGGCACCCAAGTACATCCATGTGATGAAAAGTTATTCATATTTAAAAGAAAATACTTTGTGACAGGTAAATGCTTGGCTTTATGAAATGACTGAACTAAAAATTACCCTTAAAGATCAAGAGCGAATGGTATGACATCATCATCTGAGAAATTCGTCGGTGTTCTTAACTTGATACTGCTGGTGATCCATCATTTTCCGCTTGCATGAATAAATGTGTATCTTTTTCTCCTCAGTATTTCGAACACTAAAAATCTATATGGATTGAATTTAATTAAATCCTTTTCTGTTTAATACAAAATGTTTACCTTTGATACGCATAGGGCATGCAGACTCGTAGGTCGAGAACCAACATTTAGGAGTCAAAAATCTAATGATAAATAATCAGATCAGGATCTTTATTTAGGTTGGCCACTCATAGCTTTGCGTTCAATACCCATCCTGCATCTACTATTCCACCAGAAATCTTAAAACTGTTAAAATCCAATTACAGAGAGAAGAGAGTGTGGATGGCAATCAACATACTGGCATCCCTTGTTACCAAGAGACAAGTAGGTGAGATGAAATGTGCTAGGTTCATGTTTATTGGTAGCCCACTGATATGATACTCATGGATGAGACATCCCAGCATGATCTCAGTATTAGAAAGCTAGGTTTTAAAATCTTCAAGATTGCTTTAGGGACAATCTCATTATAGTCACTGTTCAATAAAATCTTGTCAATGGATTGAAAGTATTTCATGTAAATAAGAAAAAAAACTATGTACATGTTCATCAGTTTTTCATTCTGATTCATTGTTTCTGCTCTAAAATTTGAATTATGATATTGTGAGATTTAGAACAGACTCCGATGGACCAAGGTCTGGTTGAAATGTCGACTGCTTCTGTAAATTCTAGGTAATAAATTTGACACATGCCTAAGTGGGGAGTGGGGGGGGGGGTGGGTGAGGTTTTTATTCTCCTTGCTTTCTCTCACCACCATGCCCCCAACTTGTATCAAAAAAGTTGAAAAATCTAACTGTTTTGGAGATGATACCGTGCCTGAGGACAAGATCTTAGTCCAGTCAAGGTAGCAGCCTGATGGCGAAAAAAAACATAGCTCTCTCCTTGGAATATAAAAATGTGCCACAA
Organism: Narcine bancroftii; assembly: GCF_036971445.1. NCBI lineage: Eukaryota > Metazoa > Chordata > Chondrichthyes > Torpediniformes > Narcinidae > Narcine > Narcine bancroftii. The sequence goes on along the minus strand of NC_091472.1, from coordinate 51,399,446 downwards.
GTGCACAACAGGCCAATCAGCATAGAAAAGAGAAAAGTATGTTAGGATTTGGGGAATCATTTTTCATCATGAATGGCGTGGCCAGGCTTTATATAGAATTGACAAGGACAAGTGAAGATACCCAAGAGAACAAAGAAAAGAGGGTAGAACAACAGGTAGAGGTTAAGAGTTCAAATCTACTAACTACTTTTGCAGAGAGGCTACTAATGGATTTTATAGCCTATTAGCAAATTTTAAAATGCTGTATGCTCTCTGAAGGTCATCTCAAATGGGGGTTAGATACAGAGGCATTTGAAAGGCAGAGCCAAGAACGACCATTTCTTTTTGCTTTCCCAGAGTTCTAGTTTCAACAAAATTGAATGATAGTGTTCCCTTTTTAAGGCTACCGTTTGATAAAATGTTTCCAGTGAGAGTAATGGAGACTTATTTCACACTTCAGATGTGTTCGTCATGTGTAAAATACAATAAACTGGGTCTCAGAACCTAACAAATCAAAAATCTAATGATCCAGATTATAACTAATCATCTGGCCTGAATGCCTTATTCTCCTTTTTAAAATCAATTCAATTTTTCCCCTTGTATTACTGCCCAGAATAATATCTCTGGTTGCTCGTCTGACTGGCTTGACTTCAATCATTGTATGAAATTGCAGAAGAGACATCCAATGCCCAATTATTACTGTTGTGGGTCTGACATTGGTCCTTTGTGAGTTCTCTAGGACTCAATGCAACCAGCTGAGAAAACAAGGGAAAAGCTGCACACAAAATATAGCACATTTTAGTTCATCTTTTTTTGGTGTATCTCCAGCACTTGCAAACTAAATGAAAGAATATTCTCTAAAAAAAAGATGACTGATTTTTGAATTCTAAAGAATTACAGTATAGAACCATAGAACGCTACAACACAAAACAGCCCCCTTCAGCCCTTCTAGACTGTGCTGAACCATTTTTTTTGCCTAGTCCCACTGACCTGTACCCAGTCCATAGCCCTCCATATCTTTCCTATCCACGTACCTGCCCCAATTCTTTTTAAATGTTAAATGTTAAAATTGAGCCCACATTCACTACCTCAGCTGTCAACTCATTCCACACACGTGCCACCTTCCCCCTAAACTTCTCCCCTTTCACTCTTTACCCATGTCCTCTGGTTTGTAACTCATCTATCTTCAGTGGATAAAGCTTATCTAAATTTACTCTGTCTGTCCCCTGCATCGTTTTAAATACCTCTATCAAATCTCTCTTCATTCTTCTATGCTTCAGTGAATAAAGTCCTAACTTGTTTACCCTTTCCCTGTAATTCAGTTCCTGAGGTCCAGGCAACGTCCAAGTAAATCTTCTCTGCACTCTTTCTATCTTATTGATATCCTTCCTGTAGTTAGATGACCAAAATTGCACACAATACTCCAAATTTAGCATCACCAATATCTTATACAATTTTACTATAACATTCCAGCTCCAACACTCAATACTTAAATTTATTAAAGCTGTCTTTACAAACTTATCCACCTGTGACACTGTTTTCATGGAATTATGTATCTGTATTCCCAGGTCCTTCTGTTCTACTGCACTCCTCAGTATCCTACCATTTACTGTGTATATCCTTTCATGGTTTGTCATTCTGAAATACAACACCTCACACTTGTCTTCACTAAATTCCATCTGCCATTTTTCGGCCTACATTTTCAGATGGTCTAGAGAAACTCAACAGGTTAAACAGTGTCTTTATGTAGCAAAGGTAAAGATACATCACCAATGTTTCCAACACCTTGACGAAGGGCTCTAGCCCAAAACTTGGCAATGTATCTTTACCTTTGCTACATAAAGGCACTGTTTGACCAGCATTTGTGTGTTTTTTTCATTTAACCACGGTGTTGTACCCCTTCCAGATGGTCTAGATCCCTCTGCAAGCTTTGAAAACCTTCTTTGCTGTCCACCATGCCTCAAATCTTAGTGTCAACTGTAAACCTGCTGATCTAATTTACCACAGTATCATCCAGATCATTGATATAGATGACAAACAATGGCCCCAGCACTGATCCCTAAGGCACACCATTAGTCACAGGCCTCCAGTCAGAGAAGCAATCATCTACCACTGCCCTCTAGCTTCTCCTGTCCAGTCATTGTCAAATCCTTACTTCAACAGGAATATCTAGTGTCTAACCTTCCTGTCTGTCCTCTCATGTGAGACCTTGTCAGATGCCTTACTAAAGTCTATATAGACATCATCCACAGCCTTTCCTTTGTCAACTTTCCTGATAACCTCCTCAAAAAACTCTATAGAATTGGTTAAATACAATCTACCATGCACAAAGCCATGTTGACTATCCCTTATCAGTCTCTGACTATCCAAATAATTGTGCATCCGATTTCTTAAAATACCTTCCAATAATTTACCTACTACTGAAGTCAGGCTCATCAGCCTATAATTTTCAGGGTTACTTTTGGAGTCTTTTTAAAACAACAGAAACACACGGGCTACCCTCCAATCCTCCGGCACCTCATCTGTGGCTAAGGACATTTTAAATGAGTGGCACAGTTGGTGTAACAGTTAGCGCAATGCCTTTACAGTGCCAGTGATCAGGACCATGGTTCAAATCCCATGCTTTCTGTAAGGAGTTGGTACATTCTTTCCATGTTTACATGGGTTTTCACCAGGGTTCCGGTTTCCTCCATTCTAAACATAACAGGGTTGCAGGCTTATTGAATGTAAATTGGACAGCACAGATTCGTGGGCTGAAATGCCCTGTTACTGTGATGTATGTCTAAAAAATGTTTAAATATATTTCTGTCACTAGCCTCCCTCAAGGTCTGAGGGAATATCTTATCAGGCCCTGGGGATTTATCCACCCTTATTTGCTTTAAGACAGCAAGTACTTCCTTCTCTTCAATCTGTACTGGTTCCATGACATGATTGCTTGTTTTCTGTACCTGCCATGACTCCATGCCTGTTTCCTGAGGGAATACTGATAAAAAAAACATTTAAGATCTGACCAATCTCTTCTGGCTCCATATATAGCCAACCTGATCTTCAAGGTGACCAATGTCCATTTCTATCCTTTTGCCCTTAATATACCTGTAGAAACCCTTAGGAATTTATTTCACAATGTCTGTCAAAGCAACCTGTCTGTTTTTTGCCTTCCTGATTTTTTCCTGAGGTTTTACTTCCATTTTTCATACTCCTCAAGCACCTCATTTCATCCATGTTGACTATACACTTCTCTCTTCTTCTGAACTGTATCCCCAATATCCTTCAAACCCAAAGTTCCCTGTACCTGCTAGTTTTGTCTTTAATCCTGATAGGGACATACAAACTCTGTACTCTCAAAATTTCACCTTTGAAGGTCCTCTACTTAACTCGCCCATCCTTGCCTTTCTCAATTGCTTGAAATTAGACTTTTTCCAATGTAGAATCTCAACCCAAGGCCCAGATCTATTCTTCTCCATAATTAAATTGAAACTAATGGCATTATGATCACTTAGACCTAAAATGTTCCCCTATGGGAATATATATTTTGGAATGACAATAAAATTTGGTTGCAGGATTATTGTAGTGGTTAGTGCCAGTGACCAGGACCTTACAAACACATCCTCAAATCTGACACTGACTGTAAGGAGTTTGTACATTTTCTCCAAGTCTGTGTGGGTCTCCTCTGGGTGGTCCAGTTTCCTCCAACCGTTCAATTGGGTGTAATTGGGCGGCACAGACTCATGGGCCGAAATTGCCTATTACTGGGTTGCATGTCTAAAGAAAATTACCACACACATTTTGAGAACCAACTCAATGGCATTGATATGTAAATTAATTTAAATATATATAAATGTGACCTCTGTTTTTTAATACGTTTCTTTTATGCTTCAGTTTATAGCAGTGTGAACATTGACATGCTATCTCACTGCCTATAAGGTCACCATTCATGCAGATAGGAACAGGGGACCAGAAATAATCCATTCTGCCCATCCAGTCTGTCAAATGAGTGAAAGGAGAACAGGACTGGGAACGGAGTTAATCTCAAGACATAGAATGATTGAAATTCCTGCCAGCAATGATTCTCTTACTGATGCTTTTAACAGAGGTGACATTGAGTTTGGCTACGTTAGAATTGTTCAAAGCACATTGCATTATTTCTTCTTCATAATTAGAAAAAGGCAGAGAAGTTAAATTTGATCACAATCAACTCAAGATTTCTCTCAAAGCTGATCAGTATATATAGGAACAAGAAAAATCAGATGAAAAGCAAATCAAACTGATAAAGAAACTAATTAATACATTAGCAGCTTGATAATGAAAAGGATAATAATGGATTCCAAACCCCAAAATGAAAGGATTTGTGTCCAAACCTCTGACTTTTGTAGGGTCAAAAAAACAAGGGATTGTTTTCAATGATATACCAATCTTCTGTATTTTTTTTTGTAATCAAATGTGAATTAATACTTGATAAATGCAGAGGACATCTTGAAGTTAAATTCTCCAGTGTGAACCTTACTTGGCTCTTAACAGAGCACTCGGAAAATGCCTGCAATAATTCTCATTCTCCCATTCTCTTTATAGATTGCTTAAGTGTGCAGTGACAAAATAGGTGGTGGAGCACAGTGATGTGATAAGAGAGGATGATGGAAGAACTGAGGGAATCCAGGTGTGAATGAGAGGGACTAGGGGCAGTGGGGAAGAAACACTGTGACTCTACACTTAAATATACAATGCAAACAGCCATTGTGGTATGGATATGGGTTGTTGACAGCACATAATAGACTGAATACTTCAGGGATTGTCTGATTTCCAAAGCTAAGCAGGCTCAGGACTGGTCAGTACTTGGAGGGGAGACCACCTAGGAACACCAGCTGATATTGGTTTCTGTGAGGGGGCTGGACAAAGTGGCAAAGGTTTTAAAAAATCATGTGTGTTATATTGTAAATGTAGTATTACGCGACAATAATGGAACCTTTACCATAGAAAAGCAGAGTAAAATGTTGGCACTTGTGATGAGAAGAACTAAAGCTGAAAGTGTTTGTCCAAAAGAGTTGTAAATTATATTTTGTTTGCTTGAGGCAATGACTGGGGAAGTGAATTAAATATGTGAAGGAACACAGTTTTAGCAGTTTTAGAAGCAAATGTAGGCCACTTAACCTCTAAAAAAACTCACTTTAATTTGGGTTACAGCTGAAGAGCATGTGCTTTTGCATGAGGTCTCCGGAAAAAAGTTTTACTCCATTGTCACCATCCCAAGGAGAGAGCACATTAAAGCTGGCAAGATGTGAGAGCCATAGTCAAAGCCATGTACTGCAATTGCTGGAATTGGGGAAAGATGCAAATAAAGGATGAGTAGGAATACTCTACGGAATTTTTTTCCAGAATAGAGAGAATGCAATGAAACCTACCAAGCAACATCACCTGTTAACTCTACCCCCCTACCCTCTTATCAAGCTCGCACATATACTTTATGTAGTAAACTGCTGTCCACTCATTTATCTGGCTCTGTCCCACTCTGTGACTGTACCCGTAGTTCCTCCCTCTTGACCCTGTTTAAAGGTTCTAACACCATAACCCCTCCCCAGAAAGCCTGGGTCATAGCACAGAATGACCTTCATTTATAGTAAATACAAGCCTATTGTTCTGTAACTCCGGTCTTTTGAGTTATTGATAGTACATCAATTTTATTTACAATAATTTTTTCCAATGATGGAACAACTCTCGAAGCCTGATGAGCTGATTTCAACCCAAATTGCCAAAACCCTCAGATTGCTTTGAACTCTGGCAACACTGCTTTGTGGTCTTTCTGCAAAATTCCTCTGGAATCGTGGCCACGGAGGCAAACAAGCTGCACCTACTCTTCTCCCGGGTTGGACATCAAGTGTTCCTAATGATCTGCGATTCATCAATGTATGGGGAGGCAATGGACATACTCAAGGACCAGTAAAGGGAGAAAGTCAATGAAGTATACGCCAGGCACATGTAGACAGCAACCAGGTGAATTGAGGGGACTCGCATGAGCGTGCAACTTCCAGACAATGTCGGGCATCCAAAACACAGAGGACATAATCTGGGACGCCTATGTTGCAGGTGTCAGGTCAGACTATGTGCACCAGAGGCTACTCGAGCAGAGTAAGTTGGACTTGAGGTGCACCACCTTCCCCGAACTGGATAACATCACAATCTGCAGCCATGACCTGCATGATCATGAGACCAACCTCCAGAAATTCCTCACAAACTGCCAAGTGCCTAAACCTCACCTACAACAGGGATTAATGTATTTTCCACACTACCCGCCAGGTAATCCTTGGTCATGTTGTGAAGAATGGAGTCAATGGCCTCAACCCCGACCGCATATGACCCCTGCTAGAGCTCCCCTTCTCCCACAGCCTCAAGGCCCTGAAAAGGTGCCCAGGGTTCTTTTCCTACTATGCCCAGTGGGTCCCTAATTATGCAGACAAAGCCCGCCCCCTTATCAAGTCCACGTTCTTCCCTCTGATGAGAGACCCGGACAGCCTTCTGTACATAAAAGAAGACATTGCTAAAGCCGAAACGTACACAGTGGATGACTCTGCCCCATTTTAGGTGGAGAGCAGCATATCTGATTTCCCCCTGGCTGCCACCCTTAATCAGACAGGTTGGCACATGGCTTTCTTCCTGTACCCTCCAAGGCCCTGAAGTCTGACCCTCATCCATCGAGAAGGAGGCTCACATAATAGTTGAGGCACTGAGGCACTGGAGGCATTACCTGGCTGGCAGACATTTTACCTTGCTCATGGAACAGTGGGCTGTAGCAATCATGTTTAACTACAAATAGCGCGGTAAGATAAAGAATAATAACATTTTGAGATGGAGGATCGAAATCTCCATCTATAACTAGGATATCCTGTATCGGCCGGGGAAGCTCAAGGGGCATGTGCCAGTGCCCAGATAGACCGCCTCAAAACCCTCCACAATGGCTTTTGCTTTCCTGGTGTCATGAGATTTTTTCACTTTATTAAATCTCGTAATCTGCCGAACTCCAGGGCACTGTGCAACATGTTCACCCTGTTCATATGTCCACAGTGATTGTGGGGGTCCTCATTCATGAGTGATGAGCTGCTCCAATATCCGCTGGCCAGAGGTATCACCACTAACAGGACTACTAGTTATAATCTCTGAGGCAATGGCCAAGTTGAGAGGGAGAATGCCACTGTGCAGAAGATCCTCCTCCTTGCCCTTAAGTCCAGGGGGCTGCCAGTCTCTCACTGGTAGAACGCTCTTCCCGAGGTGCTCCATGCAATCAGGTCACAGTTATGTACTGCCACAAATCCTAACCCTCACGATCAAATTTTATCCTTCCACAGGAAGTCCGTGTCGGGGACAACCCTGCCATCCTGGTTGATGTCCCCAGGACTGGTCCTGCTACAGAATCACATGAGGGGCCATAAAACTGATACACGAGTTGAAAGGGTCCAGCTCCTCTATGTGAACCCCCAATAGGCGTACAAGACCTATCTGGATGGGAGCGAGGAAACTTGGTGGCACCCAAGGAGCATACCCACAAAACAGCACCCCCTCTTCATGGACACACACTACATATGATTGTACCCCAATCCCATTGCCACCCTAGTCACTCTGGTCAAGTTGCCATGCCACCAGAAGGTCAACACAGCGCTGGAGGTCCAATGGCTCTCCGCTGGTCACAACAGAAGACCAGGCCACCGGACAGTCTTAACCTGTAAGACTTTGTGCCCTACGTCACGATGCTAAACAAAATTTTTAAAAATCGAATGGTGAATGTGGTGAACTGCTGTACTCTCAGTTACCTGGCTCCACCCCTGCTCTGTCACTGTACCCATGGCTCCTCCCTCTTGACCCTGTATAAAGGCTTCAACAGCATAACTCCTCCCAAGAAAGCCTGGGTCGCAGCACAGGAAGACCTTCAAGTTTATTGTAAATAAAAGCCTAGAATTCTGCAACTCCAGACTTTTGAGTTATTGATAGCACATCACTTCAATTCTCTTCGTAGCTTTCATTCAATCTCATGCATGTTCATAACTCAACAGAAGGTGGAAACACCCTCTATCCAATCCCCATTTGATTGGGAGCAAGATGCAGAAGTTGACCGCAGCAATTTAAACAGAGGAATGTCGGGGTTTGAAGATGTAGTCCGGTGCTTACTGGTCTAATATACCGAACTTTTGCTGATCATATACACTGCAAAACACGACACTCGAAGAACAGATTAAATCAGCAGATTTAAAACAGAAGCTTTCTAAAATAGGTAAACCTTTCTCCTCTGGCCAAGATGATCACCGTGCAGGGTATTAATAGCTGATTCCAAAGTTTGTGGTTTCTATAGTTCAAAAATATTGTCTTGACTTTATCTTCATTAGCAGACAATGCATTTCGGACATGCAATAAGTTTCTGGCGCACCCTCCAGTTTAACTGCTTTGTTTTCAATGAGTGCCCCTGAGAAACAGATGCAACATGATCCAAATTTAGATCAATAAGTTTTAGAACTATCGAAAACACCATAGACAGCAAGAACAAAGAAAATGATTATTTAATTACTGATATCACCCAGTTATTGACATAAAAATATGGTAGGAGTTGCAGTGTTAGTGCTTCCTTCTTTAATGTGGAATCACTAACTTGGAGAGAGAGTGATGGAGAGGGACTCACTGAATTGCTCTTACATTTGGCACCATCTGTAATGAATTTGTACATTCTCCCTTTGTCTGAGTGTGGGTTTCCTCCTACCCGTCAAAATGTACAGGGGTTGTAGGTTAATTGAGGAACTTGGGCAACACAGGAGAGTGGGCCAAAGGGGCCTTGCAACTGTGTTGTATGCCTAAATTTATCATTTCTTAAGAAGCCAGAAAGGTTTCATAGGGGCCACAAGGCCTCCTACTGGATGTAACCATTTTGCAATGTGTGAGGTCCTGTATCAGATGATAAATTTCAATGTAAATTGTTAAACTCAGTGAAGAGTTTTAGTGAAACAAAAATTATATGATCTTTCGGTTATAAAACAAAAACATTTAAGAAAAAATATTTATGGCTTAACTCTTTATGGTCAATAATTTTGCTGTTGTTATTTTGTGATAAAACATATATTTCTGAGCAAGGTTCAGTTTAGTGATGAGATGTGCCAAATATAATCATATTTCATGGTTAACAACATGAAGCTATTGAGAGCAGCCAATTGCACAGACAAAGAACTGAACTTTGTTCCTTCCTGCTGTGGAGCACTCAATTATCCAATAACTGAAACAACTAAACTATGGCAGGGAATCCTTTAGCTTCTTTTAAATTGTAATTTGACCAGAGATTTTGTTCTAAGTCCTATACTCGATACCACTGCCAGCATTAAAGCCCAGAGTTAATGTAGATCTGATTTTTCCTTTGTGGCACTCATCTAATACCTCTTCCCTCATTTCAAGAGCAAATATAGACTGTGTGACCCCAAACCTAGGACTGAGAATGAATAAATATTGATCCATGGTTCCATTAACATAATTGGGGTGGGTTGCCATTGGTGCCCAGATCTCTGTAGACAACCTACCTCCAGAAAGACTTCAAAGCCAGATTGTCTGTCTCACAGCAACTAAACTCAGATAGACACAAGAGAGGGGTGAAGGTGGCCTGACAAGGAACATGGCTTGAGATGCTATGGAGTTGGGGAATATTCCAGCACCTTCTGATTCCAATAACGCACCTTTCCATATCCATTGCACAAGTTGTTGAAAAATTCCACTACCCTTCAGCCCCAATATTCAATGTCTAATCTCAAGAGGTTAGGCCCTCAAAAATCATATGTGAAATGAACAAAGCATAACCATGCTATTTAAACATTTTTGTAAAAGTTATTATTTTCAAAATAAGTAACAGCAAGAAGACATAACATTTAAAACTCATTTCAAAAACAAGTAAAGAAATCTTGCAAGGGGTGGCATGGTTACCACAGCGCCTTTATCTTGCCAGCGATCGGGACAAGGGTTCGAATCCCACGCTGTCTGTAAGGAGTTTGTATATTCTCCCCGTACCTGCGTGGGTTTCCTCCGGGTGCTCAGGTTTCCTCCCACCATTCAAAATGTACCAGGAGTTGTAGGATAATTGGGTGTAAACTGGGTGGCACGGGTTCATGGTATGAAACAGCCTGTTACCCTGCTGTTATGTCTAAATTTATAATAATAAAAAATAATTATAAAGTGCTGGAATCTGAGTTCCAATGAAAATTCATCCACCTGAAGCATTAACTCTGTTTTTCCACAGATGCTGGTTGACATGCTGAGTTTCTCCAGGGGGGGGGTTCTGTTTTTAATTCACCTTATAGCCTTTCACCTCCACTCAAATCAATGAAGGAGAACTGGTTATACCTGGTCTAACATGGATTACCTTCTTCAGGAATCAGAGCTATGTTGGCAAATCACTGGTGAACAGCTGGCAGCAAATTTGAGGCATCCACTTCTGCAAAGGTGTGAAAATGCGAAACTTGCAGTCACTTCCATGGGATAATGCCAGCAAATCCATGTGAAACTGCCAGCGTTTCTTTGCAAAATCAGACTCAATAGATTTGAAAATGGCACATTCTTAGTGCACTCCTGAATGCTGTTAGCATCATGTTAAATGGTTTAACTGTATCTTATTATTAATACAGTAACAATACTGTATCTTGTTTGATGAGATGGATTTCAGTCATCTGTGGTTTCTCACCCTAATATTATTTAGTCTTTCACACTATTGTGTGGCTTCAAGTGGGATCAGATCTGTCCAGATGCTATAGCAAGGGGTGTTGGGTTGTGATGAAAAGAATAGGATTCTGAGAACAATGTCAACACCACTACTGCTATCCCACTTCTGAAAACTCATGCAAATTCATTGATGGAATAAATAAACTAATATTAATGTCCCCTTCCACCCAGTGACCAGCACTGGGTTACTCTCAACCTGTGGGCATATTCCACCTATCTGACACTAGACTCACAACAGCCTTCCATTGATCTCATCAGCAAACTCAATCCATAGAACTGAAATGTTTTGAAGTGTCCACTATACGTAGATCACATGCCTGAAACATCAAAAAGGATGCGATCAGTCTGCTCACATAAACATGAGCTTATTTCTGGATTTGGTCTTTGAACACTCCTTTCCTGACTCAGTTAAAAATTGTTCTGTAAATGGTGGAGAATTGGACCATTGGCTTCCGCTTTTACTGAGAGATGGCTTCAAAGATATGACAACTGAGTCTCATCTTGGACCTTTATTATAGGGATGGGTTGGTGCAGTGGAGCAGGTGGATAGAGGCCTTTTACTTGGATACATTTTGTGTAAGACCCAAGCTCTCAAATACTTCAGTGTACAAACCAATGAATTAAAATTTGGTCTCCAAGTGTGAACATTAGCAGGCATGGGTCTAAGCATCAATTCAAGGATGGAAGTTGGAGTAACCTTGGTTCTGGAATAAAGGAATTGGAGTTGGATAGAATCCCATTTGTTTGGTAGATTAACTCTACTCCAGTGGGAAAGTTGTTGGAAGTGAGGTGCAATATTAGAGTGAGAAAGACTTCCATGACAATGAAGGTGATTAAACTGTCCCATACCAAGTGAAGACATAACTAGTATGTTCCTGGCTTGGTGGAAAACTGGCCATTAGCATGGTTTTAGGAGTCTGACACAGAAATCAGAAACCCAGTTTTAGATAAACTCTATTTTATCTTGGTGAGAGCAGATTTTGCTGTTAAAAATCTACTCAAGACCCACGCTAATCTGAGTGATATCCTTAAAGATTACAGGAGAGACATTTATTCTAAAGTTTATAATGCATTTGAAATGCAGAATAACAAATCAGAAAAAGGAAACTTACAATACAGAGAGCTGTGGTTTAACATTTAATCCCAAAATGCGCATGTGGTATGCTTCAGTCATTATTTTCCACTCTATCTATTCTATAGATAATTATGACCAGACACATTTAATTTAAGTTTTATGTACTCAGTTGCAAGTACTAAAAAAAAACCCAAATTAAATGATTTCTCTTAGGTGTGTTGCATTCATAGTTTAAAATTCTTTCCCACTCTTCTGAACATTAAGTCATTTATGTTTGTATTTTAATAACCATATCCATACTCTTCCGAGCACATTCACATGTTGGTTACCTGACATGTAACTAAGTTTGCAGACACACTTGTTTCCCATGCCATCTGACAGACCCATCCTTCATTTTCAAGGCAAGTATGTCTAAAAATTAGTGAGTCTGGAGGTCTTTGTTAATCTCATTTACGCCATGGTAGATGGCAGTCAGGTAATCAAATGCATTTCTCTTCAAAAAATGTATTGGCAAGAACAGTTGTCTGCTGCTTAATTACACCTGTATTTGTGAGTGCATTCCTAATACTTTAATCAGCCAGATAAGGATTCTGAACCTTGTTATGTGGCTGCACTCTTGACCCAATATTTAAGATATCTTCAATCACATTGCAAACAAATTTTCAAAGCCTGTGGAACTATACCCCTGTGCACTTTAACAACCCATGTACTAAGCATTGAACAAAGAGATTCTAAGTTATTTCGTCAGAATATGTACAGCCCGTTTTTTCTCACCTTTTGTACAAGTCACTGGCTTTGAGCATTTAATGTTTGTAAACTGTGGCCATGCCACATTCTTGGTCAAGTACTTTTTCTGGTCTATATAGTTCAACACTTCATATATAAGCTTTCGAGGAAATCTCAAGATTAACATTAATTGTCCATTTGTCGCATGATCATCATGTTGTTGGCTTTTGTTTCTCTGAATTAAGGTAGTGGCTAGTGAAATTTTCTTTTTCAAATAAATTTTAAAAATGCTGGTGCATGAATTGTAAATACAGTTTTTCACGAATTATAATGTAAAGAAATACTTAAATTCTGCAGAAATCATTCCAGGCAAATGAAGCTCTGGCACTGATAGAGTTAATGACTGAGGTTGGGGTTTTGAAAAGTTAATGAACAGGCAAAGTAATTGTTTCTCAATTATTTCTATGCCTCGCTGGGTGGGTATCAGTTGGTTCAGAAACATACTTGTCATAATTTGGCCACAATATGGGCTTGGGCATGCTGATTATTTAAAAGGTTCCCCCCTCTCTCTTTGTAACAATGTTCCCAGATCATATATTATCACGATGAGTCCCTCACTGCAGTTCAAACACATACTCTCAGCGTTCCCATAGTCCTTATTACTGGGAACAGTTGTCCAAAGTGATCACATTGTGTCTATCTTTAGAAATATTAACTTGTCCTGTTACAAAGTTCATTATTTGTTTTGGAAACAAATTATAAATGCACCAAATTTTCTGGAATTTATCTGGCAGGGAAAGCAGTGGCTGTATAACACAGCAAGCAGCTGGCAGATACACTTTTCAGTGTTGCTTTCCCATTAAAGGAAGACGATCCATGTAATGCATTTTTTAGGTATTGAATTATATTGCATACATGATAGGAGATATCTAACCCATAATTAAAGATTTAGCTTGCATTCTAAATCAAGGTTTCAACAGGGATTGTACATGCATTTAATTTGTAAATGTTTTCCAAAGTAACTGAATAATATTGAATTAATAACAGGCAATACATATATTTAGAACCATCAAACAATACAGCACAGAAGCAGGCTCTTTGGCCCTTCTAGTCTGTGCCAAACTATTATTCTCTCAGATCGCAATGATCTGCAATCTGACTATAGCCCTTCCTTCATACCCCTCCAATCCATGTACCTGTCCCAATTCTTCTTAAAAATTGAAATAGAGCCTGTTTATTTTGCCTTCAATCCTAACAGAAACATAGCAACTCTGCACTCTCAAAATTTCATCTTTGAATGTCTTCCACTTATCTAGCACATCCTTTTCAGAAAACAACTTCCCAATCCACACATTCTGGATCCTTTCTCATTTCCTCAAAATTGGCCTTACTCCAATTTAGAACCTCAACCTGAGGCCCAGACCTATCCTTCTCTATAATTAACTTGAAACTAATGGCATTATGATCATTGAATCCAAAATCTTCCCCTACACATACTTCTGTCACTTGTCCTGCCTTGATCCCTAATAGGAAACGTCCTCACCTACCACCCCACCAGCCTACACATCCAACACATTCTCCTCCACCATTTCCGCAACCTGCTACATGATCCCACCACCCCTCTCCTCCCCTCTCTGCCTTCCGCAGGGACTTCTCCCTCCAATACTCCCTTGTCCACACCTCTCCCCACCAATTGTCCACATGGTACCTGACCCAGTGACCACAGGAGAGGCTCCACTTTTGCCCACACCTCCTCCCTCTCGGGGCCCCAAATAGTCCTTCTACACAACATTTCATTTGTGAATCTGCAGGGGTCAACTACTGCATCTGATGCTCCTTCTGTGGTCTCCTCTACACCAGAGAGTCTGGACGAAGAATGGGAGATTGCTTTGTTGAGCACCTCACCTCTGTCCACGAGAATAGCGTGGATCTCCCAGCGGCTATCCATTTCAATTCTTCCCCCCATTTCCTTGCCGACATGTCTGTCCATGGTCTCATGTATTGCCCGACAGAGATCACCCATAAATTGGAAGAAGAACACCTCATCTTCTGACTGGACAGCCTCCAACCAGATGGAATTAATATCGACACCTCCCGCATCCCCTTCTTCCCCCATTCCATGTTTCCTTTTGTACAGACATGATCAATTCTACCTAGTTCTCTATTATAGCCAATTAACAGATTTTGTTGGTTTGGATTCCTCCACCATTGTTTGAATTCTGAAACTCTCTGAGATTTCCTGCTTCTGCATTTTCTGATCCTTGAAGAAGAGCCCAGACCCAAAACATCGGCAATATATCTTTCTCTCCTGTAGATGTTGAAAAGACCAGCTGAGTTCCTCAAGCATTTCGGTGAATGATTATTAAGCTTGTTAGTTTGCTTTGGTTATATTTATCAAAAATTCCCCTCCCTCTAACATAATCATACTTCCCAACTTCCCCAAGATAGCACAGCAAAGCACTGATGCATATTATTACAAAGATTAAGCTTGTTAGTAGGTATTGCTATAGATATCAAAATAAACATACTCCCTTCAAAATAATCCCCTCCCAAAACATTCCATTATAGAAGTACATCAAAGTACTGCACCATTTTACTATCTTGACATTAATATTGACATCTTTTGTCAAAGATTCAGGCAAAGTTTGTGAAGTTCCCTACACTGTCCCATGCAACCTGGAAGAGAATTTATTTGAATTCACCACAGAGATATTCAGCTCATTTTTCACTTTGCGACAAATTGCATTCTAAAGATCATTGCGAAGTGTTCCCATTGGGCCATCAATTTATAGTATAACTAAGATGACATAAAATAATGGTGCATGATTCTCCTACCAAACTACTGCTTCCTTTCAAAGCCTAAATAAACACATAGAACTCTTATAAATACATAAGTTACATGTCAATATGATTCAGTACTTTTGAATTCAGAATTTTTGCCCAGTTATGTGGAACGTGCCTTACTTATCAAACAGAATGAAATCATTTGGATAAAACTTTTTAACAAAATTCCCGCTCCGTAAAATGAAATGTCTAACTCATACTAATTTCTTATAGTGGATTTCAAAGATTTTGGAATAAATGCCTTCATGCAAATGAACAAGATAATAAGTGTTGTCATAGAAATTTAATCACACAGCACAATTATTAAATGATAACTGACTGAATGGTGACATAAGATTGCATGTGCAAGGTGAAACAATGGAATGCACTTTATATACACATATTGAATGCTTACGCCCTAAGTACACAGAACTGGTAGGATCAGCGCCAATTGACATGCAGTCATCATAAGACATAGTGTAGAAATAGGCTATTCAACCCATCAAGTCTGTCATGTCATTCAATCAGGAGCTGATCCATTTTCCCACTCAGTCCCACTGCCCGGCCTTCTCCCCATAATTATTCATATCCTGGCTAATCAAAAACCTATTAATCTCTATCTTAAATACACCCAAATGACCTAGCTTTCACACTGCCTGTGGGAACAAAGTCCACAGATTTACCACCCTCTAGCTAAAGAAATTCCAATGTATCTCTGTCCTAACTGGACACCCTTCAATCCTGAAGTTTTGCCCTCTTGTCCTAGCATGGGAAACAATCTTTCTACATCTACTCAGTCCATACCTCTCAACATTTGAAAAATATCAGTGAGATCCCCTTCATTCTCCTAAATTCCAATGAATACAGGCCAAGAGCTATCAAACATTCCTTGTAAAATAACCCTTTCATTCCTGGAATCATTCTAGTGAAAATCCTTTGAATCCCTATGCGACCAAATCACATGCATGCAGTTAACAAATTGAGTGTGCCAATCACCATTTACTTGCGGTTTCAACCAGTGGCACTCACATCAACAGTGTTGAAATGTTTTGAAATGGTGGTGTTGAATCATATCAGCTCCTGTCTGAGCGGTGACATGGATCTGTTCCAACACGTTTAAGGTGGATATCATCTCATTGCACTACACAAAGCCCTGGAACACCTAGACAGCAAAGATGCATACATTAGGATGCTTTTATTGACTAAAGTTTGACATTTATCACCATTATTTCCTCAAAACTGATCAGCAAACTCCAGGACCTGGGACTGTACATCCCATTGGATCCTTGATTTCCTCACCTACAGACCACAATCAATGAAGATTGGTCAGAATATCCCCTCCATAATCTTCATCAGTACTGGACAACCACAGGACTAGGTTCTTAGCCCCCTGCTTTACCTCTATGAAGGTGCCAAAGCTCAAGACAAGAAAAAACTCCAAGGAATTGCTAACTCGGTTGGCAGCATAATGGGCACCAGTCTTCATTCCATCAACGACATCTACAAAAGGTGTTTCCTCAAAGACCTTCACCAGTCACGCCATACCCTCTTCATACTGTTACCATTGGGATAAAGGTACAGGAGCCTGAAGGTGAGCACTCAGCAGCACAAGGACAGCTTCTTCCTGTCTGTCATCAGATTCCTGAATGAACAATTAACCATAGACACTGCTTTACCTTTTCTTTATCATGCCCTATTTTTTATTTGTTATGTATGATTTATATAAATGTTTGCACTGTGATGCTGCTACAAAATAACAAATATCGTGACATGTTCACGAAAATAAATTCTGATTCTGATTCAGAGGTGATCACTGGACTGTAGACAGGAGAAGGATGATGGACAGATGGACACAGGTGATGGAAGCCAAGGGTGCATTTAGGAGATAGAGGCAGGTTAATTATACTTAGAAGCAGGCAAAGAGAAGAAATAAATTCCACATTGACCTGTCTGCCCTTGGCTTTCTCCAGGTTGAGGCTCAATATAAACTATAGGAACAACACTTGTGGAAGTCCACAACCTTATGGAATCAATTCAGTTGAGTTTTCCAGTTACCTCTTGTTCTTTCCTCAGTTTCTCTTTCCAATTCATCTCCTGTCCTCCTATTTTTGTACTTTTTCCCCCCAACCCCCCATTATACTTCTTGCTCTATCCACATCCTATGCACACATTTCACCCAGCATATCCCTTCCCATTTGGTTCCATCTATCCTTCACCTCATCCCCTAATGATTCCCATTATTGCCCACCCAGTTTCCAGTACTGGAAGCCAATGTGTTCTGGCTTATCACCGTCCAGCAGCTATCTCCACTTTCACTCTCCCATCCCCCCCAACCCCCAATCTGACTCCATCAGCCCTTTTTTTCCTCTCTTTGTCAGCTTCTACCTTCCTCTGTCTCTCAACACCACCTCTCCCACTTGGCTCCAACTGTCCATCTCCTTTCAATTCTCCTTTGTCACATACCAGCTCCTGGCTCCCCCCTCCCCATCTCCTCTTTATATCAGCTGCCTTCACTCTCCACTGTTGTAGGGTTTTGATCTGACTGGTTGATAATTCCTTTTTCCTCACACTCATGTTCCTCAACCCATTGAGTTCCTCCAGCAGTTTGCTTTTTGCTCTAGTTTCCACCATCTGTGGCTCACATGTCTCCATAAAACATCCTCCTGTGTCCTTGCTGCCCTGACATGACAACATGGCGATTTAGTGTGTATAGTAAATAGTGTCTGGAGGCATGAGTTCAAACCTTTCTTGGAGAATGAATACAGGCAATTAAATGCATCTCGAATTTAAAAAAAAATAACAGTGAAACTACTAGATTGTTGAAATAAACCATGTCCTTCAAGGAAGAAAATCTGCCATCCTTATGCCATATATAATGCCAATGACAGTCATTAACTGACAGTCCCCTGAAATAGACCAAGGTCATTATGGCATAAATAAAAGAAAATCAACTTGCTGGGGCTGCCCCAAAAACAGAAATGCCAGAATTCCCTTATTAGCTTCAGGGTAGTGGGTCAGGATAGTGACTCATCAGTCTAATAGCAATGAGGGATTATCAATACATCCCTCTCAATGATGCCTACTAATAATCAGAAATAAAGGATAATAAAGAACTGGAATCCCTAGACTGACACAGCTCCCTCTATTACAAATAATTGGCATTTCTTGTTTGATAAAAACATCAAACTTTAGAACTATCCTGATTAATATTCCAAATATTTCAACATGTTTAATCAAGACCAAATCATATTGAGCATTCCTTTGGAACATTGAAGCCACCTGAGCTCTCCCTGTAACTGTTGGCAGAGAACTGCTCCCTTGCAATGGATGATGTTACAGATATCCTTGAAAAATACCCATGAGCCTCTCCAGACTGACTTGCTTTGGCTTCTGGCTACAATACTCTTCTGCAAGTGAGGGGCTAATTCAGAGGTCAATAGAGATTGTAAAAGGAAATTCCTTACTTTGACTAACAACTGAAATGGTGGGGACGTGGAATGTTTTGACCTGGATGGAGTTAATGGTTTGACTTTGATGGTATTATTACAGTTGCTCCTATATAGACAGATGGTGAAAAGTCAACTCGATCCTGAGCTTCTTCTCCCTTGAAGAGGTTTTGAGTAAGATAGGGTGAACAGTCTGCTATTGAATGACCACTTAATCGCAGTTGAGCAAAAGTATACAAGAAGTTAATGGCTCCAAGGCCTGAAATTTAAATGATTTATTATTTCAACTCGGCTTGGTTGGTGGGTATAACATTTCACATCATTTATTTTTCAATCTGTACTGAATTTGTGCCTATCTCTCCAGTTCTTTTTCAATCACAAAGATAAGAATGTGTGACTTCTCTAAACATATCAAATCATTGATTTCAGATTCTTGATCTTATTTAATTTCAAGGTAGTGTGGCAGAGTATATAGATATATTTTTGGGAGATAAATTGGGAAAGGTTTGTTAGAGTAGGTCACATACAAACACTTTAAAACAGATCTTATGAAATACTGGAGCTCTGCTAAATGCTAGACTTATCGGGGCCTCAACAGCTTTTGCAAGAGCTTTGAAGAGTGCTCAAGAGACTTCACTAATGGATTGTTGTTTTCAAAAGGCAACAGATGAAAGAGAATGCTGGAGCCACTGTTGTCTGGAGGAGAGCTTGGTGTTGTAAGAGGGTCATGTGGTTTTTCAAGCAGAGAGAAACAAACAGGCTTTCTCTCAGAGAGAGAGAGAGACACACACACACAGATCACTTGACAGTGTTACAGCCAACAGAAGTAGGTGGGACTGGAACAGGATAAGCTGGCAAGCATGTTTGGAAGATTGGCCTGGCCAAGCCCTTGTGGTTCATGCAAGAGGAGAGGACTGGCTGTCTAATGTTTCACTTGGAATAAGCAAAACAAAAAGGAACTCTGTGGTGATCTGAAAGAAAGAGGTTATCATCTGGAGAACCCTGAAGGGAGAAGTTTCGTCAGCAGGATACTGGAGTGACTGATGAAAGTACATCAGTTGTGGATGACCTGAAACAACAAAGCTCTCTCTGAAAACCGACAAGAACCTTCCTGAGTGGTAACCATTTACTTTTCAAGCACCAAAGCCTGGTGAACTTTATAAATGTTAAATTCTGTGCACAGTATAAGAATTGCCTGCAGCCAGTGAACTTGGAGGAATGAGAGGTGAGATTGGACAGTAAACCAAAGAACTTTTCTGAACTTACACACACATTACATACACGTGCGCTTAGAATTAGGAGGGAGTTAAGTTAATAGTGATAATTTAGAGTTTGATCCTATTTTCATGTTTAAAGATAATTAAAAGCAACTTTTGTTTAAGTAACCATTTGTCTTGGTGAATATCTATTGCTGCTGGGCTTTGGAGTCCTTTGGGCTCATAACAGTAGTGAATGGGTCCCAATGTTGAGATGTGTTGAAAAGATGTACAATGGATGCTGTTAGTTTGTGGGTAAAATGCATTCTTTGAGGAAACTAGTGCAGTGGAACAGCCTGCATTTTAACACTGTCTACTCACATTATATTCTGGTTTGAGATGCACTAGAAACTATGTTAATCGAATTCAATCAGAAGTAAACAGAAGTAAACATAGTTACAGAAGATAAGATGATATTTTCCATATTCCTGCACATGATGTTATGAAAAAGCTGGAACAATTGTTGCATTATAATTCCATATGACTCTTGGTTACCTCAAGACAACAATAATAACTGCAGCGGTGCCAATATCAAGGAGTATGCCAAAAAAACCAAGCCATTGTAAATGAAGCAAGAATTGAGATTGGCAATACAGATATCAATTTAAAATGTAGCCATTCGCCTTTAATTATGTATTAATGATGTGAGAAACTTTTATTAATTAATTTGAGGTCATATCTGTATAGATCACTTAATTAGTTATGGTCTAACGTATCAAGTTCCATGCAGGCCAAGAATGGTTTTTACCGTTACATGTATTTCTACAAAATCTTGTTCTGGTATGGCTGGTAAAAAGAACATCTGCTAAAAAAAATGCCGTGCTTGCTAATTCTTCAATCTCCTTAGCTTTCTTCATTTTTTTTAGAAACTTGAAAGCCAGTGTTTTCTCCCAAGCATGTTCCCAGGTTAAATAACGTTTGCCGCTTGTTAATTGGTGTTGGAATAATTTTGTGGACTGGTGATGTTATTTGTGATCATCGTGTTTCTTGTATTGTGCAGTGGTGGAACGTCAGGGAAGGATGAAGAAGTATCCACTTGTCATTCAGCCTGAGACATTTTCAGAGCCTGATGAATCTGTAAAACATCTGCAGAGGCTGAGAAGTATCTAGGGAAAATTGATCAGTAAAATAACAATTCAATACTGCAAAATTGCAAAAAGGGAAGAGGCCACTGTTAGGTATCTTGGAATCTAGTGGGAAGCTTCTCGCTTGGCCCAGGGGCTCCAGAACTATCAATTTTTCAGATGCACTGAAATAGGTCACGTTACCAAAGTGAACGATTCCAGAAAATATTTATTTTCATCACACGGAAATTGAATCATGCTCCCATTCTTCTACCAATGTTGCTTTAAAATTAGTCAATAGGAGATGCACGAAAGTGGAACAAGCAGCATGTGTCAGCTTCTTCCAAGGAGAGAATGCATTGAGCTAGAATATGCCACAGCTTCTGCCAGCTGAAAAACAACACTCTAACAAGCAATAGGTAAACACAAATGGTGACATTTCTTGGATTTAAGCACATGGCTTTGCATTTGGTAAACAAACATTTTATTCCTTGCAGATGTATCATTTTTGGGTTCCAAGAAAGGCTCAGTGCAAATGTTTCACTCACCATTAAAACCAGGCTTCTATAGCCTTTTCCAGTAGTTCAGGAAGATGCTAGATTCCTTGTCATTGTTCGAAGAGGGAAAGGAATTCATTCCCTTCTCTGCTCGACATTGCTTCCTCAAATAACAACACCAAAAATAGATTAGGTTGTTTATACGTATCTTTGCTATTCATGGTATCTTGCTCCGTTTGCCCATATTAACAACAATCAGCTCAGCTTGAAGTATTTGTATTAAACTTAGCCAATCAGAGTCTTCTAAAAGCTTTCGGAAAGATGTGATAAGCTGTTATTTGAAGGTAAAAATTTCAAGCTTCCACGCAGACGATGAACTGCCATTCGGGATCAACTACTGACAATTTAAAAGTTTAATTTTGACTGTTCTTGAACTCTAAATAATCTGAAATTCACTTTTGACTTTTTTACTTCTATTAATCTAACATTCGGTGAATTTCATTGATGTGGCTGAGATATCACTGCTATTATTGATTATAGCAACAGGCAGTGATGCTCAGACTGATTGTTCCAGGAGCAGATTGCTTTTAAAATGATCCAAAAATAATACATTTTTTTCCTGATTCCTTCAATTAGTTTACTTTGTTATCAAAGTAACTTAATTCCCAGTGTTACTCAATTATCAATAATCCTTAGCCCTCAGTGTGAAATCCATGGCTATTTAATTTCAAATGAACGAGCTTGACTTAATCTCTTGGTTCTGTTTTAATGTTGACTATAGGTGCAATATAAAAAGATGCTGTAACTTTGGAATGGTACATATGTGAATCCCAACTTAAGATGCATGCTGATAATATTAATAGAACATCAGAGTGATTTATCTCATCTGGAAATTTAAAAATGGATGCAAAGACTCAGAGGAATGAGTTTCAAGTAGAGAAAAGGCCAAGTACTGCAATACTAGATCATACAAGCAGAGAACTGGCATTTCGTGTCGCTGACTGTGAAGAAAGAGAAGCGAGGACAACTCAAAATGTCAGGTGCACAAAGTAATGCATCTGTGCTTGGTTGGAGGCTAACAGAAGGGGCCTTCATGGTCCACTTGACAATTGCACATCAACTGTCGCAAATCAAAAAACAAGCAGCAAAAGGAATGAGA
This sequence comes from Narcine bancroftii, assembly GCF_036971445.1. NCBI lineage: Eukaryota > Metazoa > Chordata > Chondrichthyes > Torpediniformes > Narcinidae > Narcine > Narcine bancroftii. The sequence continues at coordinate 51,376,693 of NC_091472.1, read as the reverse complement.
CACAACTTCCTGCAGAACAGAAAGCACTTAGAGCCAACCCTTTGGTCTGATGAGTCTTCAGCCTGTAAATACACGGTATGATTTACAGGGCTTACAACTTGATATGTTTGTGACATAGGCTATTTCAGTCATCCAAGCACACTTCTAATGCCACTTGTTTGTCCAGTTAGCAGGGTGATAGGTGACAAGTAGGTGGTCTGCTTTGGGTTGTGAAAAACACCGTCCATCTTGAAACAGATAAAGTACTTATTAAATTGGCTCTCTGGCAGCCATTAATTCAGACTTACATTCTCAGACTTTCTGTCATTTTAACAGTAATAGCCACTAAATTCTAGGAATTGACTCTGAATTCAAGCTGGCAGCATGTGCATTGTAATAAATGTATCCACTAATTGCTATAGTGTCTGAATGAGCAAACTGATTAATTAGGCACTTGTCACCCATTTCAGTATAGAACCCTGACTTTGGACACAATGAGAATGCCTTGCTTGAGCTATTCTATGTAAGAGTGGCCTAATTGCATGAATAAAGTTCTGCAGCATGAAATGGAGGTGGTGGGGATCACAGGAAGGAATAATGTAGTAAACAGTTAATTATTAAAACAGAAAAAAATAAATGTTAAAATTATTTTCATTAAAGTGTTGTTTATAATAAGGTTTATTGAAAGCAGGTGGTCAAACAGCCTGTTTTGCAATAGGAGAGAGGTTGTAACCAGGAAGAAGGCCACTCTACTGGTAAGCAAAAGCTTCATTTCATGAAACAATTATTCAAATTCACTATGGTAATAATTAAAAGAAAATATTTAACTGCATATTTCCTCTGCTGTTCTGACTGTTGATATAAAATGGGTGCTTTGACTGATCAATAATCTTCATATGCTTTAGTACCATCTTGAAGTCAGTTGGCTAAGTGCATTCCTGTGATGTTTCAGTGTAAATGAATTTTCTTCACAGTACTTCCATCAATGGCTTTTGTAATTTTTGGGGAAAATTAACATCGACATCTATACTTTCTTGTTGTTGTGGCCTAGGAACTTGGGTTGGAAATCCTGGTGGTGTTTCCCCTTATCTTGGATTTTATAGGGAAATATGCTTGACAATGCATTGGTGTTACATAGGCCACGCTCTGGTAAACCATCTCGGCAGACAGACTAAACAGGTCACGGTAGCTGATGGATCTTTGACCCTTGGTGAATTGAGTGAATCTCTCTATTCCTGCGTGCAAGACTTGTTCTGGCAGATTGAGTGGAAGAGATGGATTAAGCTCCAATTGTCAAGAAGGCAGGCCCAGCAAGTGCAGTGGAGTGCCAAGAACATGACGAGAAACTTGAATGTCCTGGTCATCCACCACAGCAAGAGAGGTCTCCAGCCATAACAGTTGTCTGCCACAGGATCAAGGTCTCTCCTACTGAGAGAGTGGGATTGCCCCTGGGCAGCGGCTGTTCCACTTAAAACTCCATTATGCACAGGATTTTTTTTTTGTCTTCTTCGAACTGAAGGACAACCATTAATGTGAGTGGAAAGACAAAAGTTTGAAATCTCTGTTTTAATTATACCTGGTATGTGCATGGTTTCATAACTCCAAATGAAATGGGCAAATGATAATTTTTCTCAAGCAAAATATTTCAGTAACAATTGGGTCTAGAGCAGTGATTCTCAACCTTCCCTTCCCACTCACATACCACGTTAAACAATCCCTTATAATCATAGAGCACCAATGGCATAGGGATTACTTCAGGTGGAATGTGAGTTTAGGAGGGCAATTTGAAAACCATTGCTTTAGAGGAACTGATTTTACTATATGCTTCTCTGGAAAGGCTGCAATAGAGCTAAGCTATCTGGTTCCACTCAGATGCATGTGCCTCAACAGATAGGATAACTCTGACTTGGCTGTAAAGGTCATCACTGCATTCAGCTTCTGTGGGTCTGAATTCTGCTGGCCCCTGCAATGAAGAATTGAGAACTTGGCAAAATCCACTATCCATGTATATAAAAAAAATGAGTGATGAGTCACCAGAACTGACTTTCACAGCCCATATCTTGAGGAATGCCTGGAAAAAAAAATGTGAGCAACTCATTTATTCCTATTTTACTTCTGAATAAAACTACAGTTGCTCTGTGATTTATCTGGTGTCTGTCTGTACCTGATTGTGCCTGAAGAGGGTGCAACAATATAAATTACATGCAAATGAATATCAGAGCTTTCTATCAATAGGTAGAATGTCCTTATTACGTGGCAGGGTACTGAAAATCTGCGCCAACCAACTAGCTAAAGTGTTCACGAACATTTTCAACCTCTCATTGCTACAGTGAAAGGGTCCCATCTGTTTAAAAAGGGCATTAATCATCCTGGTTCCCAAGAAGAGCAGTGTGGGCTGCCTCAACAACTATCGCCCAGTAGCATTAACTTCTACTGCGATGAAATGCTTTGAGAGGCTGGTCATAGCCAAAATTAATCCATAACTAAGCAAAGATCTGGACCACTGAAATTCACCCATCGTCACAATTGTTCTACAGCAGATGCAATATCGCTGGCTCGCCACTCAGTTCTGGATCACCTTCAAAAACAGTAACTCCTATATATGGCTGCTCTTCATCGACTACAGCTCAGCCTTCAATACCATTATTTCCCCAGTGCTGGTGAAGAAGCTACAAACTCTGGGCATCTGTTCCCCACTCTGCAATTGGATCCTTGTTTGTCTCATCAGAAGACCACAGTCGGTACGAATTGGAAGCAACGTCTCCTCCTCACTGATTATCAGCACAGACGCACTGTAAGGATGCATGCTTAGCACACTACTGTACTCATTATACACCCATGACTGTGTGGCCTGGCGCAATTCCAATGCTACCTACAAGTTTGCCGATGTCACTACAGTTGTCAGCAGAAACACAAATGGCGATGAGGAAGCGTATAGATCTGCTCTATGAGTGGTGACACATCAACAACCTTGCGCTTAACATTAGGAAAACTAAGGAGATGATTGTGGACTTCAGGAGGATGGCAGTGGAACATAACCCAGTCCTCATCGAGGGCTCCGTATTGGAGAGAGTCAAGACTTTCAAATTCCTGGGTATCAACATCTCTGAGGATCTGTCCTGGAACCTTCACATTGATGCAATCACAAAGAAAGTCCATCAGCAGTTATACTTTGTGAGATGCTTGAGAAGATTGTGTGTGTCACTGAAGGCACTCTAACTTCTACAGGTGTACCATGGAGAACATTCTGGCTGGTTGCATCACTGACTGGTATGGAGGTGCCAAATCTCAGGACAAAGAACTCCAGAGGGTTGTTAACTCAGTTTGCGACATCACAGGCACCCGGCTTTGCTCCACTGAGGAAATTTACAAGAGATGGTGTCTTAACAAAGCAGCCTCTACCCTCAAAGACCCCACCACCCAGGCCCTGCCCTCTTCACTCTGCTAGTACCAGGAAGGAGGTACAGGAACCAAATAATGAGCACTCAGTGGCACAGGGACTGCTTCTTCCCCGCTGCCATTAGATTCCTGAATGATCAATGAACCAAAGACACTGCCTTACTTCGTGCACTACTTTTTAAAAAAAATGTTTCAAGATGGTTCATCTGTAATGCTGCTGCAAAGCACCAAATATCATTGACTTGTTCATGACTATAAATTCTAATTCTGATTCTATTAAAATTGTGGCTCTATTGATTGGAATTTAGATTCTCGCTATGTTAAAGGTAGAATGTAAAAAAAAAAGGTCTGTTGAAATCCTATAAGAGTGGAATGTTCAGCAAACTACTTTTCAATCTATTTTGTTATATGTGCAAACTTCTTGTAAGACCCTAATAATACTTCTCATCCTCAGCCAAATGAACAAGATTAGTTTAGCTACAGCTCCTTGCCAAAAAAGATGCTAATCCCTTATGGTGAGTCTGTGGTGCGCTGTTAGCCAGAATCCGACACACAACAAAGATAAAGACTGTACAAAAGGCTTTAATCCACAAAGACTTCCACAGAGCCAGGTTGGCTGTATCTGCAGCAACTCTTGAGTGCGGCCTCGGAGGGCCGGCGCAGGCTTGTATCCTGGAGGGTGATTGACACCCAAATGGGTGGGGCTTGATCCATTCAGGCTGACTGATTGACAGCCGGCCAGGTGTTGTTCTGTCCCTTTACAATACTGCAGGTACAGAGATTGCTCCCTGCAGTAGGCCGGTGGTGTACCACCACAGAGTCACAATCTGGAAGTGCTGCAATCTGCATAACCCAGTGGTGTTAGATTGGGAGTCCCAGAATTTTGGACCCACAAAAAAAGGAATAGAGATAAATTGCCAAGTCAATACAAGGTGGAGGAGAAATCAGCAGTAGGGGCAGCCTTGGTGAATTGGTGTTGTGTCGTTCAAGGTTATGCACATCACCATGGTATGCCTGTGTTTTAAAAGAGAATGCTAATGAGGCTGGATGCTTTGTGTCCGATGGTGACAAGCTCCTTGAGAGCCATTAGAGTTGTGCTTCTCCAGGGAAGTGGAGACTATTCCATCACATTCAGGACTTGTTTCTTGTAAATAGTTACAAGGCTTTGGCAAATTTAAAAAAAAAAGGTAAGCCATTTGCCGCAGAATTCCCAGCCAGGGAATTTATGTGGCATGCACTGCTAATTAGTGGTCCCTAGGTTGCTTGGCCATTACCTGCTATACTATTTGCATCTTCACAGCGCAAGACTGGGGTGCTGCTGTGAAAATCAATGTGTTTGTAGGTTGTGGGGTTGAAGTTCTGGCTCAACCATTGCCCTCTGTCATTTAGCACAACCGGAATGGATGAGCCATGTGGAATGGGACAGGTGGAGCCACATCACAGATGAGTTCATTTTATCAAGGAAGAGCAAGGGATCAAGATGGAGCATTGGACATCACATACCTCTCACTTCACCAAAAGAAATCCCTTCTCCGTGGATTCTCCATGTCGGTGGGATTACAATTGAAAAGACCATTTGTTGAACTTGCCACAGAACGCCTGCACTTTCTGGAAACGGAAACCATTGCCACTGAAAATAAAACTGCGAAGACTGATGCTGCTGTTAGGAACCACGTGCAACGAGTAGCAATGGGCAGTGTTTAATTTAAAAACACTAATTTTATTTCTTACAATTGAAACAATAGTCTTGACTCTTAAGCTATCCTTCACACTAAATCTATCCCCAACTATGTGCAGGTGTACTAGTGTGTGAGTGTGATATACTCAAACCAATACAGTCCAGGCCAAAATCTAGAAAGTTACTTCAAAATTCAGTCTTTCAAATCCAATGTTGAAGCGTCGGCCTTCCAAATTTAATGCCCAGTATTAATGATGAACTAATGGGGAGACTGGAGTTGTAGCTGCTACAGACTCTCAAACTCTCCTTGTGTTGCCTTTGAAGAAATGACTGTCCACACAAGCTGTGGTCATAACATTCCTGGTCCTTTTGTAGGCACGACTCAAAATGGGTGGCCTTCATAAAACTTCCAAGAGCCTGGCACTGATCTCTCCAAGTGACCTTCATAGTTTGTCACACTCAAAATGAAGCACTTTGCCAGGAGGGTCTTTTGGGACACACTGGTCAATCCACCAAAAAGCCCCAGTCATTCACAGAGCATGCTTCACCTCTGAATTCCTCAGAGTGGCACAAGAGCTACTGCTTCACAAAGCTGCTTTCTCTTCAGCAGTCAGAATGGTTCTCCTTTGCAAAATCACGATGTCTTTGCAAATGTATCACATCAGGAACAGTTTTTCCAATGTATTGAATTGTTGCTGAGCTATGACGTGATGGTGCTTGTGTGAAATGTTAACTGTGACCATTCAGTTCATTCTGTCTATACTATCCCTTAGTGATAATCCCATTTTACTAAAATGGGAGCTCCCAATAATGCAAGCATCTCAACTTGAGTATCTAACTCTTTACATATGATATAAAAACTTAAATCTGGTATTATTCTCTATTCATCAACAACGTTTCGAGAAAATTAACGCAAACTTTGACTACATGATCACTGAGAAATTGACTCATTCCAGCTTTTGTACATCACTGGCAGTTTCTTTGTCAAGCTTTTCTTGACAAAATAAATATGACCAAATTCACAACCATTACTGTTAACCTGACAGATTCTGCAAAGAGCAGTGTCAGCTTTAAGTGATATAAAGGCTACTTATAGAATAGATGGAAAATGGAGTCTTAATTGAGTAATTGGATTCATTCCTTAATAATTTTATTCAATTTTTTTTTGGTCCCCTGACAGTCAAATGACTCCAGGCAGATCTTTTTACTCAGTAAAAATTTAGTGCAACTGCTCCATTAGTTGCAGCCTTCAAGGGGATTCTAGGTGGTATGAAGTAAGGATTGGCAAACCTGGAGACTGGTGAGCAGGGAAAATCAATTCGGAAGTGATTGAGCAAGTTGTGTGGGAGGGAAAATATGGTGTTGTTGGCACAAGGTGTATGGAAGGAAGCATGTAACAGGGTGAGTAATTGGATGGTGAATGCAGGAAAGAGGAAGCATTTGGGAAGTGAGGCTAATCAGGAAAAGGAAAGTGATCAGGAGTAAAAGGGAAGCAAATGGAAGATGGAGACCAGGAAAAAGTGATGTGGAGAGGTGATCGTCAAATTATTATCCTCCTTGATCTTTAAAACCAATATTAGATGCAAGGATTATTATCCCCACAAGTAGTTCAAAAAAATAAATAAAGAGGGTTGGTGTAGTGGTTAGCACAACATCTTTACAGCAGCAGTGATCGGGACCAGGGTTTGAGTCCCGTGCTGTCTGTAAGGAGTTGTATGTTTTTCCTGTGACTCTGGCGGCTCTGGTTTCCTCCCACCCTTCAAAATGTACAAGGGTGTAGGTTAATGGGGTGTAAACTAGGCGGCATGGGCAGAAATGGCCTGTTACTGTGCTGTATGTGAAAATTTAAACATGTTGGAAATATTCTGTGTTTTTACATTTTAGGTCCAAGACTTTTCATTAGAACTGGAAGATTGCAAAAGTAAGTTAACTAAGTTTCAGAGATGACAAAAAGAAATCTCTGGAAGGGTGAAGTCCATTAGACTTGGATATTTACAGAAATTACCAATTAAATAATTAATGAGAGCAAAAGAAATAATGGAACATGATAAAGCTGTGAAGTTCTGCTTCCTTCTACACTTCTGTAGGTGATGCAACGTTTTCTTAACCTCATCCCTTCTTACAATCTAGGGATCCGAAGAATCCTCTGGGTGAAGCAGTTTTCCTATCTAGTCATTATGTTTAGTGCTCACAATGTGGTCACTTCAACATGAAAGGAACCAAACACTGAGTGACCATCTTGCAGAGGAGACCTTCAGCTTCAAGCCATCACTTTAATTCTTACTATGATCTACTTGCCTGTGGTCTCCTGCACTGTTCCAACAAGATCTGGCATGAGCTCAAGCAACAGCACTTTCCACTCCTGGGAAAATTGTAGATTTTGGGACTCTTATATAAAATTTAACTAGCTTTATCTGGTCAGTTCTGGTCTAATATTAATTTTTCTCATTTCAAATATGCCACACGATCTGCTAGATATTTCCAGCTTTCTCCTTTTGATTTCATCAATAGCCCCCACCAGCATTTTCCATCTTGAATAGACAATTTATTTCATCCTTTCTCTTCCCTCATTCATCTATTATTTCAAATTATCATTTTTAATTTTTTTTTCGCTTTAAAGGAAACTTTACAGAATTTTAGCCTCTACCTACATTTCCCACCCCCCCCCCCCCTTTCTGTCTTGGTATGGGTACTCGATATGAGAGATTCCCAAATATTAAAACCTGAAAGTAAGTAAAGCCAAATGAAATCCATATCTTGAATGCAAGAAAACAGACTACAAAAATGTAGTAACATCAGCAAAAGTGTCATTGCTTTGTAACTGTCTGCATAATTCAGGCAACAAATGTTTTCTGAACAAAAGAGAATTGAACTTTGCAAAGAACTTCAAATAGATATTAAGCACCATGCCTGCTAATGTAGCTGAATGCCATTTTAAGTGGGCAGCTCTTTTTCTTACTTCACCAATATGGCCATACTGGATCGAGCTGGCATTCTAATTAGGGAACGATCAGAAGTGCAATGCTCTGTCTTTAAAATAGTGCAATCACACAGTGTTCTGGTACCCAGCATATATTGCTTTGTAAAAATTATTTGATATAGTTGAGTATGATAACCTGAATATTTACATTTATTATGTGTTGTATGAGAAATGTATTGTGTGTGCACTGGTCTGGAGAAATGCTCGCTTCTGGTTGTACAAGTACAGTCAAATAATCATAAATGAACTTTGATGGAATTTGATTAATTGCAATCTATCATAAAAAAAGCACAAGTTCCATTACATGGTGGTAGCTAAATGTTAAATATCTGAAAGTGTCTTTAAAAACCTGTGCAGAACTATCTACAGATTACATTTGTACACAGTAGAGTTTCTAAGTAAAATAATTTTAAAAGCCTTGCATCCAAGTGGAAAACAGATTAGCTTTAAGAGTCTTTTGAAGGCCAAGAACAAATGGAATTAGTGCAAATTTATCATACTGATTATTTTGATCCGACACTAGAGTTAGTTTGATGGACGAATATGGTTTTTAATTTAAAATTTAGAGCTATAAACATGGTAAAAGGCCCTTTCAGCCCATGAGCCTGTGTTGCCCAACTCCAATTAATGGACCTCCAACCCCAGTACCCTTTGAAGGGTTTGAGGACCCATAGGAAACGCACTCAGACATCAGGAGCATATACAGACCGCATCGGATTTGAACCCAGGATGCTGGTACTGTAATGGTGTTGCACGAACACTGCCACCCTTTTCTGTGCAGATCTTGAGTCCAAGTGTAAAGAAATAAGTTGTACTGGTACTTTGTTGTTCTCAATTTTTTGTTCGGGATTAGATGGGGGAAAGGAATTAAAATCCAGGCCATTATATTCTGAAATATAAAAGTGCATGGTATTAAAAGATAATTAATATGAAGAAAGGAAATGAAAATAATCACACAAATAGAACGCAAGATGTTCTTTTATTTATCAGACAAGAGCATCCTCCATCTCGTATCTTTATTCTAATTAAATGAGTACAGATACATTCTCTCAAATAATTTGTGCAAGAAAATAGTACTTGACCACAATGTAGAAATTAGATTGTTTAAACCTCAGATTGTAACATGTAGTTGAGATATTGTATAAGATGTACATTAAAACTAGAAACAAGTACAGATGTGCACAGCATGCAAGATAATTCAAATAAATCCCTTCATAATATTCAATTGGAATTTTTGTTGGAACCTTGAGCAATTTGGGAGGGTTGTGATGGATAATCATGCAATTTGACCAATTACTGCTTTAATATTTAAAAAGAAAATCTCTTTTATACACTTAGCACCCTATACTGGTTTGGGGAAACCATCCAATCATCCTCCCAATAGTATTTTGCTGTTTGAAAATGTGTTTTCAGGGGCTTTTTGTCCATTCCGATCTAATGAATATAACAAAGCTCCAATGATGTCAATTCTGTACGTTAAAATTGCTTTATTAATCTATTGTTTCACACAGAAAGCAATATTTTATCTTTTGATTGAGTAACAATATACTTGGGGGCTAAGTTAAAATGGATGGCAGATTACCTTTAACATTCATATTGTATTCTTCATCTTGATGACCTAGTAGCTACAGAATGTTTTAAGATTTGCCATAAAGCAGAATTGTCCAATAAAGGTTTTGACAGAGATGGGACTGTACTGATCTATTAGAATGTGGAATATCAAGTAATACAAGTGATTTATAAATGATAACTACTGCATGCTTTTACAAAGGCAACAATAGTTTTACCTTACCTAGCCCTCTAGAGAAATAATTATTAATTATAGAAATAACTAACTATCAGTTGAATAGTGTAATTTTGATATGTTGTGAGCATTTTAGAATGAACTAAACTAACCCATGCATAAAATGGTGTGTGAATTCTCAATCCCATAATAAAAAGTTTTCTGAAATACACTAGCTTCTACTTGTTGAAATGAAAAGTAAATTCTATTTAAATTAACTGACCTTTTAAGCAAATTCTATTTCACTTACAATTTTCTACATAGATACTCAGAAAAATCTGACTGTATATTTTAACATATCCTGTTTATTTAGATTATAATCCTGACTTTGAGATTTTACTGGCTCAGTTTGTTTTGTGGCCATCCAATTAACTTGCTACAAAATACAAAAATTAAAAGAAATTATTTTAGTAAGTATTATAGATTGACTATAGAATCAACACTTTTTCCCTAATGCTATTTAGGATGTTAATAAGGTTATTTCTTACGAACTACATCCCAAATGATTGGATGGATAAGCCAAATCAAATTCATGAGACAGGAGGCAATAGGTTATATTTCTAAAATGGATAGACTCAAGAAATTATACAGCATAGAGGTTTTAGATAGATAATCTGAGAATAAATTCTAAACAACCCGTTTACTAAAACTCTGAACATTAACCTGATCAAATCAGAAGTTCAGCAATCCGCTGTATCCTGCCTTTCTTTTTCCAGAATCCAGCAATCACAGTTTATTTCAGTATAGCTGATTCCTTATTAAAGTATGTCATTGTCATACATTACCATATTTTATAACATACATGACCCCCTTTCCCCCAAAAACCACCCTGGATCCTATATGTGAAGGTGACATTTTGGAGCCAGCATTTGTGCACTGTCGTGGAGGCTTTCAAAAGCACTCAAGCTAAGCTATTGCATACAAACTAAAAGCTGTAATGTATGCTAAGGAACATGGTAATAAAGCAGCAGCTAAAGTTTTAGGAGCACCGCCTACGGCAAAAATGGTACATGAATGGAGAAAGAAAGCAGCTTCTAGCCATTTTTCTAAAAGGGGTAAATGTAACCTTCCTTGTCCAGCTCCACATTGGTCACAATTAGAGGAAGAGTTTAAAAAAAACAAAAAAACTGGGTGATAAAATGAAAGAGAATCAGTGAAATGTGTTTCTACCAAGGTGATAATGCATGAGGCGAGGAGATTAGGAGGAGAACAAAAGCTAAAGGATTTTTCTGTAACAGACCTCGCTTCATGAAATGGCACGGTTTATCAAAAACCTCCATTGCACAGAAAATGGCGGAGGATTATAAAAACAAAATATTAGAATTTCATAAGTTTGTAATAAATGCATCAAAAAGAAATTGTTGAAGTGAGCCAAATAGGGAACATTTGATGTACCATCCAACAAAACGGTGTGTTAAAACCACTGGTCATGAAAAGACAGACTAAACAGTAGTTCTGGCCTGTTGGGCTAGTGGCACAAAACTGCTACCATTTGTAATATTTAAAACAAGGTCTCATCCCAAAGAAAAAATACCAGTGGTGTGTTTGTTCATCCAAAAGGTTGGATTGATGAAGCTGGGATCAAATTATGACTGTAGAAAATATGGCGAAGGGTCTTAGTGGACTCTATATTTAAAAAAAAAACAACCAAAAAACCTCACATAAACTGAAAACCCAGATGGCTGTTCTTCCTGGTGGTCTGAAGAGCTAATTGTAGTCTTTACATGTGTGTATAACAAGCTGTTTAAAAATATCTTGAGGGAACACTGGAACAAATGGATGGGAGAAAAGAACCATGCACCAACATGAACAAGAAGAGTGAAACATCCCTCTATTACACAGGTGTGTGAGTGGGTGAAGCATTCTTGGGACACTAACAGCTGGAATTATTGTTAAGGCTTTTAAGAGGAGTGGAATTAGTAATGCCCTTTATGGCACTGAGGACGATGCATTATTTGAAGACCGTGATACCATTAATACTGATGATGATTTTTTTGGCCTTTGACAGTGATGTGCTAATGAATATTCAGGCATTGAAAATGATTAAAGTCTTTGTTAAAGAACACTGTTTTTGTTTATGATAGCTACTTGCTTTAATGTTCTCTTATAAAAGGTTTTCTCTTGTTAATTACAGCAGTATTATTAAAACTGTTTTTACTGATAACCTGTTCTGTCCAAGTTTTGCCTGTAAATACACTAAAACAAATTTTTTCCTAAAATTCGCTGCTAAAATTGGGGGATCTTGTATGCCAGTGGGTCCTATATGGTGTCAAATATGGTACTTTTGATGTGTTAAATATATGTAGCAAAACGGCATATCAGAATTTTTAAAAACCTTAAAATCTACTCTCCATCTGGAATCTAAGGTATATTATGTGTAGAAAACTGAACATTTAATACTTTGTCAAATAGTCAAGGATAATTTGTTTTTCATGCGAATGAAATCCTGGACAATGAAGAAATTTTTCTTTGACATTAAGGAAATAGAATGTTAAATAAAAAAAAAATACTTCTAAACAACTAACAGAATGACAGATACAATGTGAGCACTAAAAATAATTTCAGAATTGCTTGCATCGAGTTGTTTCTTACAGATCTGTTATCACGTATCACAACGTTATTTCATTCATCTTTACAATTGAAGCACAGGAATGGTAGCAAAATGACAAACTTAAATATCATGCAGATGTGTTCGTATTATGGGGATTGGAAGAGGCAATGGACTGCTATATTTCACAAATTCACATCTGCAGCCTCCACTTTCAGACACCACTCTTCAGATGAAATGGAATTATTGCCTGCAAAAAACCTTTGAACTTGTGCATCAATGCTCACTTCCTAATATTTGGAAACCTCCATTTCAATTAATACAGTAAATCAACACTGACTCTGTTCAGGAGTAAGCACGAGTTGATTTCAAAACATAATTAACAATTACTTTATCACAATACAATTTTGCCATCATATATTGAGCTCTCTTGAGCAAAGGCTGGTGATTTGAAGGGAGTATTCTTCCTATTGAGTTGAACAAGTGCCTGTCATCAGAAGCCAAGTCCAACCCTTTTTGGTCGCCATAAAGCTTTAATGGGTTCAGCAACCCCATGACCATTTGGTCCAAGGCCTGTGCCAGGAATCCATCCCATGGTTTGCAGCATTCGACTACCGATGTTGGTTTCTGGGATAGGACAGGCATTTTCACCGACAAATACTAGAATTAAGACATGCAGAGATTAATTAATGTGGACACCATGAAAAGAGTGAAATAATCAGAATTAAAATATAAACCAGATACTTCCCTTACTTTAACTAATTAAATATTAAAACAATCTGCCTTGTCATGTGATAACCTCTTGAAAACCCCTCTGATTAAAAATAAAATACTGGGTTTAACAATGTTTTAAAAAGGCATTGGACAGGCATTCCACTACATTCCTTGGGAGTGGATAAATGCAGTGTTAATTATCACACTACTAACTTCCCAATATCTTCTCCTCTAAATACACTCTTCTTCCAATGGAAAACACCACCATTGTTGCTAGTAGATGAAAGACAAGCATTTATAAAGCACATTTCACAATCTTGGGAAAAATAAAATTATATTCAGCTAATTTAATACCTTTGAATTGGAATTCCTATTGTTATAATCCAATTTAATTTTAATGTCTTTGTTGGCTAGTTTTATTATAACAACAGGAATTCCAATTCAAAGATTGGGATTTATTATCAAAGACAGAAAAAAAAATGTTAATTTAAAAGATAAAAGATAATATGGTTTGAAATTAACTAATATTTTGACCTTTGCCAAGTTCACCAAGGCATGAACAGCCATCAACTGATACATGGGATTAGTACAGATAGTGACTCGATGATGGCATGGACCTGCTTCTCTGCTGGACCTGTTTTTGTTTACCTGTTTAGTTTAAAAAAAAATTCAATCCACTAATTGCTTTCCAGAGAAGGGGGAAAGGTCAGAACCATGATACAATGAAGTGGATAGCAGAACCTGCCTTCTGCTCCTCCCTCTCAGTTCTTTGCATCTCAAAACTTGTTTCAAACTTAGCTTTGATTAAAGGTCATTGGCCTGAAATCAGAACACTGTTTCACTACTAATGCTTCCTGACTGGTGGGGCACTTTTATCATTTTATATTGGGTTTTCACCATCTGCAGAATTTTGCTTTAAGGAAAAAGAGCATTTTCTAAGTTGTATTACACTGATTTCTGAAATAAATTTCCAACCCTAACCTCACATATAAAATAACCTTTGAAGACAGTGGTGCATTAAACAAATGTTAAATATTGTGACATTAAAGTGAAATATTAATAGTTTAAAAAATCTGTTTGGAAAAATAACATTTCCATTAGATTCTAATTTCTCCAAATGGCTCCATATTTGATCAAAATTAAATTTGACCTATCTATAAGCCAGTCTGTTTAAAAACAGAACCACTTAGCTATAGTTTCAAGCCACGCTTCATTTTTTTTCTCTACCAGGCTAAACTGAATGGCAGATCATAGGTCTACAGCTGCCAGAAGCTAGACATCTGCTTAATCACTTTCTGATGTTATAACAGCTTAACGCATGGATGAAACACAGTTATTATGCAATATCCCATCAGATGGAAAATTATTCTAATGGTTTTGTTTTTATCACTGTCAAGAGTTACTACTATGGAAACCTGTTTGAGGTAAACGAGTATTGCTAAATACTAACTCTGTTATAATCAAAACGGTCAATGTAGTTCTTGGCCAAGTTTCTTAAAAAAAAAACTACCACTATATGATGGAAATACTGTATGTACTGTCAAGATTTTATATTAAATAAATACAAACTGGTCTTAACCAAATTTCACCTATAGGACAAATTGATATATTAAAATGCAAGTAGAAGGCTGAGATATCAAGTATAAATGACACATTGTATTGATTTTCACTGAGCATTTCATCATGGATTTCCTCACAAGACAGAAGAGTAAATTCCCAGACAATCCATTTGAAATGAGAAGTGATTTAACAAGCTTTCTGGTTTCTAGTCAGAAGAAGAAAATGACCGTTCATCTCAAACCGCAAGTCCAGCAAGTTGCAAAACAAATTATGTTAGTTTAATTTATGAAGCTTTTTAAATAAGCAATGGATGAAAATGAAACAGTACTTTGTATGTGTGAAGAACCAATGAATGTAGTCTACTTGGTTGAGCAACCTTACACAGTTGATTTGAATATCCAAATTAATCAATCTTAAGTCATTGAACAGAATTTAATGTCTTTGTAGATAAATCACATTTTTCTGCTAACACTTTCTTTTCCATAGAATTGACACATTCCAGACAAGTAAAAACTATTTTGTGCTGAAGTGTTTATTCATGAATTTGTTAGCTTTTAACTATTCCACCCTGGCCATTTCTCTCATTCTACTCATTAAACTTGAGGCTGTCCAGATTCAGTGTCCTAACTTTAACCCATCATCTTTGCATCCACAAGGCCAGAATCAATTTTGTTTTTATATTCCCTTTAAAGTTTGAGTTTTTGAATGCCCTTGACATTTACTTATTTAATATTCATGGTAATGTAAATAACAATTAAGAGTTGTAGTTCATTAATGTTAAAGATTTTTTTTCAAGTAAAATGCTTAAAAATTTATGCACCTTTATGATTTTATTAAAATGACTGGAGCTTCTGCATCTGTGTCAAAGGACTTGGGAGACAAATATCTAGTAATCAGGGATGTGTGGATTTGGTCTCATCCAACTGAGTTAACACTGATGCAGAGATGGAGCTGGAACTAGTGGATATCCTTGCTTTGCACATGATGAGAAATGCTGAATCCCAACAACAGGTTGGGTGGAGATGACTGAAAGGGTAGATACATTTCTGAAAATCGAATGCAGTCAGAAATTGTGTTCCATGTAGGAAGGAATGTCATCATAAAGACCATAATGGAGGTTTTGCAAGACCTTGAGAGTAACTATCTGTTAATATATTTAATGATATCACTTAGAAAATCAGAGACACAGATTAGATATTTGGGTGGAAAAAGTGGTGGAGAAACAATATTTTTAGACATTCCTGGGAGAATTTTGGTGAAAAGACAGTCATTTACATGAACAGACTTCAAAAATTTCTCTGGAGGGAAGGTAAATGGAGTATGAAAACTTGTAAGGGTATGTTTAAGAATAAGAACAACGAAAGAGAAATGTCTGTAATTTCAAAGGGGCTTGCCAAAATATGATTCTTATGGAAAATCGGAATGACGTTGTATAGAAGGATTAAGGAGGAAAGAAAATAAACAACTAGAAGGGATATGTGCACCAAGGATCCTAAATGGATTAGGTTGCAGAATTTCTCTATCAATATGCAGAATATTTGATATAAATCGAGAGAGCTGCAGATATTTGCTAGAGTGGACAAATGCAATACCATAAATTTGATGGAATAGTGGCTTCAGTCAAGGCATGATTGAGAACTAAATATCCTTGATAATAAAATTAGAGTGAAAGGAAAGTGGAATAATGGGCTTATTAATTAAGGATTCAATTACAGACATAGAAAATGTAGGTGTTTGGGCCTCATAAATGACAATGAAATAAATGACCAGATAAGCTTGGTTTGAAGATAAGACAGTAGTCAGAATGCAAAAAGAATTGAGGCTTATTTTAAAAATCTCTCGATTAGTGAGCAGACAGAAGCTATTTTAATACCTCCATTAAAAGGCAGTGTTTCCAGCAGTGGGTTGAGAGAGTGTTACATTGAGGGTGATGCCTCAGATGAGGTAGCCATGGTATCATTGCTATATTATGGTTTTTAGACTGCAAGCATGTAATGGCACAATCAAGGAATTTTTCCGCTACACGGGCAGTCTAAAAAGAAACGTGCAGGAATTTTGAGTCCATTCCTGCCCCGCGATTTACCCGGCAGGACCCCTACAACTTTTTGGAGGAAGCCTGCAGTATAAATCGTACCGGAAAAATTTTTCATTGGTCCTTAACTCCTCTGCACGTCCAACCACCAGGACTGTTGCACTCAGTTACTTGCAGTCTGAAAAGGCAACCAGTGTGAATGACCACACGGGCAGCAATTGTATTAATTTTTTTCTGTGATTTTCCCAACGTTGCAGTCTAAAAACCATACAAGCCTGATTTTTATCTAGAATATTTGTACTTCTTGTATTGGTATCCTACAACAAATCCCAAACACATTGAGGAATTATACAATGAAGTGGAAAAAAGCTTCATTAATAGGAGCAGTTTAATCTTCATGTTTTTAAAAAGAAAACCAAAAACATGTGTAGATTGATTCATGACTTTTTGCCAACTCTCATTGATGTAATAACAATTATGAATTGACAGTACTGGGGACCAGAAACTTTAAATTCTTTCCTAATTGAATACGGTTTTAATGCTGAAGTATTGTAGTTAGAACTTTGTATGATGATGGATGTTGCCCGAACCATTGGGATCTCTTATTTTACAGGGCTTATTTGGAATTTTTGTCTCCGTTCTTGAAATATGAAATTCTGCAATGACTGGGGCATTGGGTTATATTTTATTTACAAAATTTATAAGCCTAAAATGCAGGATCAGTTTTTAAAATTTGTTCATAAAATAATTCCAATTCTTAGGCAGAAAATTAATTCAATCTTTCAACTGTTGAAATAACAGAAATGCAATAAATTATAATGATGAGAGGAAAAGGTAGGAGGATGATTCTCTTCAGTTGGTTGAATTGCCCAGAGTTTGAAGCAGATGAATACAAAAAAAATGAATTGGCATAATCTTCAGGGAAAATGCATTAAGTATGGAAGGAATGGCCATTTCCAACTGAAAGGTGCACACAATGTGTTTAGAAATTTCTACCATCCGATTGCTGGTTATGACAATGTACACCGATGTTACCAAATTACAAAGTTTCTTGTGCTAAAGGATGGTTGTACATGAAAGGGGGGCTAATAGACGGGAGTGACTAAATTTTCAATGTGAGGTAACTAATCCCCATTTAATTCCTCCCTTAAAGTATGTTAACGTTGTGTAATGAATGGCAACATGATTGTTACAGGGACTAGTTTAAAAAAAAATCACAGACTTACAATGCTTAAATCCTTGGCAATTGCTTCAGGTGAATAGAATCATGAAAAAATGAACACAGTTTTAAAGTACAAGTACATAATCTTTTATCTAAAACTCTTAGGACCAGACACTATTCAGAATTTTTCAGAACATAGAATATTAGTAAAGGTGGTACATTAAGTAATTGCACTGATTTCAGATTTGCACAAAACAAAGACGCACTCCAACTAGAAGTCTCTCTGGACAGGGTGGGAGCACTGGACTGAGGAAGTGGAGGGGTATTACAGTGGCACTGGACTGGGGTGGGGGGGTGAGAAATGGTGCTGTACAGGGGTGGGTTGCATCGGGTTATGTTTGACGGCAAACGTGAGCTTTATTGTGCAGATGACAATCAAGGAAAAAATGTTCGGATTTCAGAAGTTTCAGTTTTTAGAATTTCGGATAAGATTATATACCTAAATTAAAATTAGTAACCAAAATTTTAGTTAAAGGATTAACATTAGTTCATTGGGACCAAAAAAGAATTTGCTGTTTTAGTTTCAATATGCAATATTCAAGAGCAAAAGTTTAATTGCATTATAGAAAGAGACAAAGAAACAATCCAAAAATAAATTTTAGATTCCAAATTAAATACAATGCAGGATTTAAAGTTCCTTTGTTTTGATGTGCTCCATTGTTCCACATGATGAAGGTGCAGTTACTACAAAGATATTAGCCATCCTTTGATTTAACACTGCCTTTTTCACAAGTCAAAGGTGAGTATTTCATATTTAAACTATTCCTTGATGGAGTAATGAATTTCTTTGATACCTGGTGAGATGAAATCATTGGAAATTTACACACTGTATTTTTGAGCTGAAGGTTTAAAGAAATAATTTTTTTCTGATTTCTTCACAATACAAGTTCTTCAAAATTCTTTCAGAAATATTTAAAAAGTAGAATATCATGTGTGTGGATGATATTTCACCTTTGGTTTTATATTTTAGTGACAACATCACAAAACAACTACTAGGTATTTCTCTGAAATCTTCCAAGGAACACCACGGACAGAACACTTGCATAATTGGCTCAAGAGATGAAAATCTTGTATCAATCTCTGCAGCTACTAATCTATCCACCTGACTGCAGGCTTAATTGGCAGTTTGTTTTGTAATTTGGATCCTAAAGTGCTTGTATTGATGTTGGATAAGAAGCCATACTGTGGGATGCAAGAGGTTTCAGAGCCTGAAGCCAGGGGTAATGTTTGGTATATGTTATAACCTTTATGGATGCAACTGGTGTCTTCTTTTTCTTCTGGTAATAAAATTATGTATATGTAACCAATATCTTGCCAAATTCTGTTTTATGTAACTTGATAAATGTAATTGCGTAGTAACACAAAACAATATTAACTATAAAATTAGAAGCTGCCATTTAAAAAAAATAGACAGACAATAATATATAAACATAACTGGGGCATTTTGATTTTTAATCTATATTTAAGATGAAAAATTCACTGTTCATTTACTAAGATTAATGGGAACAAATATTTCTATTTCAGTATTTTGTACTTTTGGACATTTCAATTGAAATGGTTGTGATAGTCAAACAAATGACCGATATAACAGAATAAAATCTTGTAAATGTATTCATTAAGGCTATGGACATGAAGAAAGCTATTCATTACTTAACTAGCAATGGCAAACAAAGACACTGACTTTGATTCCGAGCTGAGAATTGCTGTAAATTCAGAAATCAATACTTGGGTATATCAATATTAATTTTGTTGTTCAATACAAAGGGAAGTGTATTGAATATCAGGAGTGTAATAAATAGCATAAATCAAATGTCTGTGTCATTTTCCAGATGGCTAAAAATTAACCCTTCTCTGTCAGTTTCATGGCTCTTTGCAATTGTAGAAAAATTGTACCTTTTGACTGATAGAGGTACCTGAGGGGCAAGTTTTTCCCCTCAGAGTGTGTTCTGTATCTGGAAGAAGCTGCCAATGGAATCTATAGTAGTAGATATAATGATAATGATGAAAAGATGATTCGATATATAGATAGGAAGGGTTTAGAAGGATATGGACAAAATGCTGGGATAGAAGAGTTGAATAGCCTGTTATGTGCTGTATGACTATATTCTCACGAGTGATGGTACTCAGAAAAAGCCGTTGGGAGAGGGTTTTAAGATTTTGAACTAGTGAAAATTAAAGAATTGCAATACATTTAATCAGTATGGTGTTTTACGTGAAGGGTATATTTGCAGTGGTGTTCACATGCGCCTGTTGCCCTTGTTCTTATGACAGAAGGTGAGAGTCTGGGAACTGACATCAGGGTAAATAAAGCAGGAAACTGCAGTGTATTTTGTACATGTTACACAATCTATGCATTGGTGAAGGAAATGAGTGCTGAGGTTGGTGGATGAACTGCTTTATCGAGTTGTACACAAAGGAGCAGACTCATCGGCACATAAGTATCTATGCTGACCACCATATCTACACTAATCCTGCTTGCCTGAATTAATTGTTAATTTAAGTACCTGACCAGATGTATCTTGAATCTTGTTACTGTTCCTGCTTTCACCATCTCCTCCGACACCTCATTCTGGAAACTATCTGCTCTTGGTAGGGAAAAGAATCCCTCATAAATCCCATTTAAAACTCCTCCCTCTCACCTTAAATCTATGGCCTCCAGTTTTAGACATCCCTATGATGAGAAACAATCTCTAGCAATCTACCCTATTAATACCTGTCTTAATTTTAAATACAGTAAAACCTCTGATATCCGGCACCTACGGGGATTGGTAGATGCTCTATAAGTGGGTTTTCAGATTGCTCGAGGCTGCATGGTGTGAATGGAGAACTAACAGCGAGGTGTGCCAATGTTAAACTTTTTTTTTTACCCATTTATTTCCATGATTTAATTTTGCTGGTTGCTTGAGGTTGCTGGTTGTTTGAATTCTGGATAACAGGGATTTTCTATTTCTCTATCTCACCACCTCTCTGCCTCCAAGGAAAACTGATCCAGTCATCTAAACTCATCCCCCCAGTTCACACATCCTCAAGAATCTTTTGTGTATGCTCTTGAATTTACTCACTCTTTCTGTAGAGTCAACCAGAACTGCACACAATACTCCAAGTGCAGCCTAACTAACACTTTCTACAACTGTAACATGATGTACAACAATGTACTTGCATGTTTAGGTCTCTCTGTTCAGCAGAAATTACAGGATCCTGCCATTCACTTTACATGTCATGCCCTGGTTGTATTCACCAGAACACCACCCTTGGCACTTGGAGTTAAACCATCTGCCACTTTGCCTACTTTCCCAGATGATCGATATGTAGTTGAAGCCATAAACAAGTTTTTAGACTGTCCACTTCACCATCAATTTTGGGGTCATTTCAAATTTACTGCTCATGCTACCTACAGTCTCATCCAAATTATTTGAGAAATAAAGATCAACCATTACTGATCCCTGCAGCACACCACTGGTTACAGACCACTATACTGAGAAACAACCTTCCATTACCACCCTCTTATACCTCCATTTGGCATGTTAATTTTGTATCCATGTTTGTGAATACTTCAGCCATGCTTTTAACCATGCATGCTCGGCGCCTGTCACCAATGAGCTCGAGGCTATTTTTGGATTGCCCTTCTCCTAGAACTCATTTAATTATCCATCATATTCTCAACTAATTGGTTGGCTGAAATCTAATTCAATTTCTATTTCTACACAATGAACTTGGTTTTTGTTTAATGCTTCAGAACTAACTGCGAGTTTTTGAAATTTTTGTTCTCATGCCTCAGTTAATAAGTACAGCAGGTTGGAAAGGCTTTTATTTCCTCCTACCCTTACAACCCTCTGTCCATGGGCACAGCTGCATATGCACCAAACCACTGTTCTCCTGCTCCCAGTTGTAAAACTGCTTATGTTTTGAGCTCTTGCTCCCTGGGCATGTAATGTTCCAATCCTACATTCTTGATGCTCAGGACACCTTGTTCTAATCCAATGACAACCTCTCAGTCTTGGCTGTGTTTCAAATGTCCACTCCGGGTCTTGGCTGAAAACCATATCTACCCCACTCACCCTACCAGTTCTGGTCATTCTGGTTCCTTGCTTCCAGCTCCTTCCATATCCTGGCTCTTAACTTCCAGTCCTGGCATGTTCTTGTCCATGCTCTAGCCCACCACTGCAAGCCACATCTCCATCCACACCCCTGCTGCCATGATGTAGGTATGATTAGTACATCCCATTATTAAAAGTAGATGATTCAAGCAGAAGTAGATGAATGTTGATGGGTCATTTAAGAAGTAGCATGCAACGCAGAAAGAGGTCCATATAATTAGAGTAATTGAGTCGTACAACATGAAAATAGGCTATTCAGTCAATCAAGTCTGTGCAGACTATTAAGCATCCATTTAAACTAACAACATTAATTTGCCTTTCTCCTCCCAAATTTTCATCCACTCCTTTTGAATTTTACAATTCACCTATGTCTACAGGAAATTTACAGTGGGGCCATTAATCTACAAACTAGCACACCTTTAAGAAGCATGCCAGTATGGAAAGTGAAGCAGCCAAGGGAAAGCTGTGCAGTAATACAGGAAACTAGAAAACCTCATAATGATGGTCAGGATTGAACCTGGGTCACTGGAACTATGAAGAGAAACACAAAAGTCTACAAATGCTGAGAATGTCGTAAAAGCACATAGATATGCTGGAGAAATTCAGCCGGTTTCTCAACGTCCATAGGGGATAAAGATATATTACTGATGTTTCGGGCTTGAGTCCTTCTTCAAGGTATAAACAAAAACTGGAGCAATGAGCCAGTCACTCCAGTAACTGCACCACCAGAACTAAACTTCAGCCAGTCATCTTAATTTCATTCACCTCCTTATTCTCTTTCTTCCACAGTAATCATCACTAGAACATTTCAACACACTTGGAATCCCATCTTAACTTACAAATACTGGGTTAGTTTTTAGTGCTAATGGAGCTGCTACTCTCAACATGGAGCATCCAGATAAACATCATCTCCTCACACTAACATGACTTCTTATCCATGCATGTGCTGAGAAAGAGAGTTGTATAGTAGAGGATAGCTCACAAGTTGGAGCAGTCACTAAGTGAAGCACCAAGCACTAATGAGAATGAAGAGCCAGAAATGTAAGGAGAAATTTTGATCCTCTTCCAATAATGAAGCAATGGCTACCTAGGCTGTATGTCTTGGTGATCTCACATGCCAGTACAGTAATTGTAGCAGCTTCTCAAGGCAAAATTGGAATCATTTCAGCTTTCTCATCTGCAATGAATTGAAGGAAATTTCCCATGACTACCAGACCACTCTGAAGAGTGAAAGCCTTTGCATTATATTTAGCATCAACAGGCCAGAAACTGCTGAAGAGGTTCTGGGGCAGGATGTTACTTCTCCTTTAATGACAGGAATGAAAAAGGGTAAGGATATGGTGCTTGAACAACACACAAGCTTTCAAGAAATGGTTGGTTGATTTATTCTGCAATAAAACTGACCAGTGGAACTTCTGATACAATCCAGAACCAAAAGGAATGCAGAAACGAGCTTGGGTCTTGGGGTTTCTGAGGAAAATTGCACTCTTTACTTCCTTTATTCTCATAAATGAAGCAGGTACATTCATGGGCCTGGCATCCATCCCTTATTAGCATCAGTTGACCCTACACATTTACTTTATTCTACACAAAACATATGGCAAGGTCAAAAAACAAGCTTTGAGGAATCCACCTGTACGTATCTCAATTTGCAGAACACCATTGGTGAACCTGGCAACTTTAGAAACAACAGATCCTAGTTAAACAAGAAAATCTGCAGATGCTGAGGTTAAGTGTAATACATCAGCGCACTGGAAAAACTCAGCAGCTCACACAGCATCCGTAGGAAGCTTAGTGCCTGTGCCCTTCATAAGATGTAAGAAGAAACAGACAGACAAATAAAAAAGTGGTGAGAGAGGAGAGGAAGGGGTGAGGAGCACAGACTAATATGCAAGAGGATACAGATGGGAGGGTAGCGCCTCTGTCCACTTTCCTCCAGCTTCCCATTCCCTTCCTTCATCTATCAGAGCTACCCTCTGTCCTCTCCCCATCAAATCTCAGCATTTTTCTCATCTACCTTCTCACCTGTATCCATCTATTACCTTTTGTCTGTTAGTCTGTGCTCATCCCACTTCCTCCCTCCTCCTCCCACCTTTTCATTCAGGCATCTGCCTGTTATTTTCCTTTATATGTGATAAAGGCTAAGGCCTTAAACTTTCCCCGTTACTTCCTAAGAATGCTGCGTGACATGCACATTTGTGTCTACCCCAGATCTTAAAAGCTCTGTTGCCTTTACCTAGTTTGGAATTATGAGATAGTAATCAGATCAGTGAATTTGCTGAAAAAGCCTTGCATATTAATGCACTGCCTCTTATTTCTCAGAACCATGCTACACCCAGGCCATCTCTGAGTGTTGTGAAATGAGCAGTCAATATGCAAGAACACAGGGAATGATAGTCAACCTCTGCAGTGTGGAAGTGTATGAAATAGGTGAAGGACCTTGGAGGGCATAAGAATTGTGCTGAGGGATTTACCCATGAGAAAAGGGGGCTCTTTTCACTGGAACAAAGAAGGTAAGGAGGAAATCTATTGGAGATGGCAAAATTATGAAGTATTTTGGTAAGGTGAAAAGGGGTTATAAATTTAACACAGAGTGGAGAAAGGGTTATTGCAGAGAGAAAAAGGAAACAGCTTGGAAAAATATTGTTACTCAGAGTGTTTGCAACATGGTGCGTTTTAATCTGGATAGCTTTTTACTCAGAGACCAGTGTATCACTTACATATTTAATTATTTGAAGCAGAGGAAGACAAAAGGCTGTTTGGAGATAAGGCCATCAGAGACGCTTTGATTGCTCTAAATAATAACAAGAAAACAAATTTGATAGACAAATTTCCTCTAAACTGTAACGTTGAAGCTTTTTTTTTATCTTAGGAAGCCTAATTTCTACAGCTATGGCACTGGACTACCAAAGATAACATCTTTCCATGGAAACTGTCACTTAGATGTCATAAGTTGGTGATTAGATAACATTATAAAATAGAGCAAATCTTTTGTAAGGGAGGATTTAGACCAGCTTATGCAAGAAGGGATGCAGTTGCATCACAAGACCTAATCTAAATTCCACTATGGGGCCCAGGGATGCATATGAATCAATAGACATTACCTAACTTCCACCATGAGGCCCAGAGATGCAGTTGTCTTTTGTTGGTCGTAGACTGTCACTAGACCTTGAAGATAATTAAATCAATTTGTTCAAAGAGATAAGATCTGAAGTAAACAACTTTTGGGTAATATAAGCCATGGTCCCACTGCTGAAGTTTGAGACTCTCCAAGAGGTGGCAACATCTCTCAGCAAGAAGAAGAACTTCAAGATTCCAAACTGACGTCCTGGTCTGGGGAGGTGGAGAAGCCCAGACAACCTACTACAAGTGTGCAGTCATCGCCTCGCTTTGGCAGTTGGGACCAGTCCAGGCATTGATAAATATAATTGGGAAGGGCTTGCATATTGTAGTGTGAATTCAGCTTTAGATTTAGTAATAAAGACTTGTATAAACTGAACTGCTCTCGGTGTGTGTGTCTATTTTCTTTCGGTAGCTTGAACACTGTGACCAATCTAAAACAAACAAAGTGAGAGATACAAGTTTACCCAAGACATCTTTAGTTCAAGATATCCAGTCTGAATTTCTCAGGATCAAACAACATTCTAATAACAGGTATATTTGGAACACAGGTACCAATTTTTTCAACAGTTAACAGTGCTGCTTTTGTGTATGTGATGTGATTTTTTAAATGTTATTTATATGAAATATAGTTTGGTTGTAAAACAATTACTTACTGCACTTACAATGTGGAATTTGGCAGCTTAAGGAAAATCGAGCAATGATCTCTGGCATGCCAAATATGTGATTACATTTATAATGTAATCAAACTATAAATATTTGGACCTGGAGATCTTCAACTGTAGAAGCATCGCAGAACAGACTTTTATTTTGGCTACATTTTAATTATTGTATGTAGGAAGGAAGGATGTGAAGGCTTTAGAGAGGATATGGAAGAAATTCACGAGAACATTGCCGGATCGGTGCGTAATACATATAGATTTGTGAGTCTATTTTTTTAGACACAGAAAGTGGTAGGTGCTGGGAACATGCAGCAAGAGGATGAAGTTGATATATTCATAACGTTCGAGAGCTATTTAGATGGGAACAGAGTGAATGGACCACATGCAGGCAGATGGGATTAGCTTAGATTGGCATCACGATTGGTAGTTCTGTGTACTGAGTGATTATATGAAACATATGCTTTTAATTCCATGCTGGATCCCTCTATAAATCCATGACATGTCATGCATTTCTCTTGATCTTTATTTCCTTTGACTTGAATTTGCTTTCTACATGATGACTAGAGTTGTGCCAATGTAAGTCAAAGGGGCCATTATGAAGCTGAAAAAACAAGAATAAAACAGTAAGAAACATCAGTCAAACCTCAAGTTAGTTAGTACCACTTATTCTCTTCATAAATGGTTTCACTGTACATTATTAGCAATAAGGTAATAGTTAAATAAACAAAAATAGGGAAGTAGAGCAGGAACTGTTTCTGAAGATGCTTGAGCCAATATTATTATATAGAAGCAGAATTATTCAAAACATTTAGCACATAAAGAATATGTGTTAAGAATATAACACACAAGAAATGGGAGCAGGTGGAGGCCATCTGGCCATTGAGCCTGCTTTACCACTCTGTAAGATGATGGCTAATCTGGTCATGACTCAGCTCTAACTTCCTATTTTTTTTCTCTGTAACACTTAATTCCCCCACAATGCAGACATCTATGTATCATAAATATATTTAATAAGGCTGCCTCTACTGCTTCCTCAGGCAGAGAATGCCACAGATTCTCTGCTTGCTGGGAAAAGCTGTTCCTTCTTATCTCCATCTTACATCTATTCCCGAGAATCTTGAGGCTATGTTCCCTGGTTCTTGTCTCACCTACCAGTGGAAAGAACTTTATTGCCTCTTGTCTATTCTTCTCATAATTTTATATGTCGCCTTCTCATATTTCTGAATTCTAAGTATAGTCCCAAGAGCCTCTGTCTCTCCTGATAAGCTAACTCGTCTCTCGAATCAACTTAGTGAACCTGATCTGCACTGTCTCCAAAGCCAGTATATCCTTTCTCGTGTAAGGAGATCTGAAATGCTCAAAATTCTCCTGGTGCAGCCTGAGAAGTATACTGCACAATTACAGAAGGGCCTTCCTGCTCTTAAATTCAATCCCTCGAGGAAATAAGAGCCAATGTCCCATATACTTTTTTGATAACCTGTTGCACTGTAAGCCAACCTTTTGTGATTCAAGCTAAAGCACTCCCAATTCTCTCTGTACAACAGCATGTTGCAATCTTTCACCATTTAGTAATAATCTGAACTACGATTTTGGATTCCAAATTGGGTTATCTCGAATTACCAACATTGTTCTCCATCTGACAAAACCTTGTCCACTCAGTTAACTTGCCTATATCTATTTGCAGACTCTCCACATCCTCTGCACAATTTGATTTTCCACTCAGTTAGTTAAGCACCTGAAGCAGTAGGTTTCTCTGAACAGAGGGATAAAGTTGTAGGAGTAGAGCATCTATTTCTTGTTGATTTATTCTTGGTTTCATTCTCTTATTTGATGAGATCTTTGGTATAATTAAATTCTGAAATCTATACCACTCATCAGTATTCCTTCTGAGTTGTCAACCCATCTTAACATTGTGAGTCATATGATTAAAACTTGTCCTTGAGTACTATATTACCAGGACTGAAAAGAAAAGCCTTTGATCTCCAAAGAGCCATTCTTACAGTAAGTAACCTTAATATAACACTGGGATTGGATGACCAGTGCAAATTGAACACATTGTCGCTGTCTCTTCAACTGCGCTCTAATCTTCATATGCCGTTGATAGTCGATGTCGAGCTACACATCGGTACAAAAGAGATCCTTTTATTTTATTTTGTGTGAACCTTGGGATATTACTTTACAGTGTATCACAGTTAACTTCCATGTATTCAGAAAACCAAAGGATAAGTATGTGCTTATGGATAAAAGTAATTACTAGGCCTACTTCATATCCCCTTGTCATACTTGTCCATAGTTCAGAATTGACAAAGTCTATGATCATCTCTTGGATGCAGATAGAAAAAAGGACATACAGTGCCCTCCATGTTTGGGACATCTGGCTAATGATGGGATGTTTTCCTTTATTTGCCCCTGTGCTCCACAGTTTTAAATTTGTAATCAAACAATTCAAATGTAATTAAAGTGCACATTCTAGATTTTATTCAAGGATACTTGTAAACATTTTGGTTTGACCATGTAGAAATTGGAACACTTTCTATACGTAGTCCCCTCATTTCAGGGCACCATAATGTTTGGGACATCTGGCTTCACAGGTGTTTGTGAGTATTCAGATATGATACCTTGATGAAGGTCTCAAGCCTGAAACATCAGTTATGTATCTTTATCTTTGCTGTATAAAAGACACTGACCTGCTGGGTTTATCCAGCATTGTGTTTTACTTCAATCATGGTGTCTGCAGACTTTTGTGTTTTAACTCAAGTATGTTTAATTGCTTCATTAGTGTAGGTGTAAGAGAGCTAGATTTGCTTCTAAGCTTTTGATCACCTTTGGAGTCTGTAGTTGCCATTTTTCTACAATGACGACTCGAATTGTGCCAATGAAAGTCAAAGGGGCCATTATGAAGCTGGAAAAACAAGAATAAAACAGTAAGAAACATCAGTCAAACCTTAGGATTACTAAAATCAACAGTTTGGAACATCATTGAGAAGAAAGAACATACTAGTGAGGTCAGTAATTGTAAAGGGACTGGAATTCCAAAGAAGATCTCCACTGCTGATGGCAAAAGAATTCTCATAATGAAGAAAAATTCCCAAACCTATATTTGACAAATCAGAAATATTCTTCAGGAGGCATGTGTGGATATGTCAATGACTAATGTCCACAGAAATCTTAATGAACACTCCTTTTGCGATTACTGAGATCACCAGCACTCTCTTTCTTCTTAATGATGATCCAAACTGTTGATTTTTGGTAATCCTAAGGTTTGGGTGATGTCTCTCACTGTTTTATTAACTAAAGTTAATCAAAGTATTGAGTATAGGAGTTGGGATGTTATGGTATTGTATACAACATTGGTGAGGCCAAATTTGGAGGACTATGTGCAGTTCTTGTTGCCTAACTACAGGAAGGGTATCAGTTACCTGAACACCCCAGGGTTCTGAAATACATAGCAGAAGTGATTGTGAATGCATTAGTTGTGATCTTTCAGGAAACGCTAGAGTCAGGAATAGTTCCAGAGAACTGAAAAATTACAAGTGTCTTACCTCCCTTTAAAAAGGAAGAGAGGCAAAAGGCAAGAAATTATTGGCCACGGAGCCTAACGAATCCATCATTAAGGATGAGGATACGGAATACTTGAAAACACAAGATAAAATAGGCCATACGTCAGCATGGTTTCCTTTAGGGGAGACATTGCCTGACAAATTTGTTGGGAGATTATTGAGGAAGTAATGAACAGGACAAACAAGGAGAATCAGTCAATGTTTACTTAGATTTTCAGAAGGCTTTTGAAAAGATGCTGCACATGAGGTTGTTAAACAAGATAGGAACCCATGGTATTACAGGAAAGGTATTGGCATGGATTGAAGATTGTATTCCCTAAAGATTAACTTGCATGTTGAATCAGAAGGCAAATGAAATGTTAACCTTCATTTCAAGAGGACTGGAATATAAAAGCAAAAATGTAATGCTGAGACTTTCCAAGATGTTGGTCAGATTACATTTGAGGCAATGTGTGCAGTTTTGGGTCCTATATCTAGGAAAGGATGTGCTGGTGTTGGAGAGGTTTACGATCATGATTGCAGGGATGAGAGGATTCATCTACAAGGAGTGTTTGGCTCTGGGCCAGTATTTGTTGGAGTTCAGAAGGAGGAGGAAGGATCTCATCAAAATGTAATAAATATTGATAGAGTGGACTTGGAGAAATTGTTTCCAATAATGGGAGAGTCTTGGATCAGAGGGCACGGGCTCTGAATAAAAGAATATCCTGAGAACTGAGATGAGAAGCTTCTTCCAAAATAAGGGTGGTGAATCTGTGAAATTTGTTGCCACAGATGGTGTGGAGGCCAAGTTATTGGTATATTTTAAGTAGAGGTGCTTGATTCATAAGGGCATCAAATGTTATGGGGAGAAGGCAGGAAAATGGGATTGAGAGTATAAATACACTAACCAGAAGTCGAATGATGGAGCAGATTTGATGGGCTAAATGGCCTAATTTTGTTTCTATGTCATGATCTTGTATATCATATGTTTATCTTTAACAAGTTTTAACCTGCTATCTTACTCTGTCCTTGTGCAATATCTGCATCCAAAGGTCCAGGGGGAGGTGGTGCAGCTCTTCGTCTACGTTTTATATCTCCAGTGCACAGCGATCCAAAGTGTGTATTTGTTTGTCTGCAAGTAATTATTAAAGAAAGTTATTAGCTGGGACAAAACACTGCTGCCTGTCTCCATATAAACACAAAACCTGCATGATCTAACCCTGAATCAAAACGCCCACAATGAAGATGTAGCTGCATAATAAAGCTACCAATCCTGTTTATATCAAAACATAATTATGCTTTTGGACAACTGCTCAGCAGCCAAACTGCATCATAAATTGTTACCAGAATGAATAATATAAAAGGAATGCTTTTTAATTTTCAAAACTGGCAATCTTTCCAGCTCCACATAAAATCAGGCAGCACTACTTTGACAGGCAAATGCTGGAGATTAATTATCTATAGGGATTACAATACAGTTGCTGAGATTTCAATTGGCCACTAATACTTCACTGTCAGCATCGCATTCATTAAGGCACAAACGGGCAAAAACTGAAATGAATCTTTCAGATAGACCTCCAATTGAACCTGAAGACCCCATGAGCACCCAAGGTACAGGCTTAGCTGAGAGCTTTGCTTCAGTAATTTTGCAAAGAATTGATTATCTGTTATACTGCATTGAGATATCTACACTATTGATCACAGAGATTAAGGTACTCAGGCATCCTTTATTTTCTCACAGAAAGACATGCTATACTTGCAACAAATAGCACTAAGCAAGGACTAGTTTGTTATTGTTGTCACTCTTCATGTAGAACATACCAGTTACTTTTTAATTTAAAATCAATGACAGTTTGAAAGGCAGCCTTGTTCCATCAGCATAAATGAACCATTCATCTTTCCAAGGAATACCATTTTGATCACTAACCAAGGTGAGAGTGAAACATATATATTTTAATAACAAAAGTATTTCAAAATGACATGCATCAAGAGTTATTTGCGAATTAAAAAGGAGCTAGAAACAAGGCATTTCAAATGGGAATAGTGCAGCATGTGTGAGTGTGACTTTTGCTCACACATGTCAATAGATATTTTTTTAATAGCTGGAGTTACGTGCACACTTTTATATAGATAAACATTTCAAATGATATTTAACTTCAATCACCAAGCCAGTAAAATACAGTACAGGTGTACATGGAAATTTAATTTTCAGCAAAATTAACAGAAAGCTTTAAAATAATTTATTTACCTGTTTTTAATTTAGTATTCAACATGCCTTCTTTGACTGAACATGTATTATAACAACCTTTAATTCCAACAACAGTTAAAATATTTTGTTTAAAAACATTTAAAAAAATCTCATATACAAAGAACAGAGAGGGAAACTGGGTTTAAAACATTAAAATGTGATTAATACATCTATTTTTAATAGTGGTTTTCAGGATTTCATTCATATTTATATTAGCTGACATTCTCATTCTCACAAGTCTGATCTACAGGTATGCTGAACAAGTACACTTCTGTGAGTGGAAGTGTTTTTATGGATGACAGAATTGGTATATGTGCAGTGCCTTGAGAGCTTAATTATTTAATATGTACATGTATACTATGGATGACACTTTATAATTATGCAAATAGAGCACTGTATTAAGTCATATATAATTAGAATCAGTCTCAAAATATTAACTAGTCAGGTCTTTGGAATTGACAAAAATCTAAAAGGGAATATCTGAAAATGTCTTTTTAAAATTGGTCTTCTGAAACCTGTTCCCTTTTATTGTGTAGATGTACCTGGCAACTTTTGTCAAAGCATGTAATCTCAAAATTTATCATATTAAAATGTATCACAACTTCAACAATTTGAAATGCTATGGACAGAGATGTAGAAAGGTCTGCTTTAGGGACTCAATGGTATTTGACAAATCATGGGCTATTTATAATGTGTCCCCTTCCTCGCCAGAGAAAGTGAGTAAAAAGTTAGTCGAAGAGGCTTTTCTATTCAGAGAATTAATATTCTTTTTGGTTCAACGTGACTTTGTTGGGTCAAGAGAATAGCGATCCAACCAATTCTATTTCCCTGCTCTTTCTCCACAGCCTTGCATTTTTTTCCTTCTCTTAAAATATTTATCCTATTTCGTTTTGGAAATTGTGACTGGTCTACTTCCACTATCCTTTGAGATGGCATATACCTGTACCTACGTGAATATCCAGAGGCCTGGATTGATGATCCAGCGAGATGAGTTCAATGGCAATGTGAAGAATTTAAATATAGGAAATTAAATAAATGCTGATTTTAAACAACTACCAGATTATATAAAAAAAAGCCACGCAAGTTATTGTACATATTTGGGAAGCAACTCATTTATCCTGCACAAAAAGCAAATTGCTGAAGGAAATTAGTGGGTCAAGCAGTATCTGTGGAGGCAGAGAGATGAGTCAAAATTTTGGGTTGACACCCTGCATCAGGACCAAGAATGTAGAAGAGAGATAGCAGGATAAAGAGGTGAGGGGAAAGGGTGAGGCAGGAACTGGGAGGTGATAGGACTAAGGAGAGATAAGCAGATGGAGCTGGGGGGTGGTGGGTGAGGGGAGGGTAGAAGTAGAGTCAGAGGCTGGAAAGTGATGTAGAGACTACAAAGGACTGCAGATTCTGGAATCTGATAAGGAAGGTGTTATGGAACCAGATGAGGGAAGGACGGTGGGACAATGGAACTAGTGGGATAGGAGTTAGGGTTAGGGTTTGGGCAGATGATGGGTAGATGGAATAAGATGATGGAGGGTTAGGTTTCAAAAGAAGGAAGGGTTGAAAGAAAATGAGTAGAGAGGTCAGACAGGTCTCCTACTTGTTCAGTGACCCATGTGCTGCATGGTGCTGGGGTACAAGTAGATTAACTACTCCTTAATTCAGGGACAATTGGAATGGGCAACATATTACTTGTGAATTATACTCAAAACTAGAGAGCCAAGGATTCGTGTTTTCCAAAGAACGTTTGCATAACCTCCTTACCAACAGTGCCAATTGTTTTTTGACAAGTTTCTCAATTTGCTGGACAACTTCCAAATCAGCCCCCCTGGTCCTTTGTACTTAGTTTATATCCCTTTGTCTTTATCATTCAACCACATGTATCACTGCATCATACTTCATCTTGCTATTAAACATAGAAGAGTACAGCACAGGAACAAGCCCTTTGGCTCACTATATCTGAATTGAACATGATGCCAAGATTATTAGGATATTTTACATTCTGAAATAGCTTAAATTCATAGATTTTCAGGTTTTGACTGAAGTGACTTGGACACTATTGCAACAGCTGTAGTTTTGGAATTTCACATTACTACTTAGGTGAAGACATCCGGAAACTACAATCAGTTTCATGAAATAGTGACAGCAAATGCTGATATCTTTATTCATACAAATTCCAGACTATTAAATCAGTGTAACACCAAAGTTTGTGCTTATCACAAGTTTTTAAGGGGACAATTCAAAGTGTTATGCCAAGCCATAGGCTAACCACTTTTTTTGGGAAGCATTTTATAATTCCCTGAAATATTCTGCTTCATTAGCAGATCAAAAATCTATTTGAGAGAGGCTATTACATTGAGAATTCTCAGCACTGCATGAGACTGAATAAGAGCTCATGGCAGATGACATCAAAAAATAGTCATTGACTTTATGTAGCTGTGCAAATAAGATATTAAGAATAATAACATCCTTGGAACATTTGATGCTGCAAGGGCTACCTGGTTTATTTCTGGCTCACAAATCCAGCATTGCAGAAAATCTAAATATCAAATATTACTCAGAACATAGTTCTCTTCATATAGTAATGACATCAGTTGTGGCCACGCTGATATAGTTCAACCATTAAACTACATTTAGTTTCATCCTTCACGACACTGGGATGTCCCAGAGTATTCCACAGTCAATGTTTTTTTTTACAAATATAGCACACTTTAGTAAAATTTCAAGTATAGGGCACGTATGGGGATTGAGGATGCCAGACATGCAAATCTTTTAGTTGCCTGAGACACATTCTTACCATGCCTAACTATTACATCAAGTTCACTTCAATCAGGAGGAAGTCACGTGATGGAATAGAGACCAATAAGAAAATACCAGCCCTCTCCAGAAAAGTTTAAAAAAAGTAAAGAGAAAAACAAAGCTACAAACACAGAAACCATAACAAATTAAAAACAAAAGTGTGGAGAAAATGGCAGCAAAGAAAGAAAAATCAAAAACAATGGGAAGAAAAGAAGAAGGAAAGATGTCGGAAGAGAAAGGTGAAGGCCTTACCTGTACGAGGAGGCCCACCGTGGAGAGAGAAGCCCGCTCCCTGAGGTCAGTGGAAACCCCGAACTCAGGACTACAAATATAGCTCACGGAGCCAAACAAAAGTGCGCAACCACGCATGCGCGAGAGATGCACAAGACAAAAACAACATCGACGGGAGGGGGGACCAGCTGAGGAGTAAATCTCCACAGCTGAAACAGACAAGTATAACATGACACCAAGACTCCCAATAGAAAAACATAGAAAATAACGGGATCAGGAAGGAAGAGAATAAAAAAAGGAAATTAGAGAAACAACAGATGACTAACCCAGAGGAAGAAAACCAACACCAAGACACTTTTAATAAAAATAATAAAAACAAAAATACCCAACAAAATAAAATAATCAACCCAACAAGAAGATCAGAATAGACAGAGGTAAAGGACACAGATCCTGGAGTGGACTCAGAAGAAGAGGAGGGAGAACATCAAACTCTACACAGAGAAATGGAAGATGAATGGATAAATTTTTTTTTAAAGAATATATGGAAACATTAAAAGAATGTTTGACACAAGAATTCAGTGAAATAAAACAAAGAATAAAAGGTACAGAAGAAAAAGTGAATAGATTAGAGATGGTCATGACAGAAATAGGAAAAAGAGTAGACAAGGTGGAAGAACGAGAAACAGCCATAGAAATGGAGGTGGATGACTTAAAAAAGAAATTAGAAGAATCTGATAAAAAAGTTAAAGAAACACAGGAGCTGTTAACTCAGAAGATAGATATAATGGAAAACTATAATAGAAGAAACAATATAAAGATAGTGGGCCTTAAGGAAGATGAAGAAGGCAAAAATATGAAAGAATTTATAAAAGATGGATCCCCAGAGTCCTAGGAATGCCAGAATTACAAGAAGGAATGGAAATAGAAAGGGCACACAGAACCACAACAAAAACCAAGATCCATTCTAGTAAAATTCCTAAGATATACGACAAGAGAAAATATATTGGAGAAAGCAATGAAAAAAATAAGAGAAGACAAAAAGCCACTGGAATACAAAGGTCAAAAATTTTTTTTCCATCCAGATATAAGTTTTGAACTCCTAAAGAAGAGGAAGGAGTTTAATGCAGCAAAAACAACCCTATGGAAAAAAGGTTATAAATTTATGTTAAAATATCCAGCAGTGCTTAAAATAGTTATCCCAGGGCAGCAAAGCAAACTGTTCTCGGATCCGGAAAAAGCATGAAAATTTGCAGAACACCTACAAAACAGACAGAGAGATGAAGAGATATAACAAGAACAAAAATGACAACAAACTATATATGAAGAAGAAGAAGAATAAAGTATAAGTAAGAACTAAGAAGAGAAAGAAAGGGAAGAAAGGAAGTAAGGAGGGAATTAAGAGAGTGAGCTTTGTTATATATGAAGATTAAAATCTTTTCTGGGGGAGCTGGGTGGGGAAGAATAACAGTCACTGCGAAATTAGTTGACGCTTGCGAGCGGGTTCGCAAATCTAAATGAAGAGGGGAGATGTGGTTGCCCGACAAGGGACAAAGGGCAACTCAGAGAGGGGAGGGACTATTGGGGTTAAAGGAATTTTAGATATGGGAATAGTGGAAATATTTTATGTTTTAGAAATGTTGTCTTACAATGTGTTTAAAAAAAGAAAACACAAATGGATAAGAAGGGAAGGTTGTGATGAGGAAATGGAAAGGAAAGAAAAACAAAGTATGAAATGGCCATGTTGAACTATATGACTTTAAATATTAACGGAATACATAACAAAATCAAAAGGAATAAGCTGTTAAATTTACTGAAGAAAGAAAAAATTGATATAGCGTTCGTGCAAGAAACACATTTAACTGAAGTGGAACACAAAAAAATAAAGAGAGATTGGATAGGACATGTAACAGCAGCATAATATAATTCAAAAGCCAGAGGAGTAGCTATATTAATCAATAAAAATGTACCAATCAAAATAGAATAGGAAATAATAGATCCAGCAGGGAGGTATGTAATGATAAAATGTCAGATATATTCAGAATTTTGGAATTTACTCAATGTATATGCACCTAATGAAGAAGATCAAAAATTTATGCAAGATATCATTTGACCAATCTGATTAAATTTTTTGAAGAGGTGACTAGGAATGTGGATGAGGGTAGCGCAGTGGATGTTGTCTATATAGACTTCAGTAAGGCCTTTGATAAGGTACCACATGGAAGGTTAGTTAAGAAGGTGCAGTCTTTAGGTATAAATTTTGAGATAGTCAAATGGATTGAACATTGGCTGAAAGGGAGAGGCCAGAGAGTGGTAGTGGATAATTGTCTGTCAGGTTGGAGGCCGGTGACCAGTGGTGTGCCTCAAGGATCTGTATTGGGCCCATTGTTGTTCGTTATATACATTAATGATCTAGATGATGGGGTGGTAAATTGGATTAGTAAATATGCAGACGATACTAAGATAGGTGGAATAGTGGATAATGAAGAAGGTTTTCAAGGATTGCAGAGGGATTTGGGCTGCTTAGAAAAGTGGGCTGAAAAATGGCAGATGGAATTTAATGCTGATAAGTGTGAGGTGCTTCATTTTGGTAAGAAGAATCAGAACAGGACATACGTGGTAAATGGGAGAGCATTGATGAATACAGAAGAGCAGAAAGATTTAGGAGTAACGGTACATCGTTCCCTGAAGGTAGAAACTCACATGAATAGGGTGGTGAAGAAGGCTTTTAGTATGCTGGCCTTTATCAATCATTGCATGGAATATAGGAGTTGGGAGGTGATGTTGAGATTGTATAAGACGTTGGTGCGACCTAATTTGGAGTTCTGTGTGCAGTTCTGGTCGCCTAATTATAGGAAGGATATAAACAGAGTGGAGAGAGTGCAGAGAAGGTTTACCAGAATGTTACCTGGGTTTAAGCATCTAGAGTATAGGGAGAGATTGGACAGATTAGGTCTTTATTCTTTGGAGCGTAGAAGGTTGAGAGGGGTTTTGATAGAAGTATTTAAGATTATGAAAGGGATAGACAGAGTGGATGTGGATAGACTATTTCCGTTAAGAGGAGGAAAGATTAAAACAAGAGGACATGAGTTCATTCATTGAGCGACAAATTAAAATGTACTTTGAAATAAATACGGAATCAGTGAAAAATAAATTTATACTATAGGACGCAATGAAAACATTCATCAGAGGACAGATAATAAGATATGTAACTAAGATGAAGAAGGACTACAATTGAGAAATAGAACAGTTGGAAAGGGAAATAACAAATACAGAAAAAGAATTAGCAATAAAGGAAGATACAACTAAAAGAAGAGAATTGACAGACAAGAAAATAAAATATGAAACACTACAAACATATAAGTGGAGAAGAACACAATGAAGACAAAACAGAAATATGAGCTAGGAGAAAAAACGCACAAAATACTAACGTGGCAGCTTAAGACAGAACAAACTAAAAGAACGGTATTGGCATCAAGGAAAAAGGACAAACAAATTACATATAACCCAACGGAGATCAACAAAAACTTCAGGGAATTCTATGAACAATTATATCAAACTGAAAACGAAGGGAAAGAAGACAAAATAGATGAATTTCTAACTAAAATTGAACTACCGAAATTACAAAGAGGAGCAAAATAAATTTAAAAAACTACCGAACAATAAAACACCGGGAGAGGATGGACTCCCAATAGAATATTATAAAACATTCAAATAATTATTAATTCCTCCTCTCCTGGAAGTAATGAACCAGATTGAAAAAACACAAAACATACCAGATTCATGCAAAACAGCAATAATTACAGTAATACCAAAGACGGGGAAAGATCCACTAACACCAGCATCCTATAGACCAATATCTCTACTTAACATAGATTATAAGATAATAGCTAAACTATTAGCAAACAGATTGACCAACTGTGTACCAAAAATAGTAAAACTAGACCAAACTGGATTTATTAAAAAAAGATGAACAACGGACAATATCTGTAAATTCATTAACCTAATTCATGCAGTACAAGGAAACAAAACTCCAACAGTAGTGGTTGCTTTAGACGCAGAGAAAGCCTTTGACAGAGTAGAATGGAATTATTTATTCAAAGTACTACAAAAATTCAACCTACCAGAGAAATATATTAATTGGATTAAAGCATTATATAAGGGACCATTGGTGAAAGTGACAGTAAATGGATATATATCAAACCAATTTAAATTAAGCAGATCAACAAGGCAGGGATGTCCACTATCTCCCTCACTGTTTGCGTTAGCTATAGAACCACTAGCAGAACTGATAAGAACAGAAAATAAAATACGAGGGATAAAAATAAAAGAGAAGGAATATAAAATCAATCTATTTGCAGATGACGTTATAATATACTTAACAGAACCAGAAATACCAATAAAATAATTATTTAAGAAATTTAAGGAATATGGAGAAGTATCGGGGTACAAGATCAACGCAAATAAAAGTGAGGCAATGCCAATGAATAATGCGGATTTCACAAAGTTTAAGGAAGAATCACCATTTAGATGGCAAACACAAGCAATTCGATACCTAGGTATACAAGTAAATTATCAGCCATTAATGAAAAAATTACAAGACGACTTAGAGCACTGGAAAGACTTACCACTAACACTGATAGGAAGGATAAACTGTATTAAAATGAACATCTTCCCAAGGATACAATACCTATTTCAATCATTACCAATTCACCTAACAGAGAAATTCTTCAAGGAGCTGAAGAAAATAATGAGAAAATTCTTATGGAAAGGGGGGAAACCGAGGATAGCACTAGATAAATTAACAGAATGGTACAAACAAGGAGGCTTACAACTACCAAACTTTAAGAATTATTATAGAGTAGCACAATTAAGATACCCATCAGATTTTTATCAAACAAGGGAAAAACCAGATTGGACCAGATTAGAGTTAGATAAAATAGGGGAGAAGATACCTGAGCATATACTCTATAAGTGGGATGAAAAATTGGTGCAACGTAGGAATTCGCCAGTATTACACCATCTGCTCAACATTTGGAAGAAGATTCAGGTAGAAAGGAATAAAACAAATTATCAACTACCAAAATTAATATTGACACAAAATCAACTAATCCCTTTCACAATAAATAATCTTTCCTTCAGAGAATGGGAGAGAAAAGGGATCAAAAGAATAGAAAATTGTTTTTCGGGAAATAAATTATTATCTTTTGAACAAATGAAGGACAAATATAATATAACTCACGATACAAGGTTTGCATATCACCAACTGAAAACCTACTTGAAAGACAAATTGGGAAACAGTCTGAGGTTACCAGAGGGAAGCAATTTTGAATATGTGATTACAGACACAATGATAATTAAAAAATTTATAACAAACATGTACATCAAACTGCAAGAAAAGGAGAACGAGGAAACAAACTGTAAACCTAAACAAAAATGGGAACAAGATCTAAACATAAAGATAAAGAATGAAACATGGGAAAAGCTATGCTCCGGAACCATGAGAAATACAATAAACACAAGGTTACGCATGATACAATATAATTGGTTACACAGGCTAGACATCACACCCCAAAAGTTAAATAAATGGGACCCAACAGTTTCAGACAGATGTTTTCACTGTAAAAAAGGAAACGGGAACAACAATACATGCAATTTGGACATGTGAGAAAGTGGAAAAATTTTGGGAAGATCTAAACCAGATATTAAATAAAATCACAAAAAGCAATATACCAAAAAATCCAGAGATCTTCCTTCTAAGTAATATAAGAAATAAAGAATTTGGACTCGATTTGGATGGAGCACAGAAAAGATTTATTATGATAGCCCTAGCTGTAGCAAAAAAATGTATTATGTCAACCTGGAAATTAGAAGACAACTTGAGAATACAACAATGGTACATAGAAATAAATAAATGTATTCCATTAGAAAAAAATAACATAATTTAAGAGATAACATCACAATATTCGAACAAATATGGGAACCATACATGAAATACAATAGAGAAATCCTACCATGAACCTCCACCACCTAAAATGACAGAAGAAGACAACAAAATGAACTGACTCAGTATATAAAAGTAAAAGATAAAAATTTCTTGTTTATTTTATTAAGTGACAACATTGTTTAACGGATTTAATGTATCTTATAGATTGAACTTTGAATAAATGGGAAGGGGGGAGAGGGAGGGAGGGAAGGGAGGGGGGTAAAAATGGGAGAAAATGACACTATATATTCAAGAAAAAATGTCTATATATTTTGGTCAATACGGTTTATTGTGTAAAAAATAAAATTTTTTTAAAAAGTTCACTTCAATCAGATAATTTCAGTAATGTACAAAATTTAAATTCGAACCCTGGTTGCAGGAGCTATAACAGCGCTGCGCTAAACACTACGTTAATTGTGCCGCTGTCATAATTAACCCTTACTCCCCAAAGTGTACAGATAAAGCCTGAATAATGATATATTTTAAAATAGACCAATAAAGATAAGGACTCCTACTAAGCAGTAATAGGGATACACTTTGGGAGAGTCACATTAGCAACGAGCAGCATTGACCGGCTCTTTATCTTAGGCACTGCCACTTTATTCAGACACAACTTTATTCAAATAACTTCTGCCAGCAGGACAAGACTGGGGCACTCTACTGCTGAATGTTTGCTACCATCTACACCAAGGGGTTGTGTACTGCTTTCGAGTACATTTACTTCTACAATTTTAAATTTTATTTACATTTTTGTTTATTATTTTTTATCTATCGACTAGTCCAACTATTTACTTGATTGATTTTATATTTTGCCAGTTGCTTTGGTTTCCAGTTGAATTTCAGATACTGGGGATTTTAATGTTTATTAAATTTTATTTTTATTAAATTTTATGTTTATTAAATTTAAATTGTTAACTTCATACCATATATTAATGGTCATTTGCCATTTGGTACTTTGTGTTTTGAAGGCAAAGTCTCTGACAACTGATTTCAGACCACACCTTTCTAAGTGGACTTAGTTTTAAAAAGATGAATTGCATTGATTGTTAGTAGATAAGGGATTTGGTGTTGGATCTGAGATGGATGCACTTTTGTGGTGAACTCTGACATTAAAGCTGGATTTGGGTCTGTACAGTTGGCACACCATTCAAACATGATGAGCAATGGGAGGTTTGGCAGTTACAAGAATCCCAGGATTGTTACAGAGACACTGTTGCTTCTTCCCAAGGCAAAGAAGAAATACATCACCTGGAACACCTTAATCTGCCTCAAACAAAATCAACAGATCAAGCTAATTAAATGTCATGCTGCAAAAGCTGCTTTTAGGTGTTCCGAGGAAGATAATGCGCCTTTAGGTTGGTACGTTTAGGTGGCCACGGAATGGACGGCTTTCTGGCACTTAAACATGCCAGCTGATGGATAGCTGTCTAGTAGTGAAAGCCGGCTACTCGAGGCAGCTGCCTTGTCGTTAATTACAGAGCATCAACTCAGGCATGACTTAACTCGCGCTGCTGGTCTCCCACCTGCCTGACTCCTGCTGCTGGTCTCTCCCCACTTGCTCGCCTGACTCCTGCTGCAGGTCTCCCGCTGTTGGTCTCCCGCTGCCGGTCTCCCACCCGCCTGACTCCCACTGCCGGCCTCTCCCCCTTGCTCGCCCGACTCACCATTCAAACGAGGAGTCAATGGCTGACGTTGTCACCGCCCCCGGCAGACAGGCCGCTTTCAGCTGTAACAGACGATACTCGAAGCAGGATAGTAGACCTCCTGGTCGGCTTTTCTGGTTTCAGATGGCCACCCGACAGCCGCACAGGAGTTAATGAGCGGCTTTACAATCAGGTATTGTGGCCATCTGAAAGTGGCTAAACACACAACTCGTGATTGTGGTGTGGAAAAACCACACAATATTTGGTTTTTTCACAGTTCAAGGATGGTCTGAGGCCTTCAACGTAAAAAAAATCTGACTGGATTGATACAATACAAAATTTCAGAGTAGCAGTTGGTTACTCGTTTCTTTAAACTTCTGCCATTTAATAAGATGACAGTAATTTCACTTCCACTTTCCTGCTCACTTTACGGCCCAAAAATACCTCTACCTCTGCCATTTAAAAAAAAACACATTTAACAACTCTGCTTCCACATCTCTTAAAGGGAAAGAATTTATATATAATATATAGGATAGTCATCCCACTTTAACTAGTAAACATTGACAAATGTAGATTTGGATTGAGAAAAACAGGATTAACGGAGATGGCAAATACGTCAGCATGGCTGTTTGGGCAGAATGGCTCATTTCTGTGCTGTACAAACCTTTTGGAGCTGCTTCCAAATAATTACACCCTTCCTTAAACAAGGGGATCAATACATAATATTCCAAATGTGAT
This sequence comes from Narcine bancroftii, assembly GCF_036971445.1. Taxonomy (NCBI): domain Eukaryota; kingdom Metazoa; phylum Chordata; class Chondrichthyes; order Torpediniformes; family Narcinidae; genus Narcine; species Narcine bancroftii. The sequence continues at coordinate 51,333,744 of NC_091472.1, read as the reverse complement.
CTCATCAGTGCCATATATACCATATATTTTGGCTGGTAGGTCGACCAGTTTTTTTTAAAGCTTTGTTTTAAGGGTTTTGTGTTATATCCAGCATATAAGTCGACCCCATTTTTTGGGCTGTCTGGGCCTCTCAGGAACAACCTAAAATTTTTAAAAACACCCCAGTTTGCAAGTAACAAAGCTGTATATTAAGTAAGCTTTAAAAAAAAAACTTTGGTCTTCTGGGGGTTAGGAGCAGTGATGGCCAACAGAGCTGGAGTGTCGAGATCATGCTCATGGCGGGAGCAGGAACCTTGGAGTACCAGACAGGAGTGGCAAGGGTGACGTCAGGGTCCCAGATAGGAGCGGTTATGGCAGCAACCACTGGTAGGGATATATTGGGAAGTGTCGGTGCCGGCATTGGGGAGGTGCTTCAAAGGTGAATTTATGGTCTCAAAAGTAATATCTGGAGTATAAGCCGACCCCTCCCCCCCAACCACCCCACATTTTTGAGTGATTTTTGAGGGTTTTACGACTTGATTTATGTGCCAAAATATAAGGGTAGCTAAAATGTAACCTTTTTGCTATGTATTTCTTTGACTCCGAATACGATTGTATTTTGTTCACGGTTCCTGCTTTCCATCACCCTTCCGCTTCTCAAATCTCAATAATCTATCACTATTTAGAAAAGTTTTATTTTTAAATTTTTAAAATGGACAATTTCACATTTTGTACACCTTATAATACTCCATTTTCACTTGACCTATTGATAGTTCTTCATTGTCTGCAGATGTCACACTTGCTTTCTTGCCTCCTTGATTTCATTTGCAAATTAGCAACAATGGCTTTTGTAACTTTGTAAATTATTTATACAATTGAAAAAAAAATTGAGACACCAGAACTGATCCCTGTGGCACACCACAAGAGGAGAATGAGCCTTGTCTATTTTTTCTCCTTCCTGTTAGCCAGTCAGCTTATATGTTACCACAAAGTATTGTGAGCTTTTTTTACATCTTTTAATGTTGCACCTTATCAAATGTCTTGTGGAAATGCAAGTACACTATATCCACTAGTGTCCCTTTATCCACAACACATGTTACTTCAAAGATTGACATTAGATGCAGCAGTCATTGATACACTGCTTGAAATATTACCCCTGTTGTAATGTGGGAAAAATGGTATAACCTAATCTCACAAGCAGCAATGAGATAATTACCAGATGATTTTTGGTGAAGTTTCAACATTGGTTAAATCAACTCAAAAATAATTGGGATATGCGGTTCAGGGTTAGCTTATCCAGAATACAGTACAATAATTGTGTATGCATTTCTGGGTAGGTGTCATGAAATTTCTTTCCCTGTGACTCGACAGGACTTTTGTTTTCCTTCGATCAAATTTTCCCACATAAAACAGTGCCAAAAATGTGTTAACAGAGAGATTTTCATTGCTCAGGGGGGAAAAAAAAACTCGGGGTGGGGGGGTGGGGAGTGGTGGTGGGGTGAGGAGAAGTTCTTACTTAGTCACAGAAAAAAGTTATGAAAAACATGAAATCCACAACCATGCTTAAAGGGGCCATCAGTGAAATCATTTTCTTTACCTTTGCTGAGATCTGTGCCTCCTGAACCTTACATATAACCTTGTCTATGTCTGGAGAGCTTTACTCATAAAGGGGAGGACCATAGGGTATGATGTGTTGCAGTGGTTAAGTTAATAGCAATTCTGAAGGCTCTGCTAGCAATTGGAGACCAGAGTTCCATTTGAGAAAAATCCTCCAATGCATATCCAACAGATCAGAAACACCCTTCAGGAGGCTGGTGTAGATATGTTAATGACTACTGTCTGCAGAAGACTTCCTAAACAGAGATATCGATGCCTCACTGCAAGATGTAAACCATTAATAAGCCACAGGAAGGATGGTCAGATTTCAGATCGCCAAAAAGTATTTAAAAGGGTCTGTAGAATTCTAGAAAAAGGTCTCATACATTCATTGGCACAGCTCTTTATAGAAAAATAGTAACTACAGCCTCCAAAGGTGATCAAAATCAAGCCTAGCTATTGTATACAATTAAACATACCTGAGGACTCGCAAACACCTGTGAAGCCAAATGTCCCAAATATTATGGTAACCAGAAATGAGAGGACTATGTATATAAAGATTTATATATATAAAGGCTGCAATTTCTACACAAAATGTATACAAATAACCTTGAATAAAATTTGGAATGTGCACTTGAATTGGATATGAATTGTTTGATTACAAATTTTAAACTGTGGATCATTGGGGCAATTTTAAAGGGAAAAAATGTCTTTGTCCCAAACATTATGGAGGCACCGTGACTTCCCATTTTATTCCTTTCTAACAAGGAGGAAAGAATCTTGCAGTATAACCTATATCCCTTATAATTTTATTGACCTCAGTTGTATCCCTTCTTAATTCTTGCTCAAGGCAAAACAGACTTTGTGTCTCCAGTCTCTCCTTGTAACTAAAATGCTCCATCCACAAAACATCCTGGTGAATCTCGTCAGCACCCTCTCCAGAGTTATCATATTCTTCCTACGGTGTGGAGTCCACAAAATGCACACAGTACTCTAGCTGTGGTCTTACCAATAGCTGATGCATTTGGAGCATTTTCTTTGCTCTTACATTCAATGCTCCAAATTAATAAAGGCTAGCATTCCATAATCCCCCATAACCACATTATCTACAGTACGGTCACTCCCACACTCCTAAGGAACTTACCATGCAAGGTATATGCCCTTATCCCGTGAGTATTCCCAAAATGAATCATCTCAGACTAATGAGGAATAAATTTCACCCACTATTTTTGAGGATATTTCAGCAGAACATCTTTGTCACAATGCAGCGATAAAACCACTCTTTACAGGTCAACAACTCTTGGTATCACCTGTACCATTCAAAACCTTGGCAAACTTCTATAGATGTGTAGTGGAAAGTGTGCTGACCAGCTGCATCATGTCCTGGTATGAAGGCACCAATACCTCTGAGCAGAAGGTAAAAACATAGCCCAGTACATCACCAGCAAAACGCTCCTCACCATTTAAAGAAAATCTACAAGGAGCAATGCTGTTGAAGAGCATCAGCAATCATCAAGGGTCCACACCACCCAGGACATACTCTGTTCTCGCTGCTGCCATCAGGGAAGAGGTAGAGGTGCCACAAGACTCGTACTACCAGGTTCAGGAATAGTTGCTATCCTCCACCATCAGGCTCCTCAACAACAACAAACTTAGAGACTCATTTAAGGACTTACTTTGCATATTATTTATTATGGAATATTTATTTTCTGTATTGCACAGTTTGCATTTTCTTCTTCTTTTGTATATGTACCTTTGATCAAGTATAGTTTTTTTTTGCACGACTGATAAGTAGAAATTCTGCCTTTTCTGCAGGTAGAAGAATATCAGGGTTGTATGTGGTCATTTCTGAAAATAAATCTGAACTTTGAAGTTATTGATCATGCAACACATCTTCATAGCCAAATCATTAAAATGCATTACAAATAGCAAGGATCCAAGCTCCATCCTCTGTGAACAGCACCTGTTAAGGATAAGTAATCGTGTAAACAATTCTCTAACATCACCCTCTGCCTCATATTGCCACGGACTGGTTTCTTGTGAAGAACCTGTCGAAAGCCTTGCTGAAGTCCATGTTAAGGACACACAGCGCACTGCTCTCTTCAATGTAATTTGTTACTGACTCAAATTATTAATTAGATTGATAGAACAAAATCTGCTTTTCAAGTAATAATTAATTCTGTACCTCAGATACTTTTCTGCTAACTTCTGTACTTACAGGCCTGTATATCCCTAGCTTTTCTCTGTTGCTTTTCTTGAAAAGGGCAACTCACTTGTGGCAGCAAAGATTTAAAAATCTCAGTCAGAACCCCAGCAATCTCTTTCTTGGCCGCCTGGAGCATTTTGGAATAAATCTTATCTGATTCTGGGTATTCATCCACCTTTAGAACATAAACATAGAACATAACAGCACAATACAGGCCCTGCTTATGCCGACTAACTCAACAAACAAAACCTTCCCTACTGTACACCCATAACCCTCTATTTGTCTTGTTGTCCATATGCCTTTAAACCCACTTAGCATCAAATCCAACTTGCAGTATAATTCAACTTCCCATTCACAAAGTTCTACAACTACAGATTAATTTCTTTTGTGAATATCTATGAAAAGTATTCATTTAGAACTTAACCTCTACTTTCTGTCTTGCCACACATATTGCCCATATTGTATCCCTGGTTATTCCAAAATCATAAGGTATAGGTGAAGAAATAGGCCAAATGGCCTGTCAAGTCTGCTGCACCCTTGCATCACGAGCTGATCCATTCTCTCACTCAACCCCATTCCCCTTCCTTCTTACCATAACCTTTGATACCTGGCTATTCAGATACCATTCAATTTCTACCTCAAATACACCCAACAGCCTGGCCTCCACAGTGGCTTGTGGTAGCAAATTCCAGAGGTTCACCACTCCATAGCAAAATAAATTCCTCCACATTTTAAATGGGCTTCAATCCTGAAGTTGTGCTACTTTATCCTTCTACTCTATCCAGGCCTTTCCACATTTGAACTGCTCCTATGAGGTCCCCTCTCATTCTTCTGAACTCAAAGGAGTACAGTCCAAGAGCCATCAAAATTCCTCATATGCTAATCCCTTCATTCCGGGAATCATTCTTGTAAATCTTCTCTGAACCATTTCCAATGCCAGCCTAAAACCATACCCTGTCTCACCAGACCCATACAAAGCCTCAACATCACGCCCCTGCTCTTGTATCTTATTCCTCTAGAAATGAATGGCAACTTTGCATTCGCCTTTTTCACTTCTGACTCAACCTGGAGGCAAACCTTTAGGGTATCCTGCATGAGGACTCCCAAGTCCTTTTGTACCTCTGAAGTCTGAATTCTCTCCCCATCCAAATAATAGTCCTCCTTTTTAGTCCTTTAAACAAAGTGCATGACCGTACACTTTCCAACATTTTTTTGAGTATTTTATTTAAAATTTTTCCAAACATGTAATTAATCAACAATTATACAAAAATGTTTAAATTTAAGAAAATTTCAACCATTACATAATGGTTATGACCTCTTGCCTTCCCTCCCAAATCCCTCAACCTCCAGAAAATAAAAAATTATATAAAATAATATATAGTAAATATAAAATAAAGGAAAAAAGGAAGATAGCATCATGGATGGCTCGGAGGATTGCTTCCAACATACAGAACTCCTACAAAGTTTATCTGATCAGTTTAGGGAAGAAGATTAACACAGGTCTCAAGAGGCTGGAAGAACTTTCCCATATTATATTTCATTTGCCACTTCTTTGCCCATTTTCTTAATCTAAGTCTATCTGAAGCCTGTTTTCTCCTCACTACCTGCTCCTCCACCTGTCTTTGTATCATCTACAAACTTAGCTACCCAGCCATTTATTCTGCAATTCACATCCTTATATATCCTTAATATACTTATATAATGCCCTGTATCGGTCCATGAACTGAGTCGCGACCTGGGTCAAAAAAGGGTCGCGTATGCAGCAATCGCTAGGACTCCACAGGGACCAACGGCCATCGTCCCGCGTGACCTCCCACCTTGCGGGAATGCTAGCCAGTCAGAGGCTGGTGCTGCAAGTGACAACACTCCTGGCGGAGAATATCAAGAGAGCTGGCAGAGCAATAAATCAGTCTTCCTTTTGGACTCGACTGTGTGTGTGGGTGTGTGTATGTGTCGTTCTGACTCCATACTTAGCGTGGCATGGACATTACATTGGTGACCCCAATGATGAAAGACCAAGCAGCTCTCCATGCCATCTCACTTAAGCTGCCAACTCTCTGGGCGCTGCAGCCACACGTGTAGTTTGAACAGGCTGAGGCCCAGTTCCACCTCCGACAAATTGCCACCGATGATACCCGCTACTACTATGTAGTGAGCTTCCTCGACCAGGACATGGCAGCGAGGGTCGTTGATTTCCTACAGCAGCCTCCGGAACGAGGACAACATGATGCCCTCAAAGAACTACTAACCTGCACTCTCAGGCTATCACAGCGCAAGTGCGCCACCTGTCTGTTGGACTTGGATGGTTTGGGGGATAGGGCCCCATCTGCCCTCAGGAGCAAGATGCTTGCACTTGCTGAGGGGCACAAGCTGAGGAGCAGATTTTCCTGGAGCAGCTGCCCGAGGACATCTGACTCTTGCTCGCCGATTACCAGTGTCTTGAGGAAAGTTGCAGCCTGGGCGGACCTGCTCTGGAGAGCCAAGAAAGAAAACTGCACCTTGGTGGAACAGATTGCCCAAGCCCCACCACCAGCCAACAACAAGGCCACAGCAGACAGAGAGGCAAGTGTCCCTGTCCACCCCCCGCCCCCCCCCCGGCCCCCGCACCCAGCCACATTGTTATTACCATCAATGATAGGATGTGGGGGCCTGTCGATGCTGCCCATCCCTGCGTGTTTCCAGGAAATGCCATGGCCAGCATTGTTAATGGCTGCAGCGTTTGGCCAACGTGACAGCCTCTTCCACATGTGGAACTCTCTGTCTCTCTGACCGCTATACAAACTTATTATACCCATATCATCTCCTATGTTTTGCTGGCCACCACTTAACTATCGCGCTAGTGGAACAACTGCTCTTGGGAGCCGATTCCCTGAGCCCATTGCCTACTGGAAGACTTGAAAGGGCAACGTTTGGTGCACACCAAAACCTTTCAAGCGATACCCCTGTAGGAAGCCAGACTACCGCCCCCCCCACCTTGACTCCATCACGCTGTCCGACGAAGCCTACATGCGCAACCTGGCAGAGTTCCCCATAATTGTGATGCCACAATTCTCCTCTGTCTAACTAAAGCACAGGGTAAGGTACCATATCCTCACCAAGGGTTCCCCGCTCCATGCCAGGGCATGCTGCCTTCCCCCCCTTGAAAAGCTTGCCCTTGCCAAAGAGGAATTTAAGAAAATGGAAGAGTTGGGGATAGTGCAGTGTTTGGACAGCCCCTGGGCCTTCCCCCTGCATGTGGTCCTGAAGGCAGCAGAAGGGCAGAAGCAGTGTGATGACTACCGATGTCTCAACAAGGCCACCTTATCATACAGATACCTCGTGCTCCACATCCAAGGCTTTACCACCATTTTACAAGGGGCATAGGTGTTTTCAAAGGTCAATTTAATCAGGGATTATCATCACATCCTAGTACACCCAAAAGACATCCCCAAAACCTCATAATCACCCCCTTTGGCCTGTTGAAATTCATGAGGATGCCCTTCGAGCTTAAGAACGCTGCTCAAACTTTACAGTGGCTGATGGACATGGTGGGCTGGGACCTCCCATTCGCATTCATCTACCTGGATGATATCCTTATTGCCATCTGCAACCACTCAGAACACACGCCCCACCTCAGACAACTATTCACCTGCCTGCAGGAGTTCAGGCTGATCATCAACCTGCCTAGTGACAGTTCAGGCTGGATACAATTGACTTCCTAGGGCAGCGGATCTACAGGTACAGGTTGAAACAACTGCCCGAGAAGGTGGAGACCCTTCAGCAGTTCACAAAACCTTGCACCATGAAGTGGCACCACCTGTCACCTGAACTTAAATACAGCACCTTTGACCAGGAACTATTAGCACTGTACCTGGTGGTCAGGCACTTCTGATACTTTTTGGAAGGCAGACAAAGTGACTGACTCTTGGTTGGCCAGGTGGCAGTGGCACCTTTTCTACGTGTCCAAATTAACGATGGACATCTGGCACATCACCGGAAATGTGGTGGCCAATGCACTCTCCTGTCCCACTATCGAGCCCATCCACATCCTTTCCTAGGGAATACACTATTCAGCCCTAGCTAGGGCATAACACAAAGACCCTGAGATTCCGGCATACAGGACGGCGCTTTCTGGGCTGCTGCTGGAGGATGTTGACATCTCCCCAGGCAAACAGATGCTCCTTTGCGATGTCTCCACTGGCAAACCCCACCCCATCATGCCAGCAGCATGGTGAAGGCAAATCTTCGACATGGTGCATCTGGGCATCAGAACCATGGTGAAGATGGTGGCCAACAGGTTCTTCTGGCATGGACTCCGCAAGCAGGTCAGTCAGTGGACCAAGACCTGTACGCTCTGTCAGACGTCTAAGGTGCAAGCTCACACTAAGGCATCTCCTCCGACTTTTGAGCCAGCACTGGGTAGGTTCAGCCATGTCCACGTTGACATCGTTGGTCTGCTACTGGTTTCCTGTGGGGCAAGATACCTCCTCACTGTGGTTGACCGCTCCACAAGGTGGCCGGAGGCAGTCCCGATAGCCAACATGACCACAGAGACCTGCACCAGGGCACTAATCAACACCTGGGTGTCCAGGTTCAGAATCCTGGAACATCTCACCTCTGATAGGGGAGCGTAGTTTTCCTCGGGGCTCTGGGTGGCACTGGCCAAATTATTGGGAACCTAGCTCCACCACACCATGGCATATCACCTGCATGCGAACGGGTTGGTCGAGTGGTTCCACCGACACTTAAAAGCAGCCCTCATGGCCCAGTTCAAGGGGCCCAACTAGGTGGATGAACTGCCTTGGGTCCTCTGGGGATATGCCCTGAACCGAAAAAAGACTTTAATGCCTCTACAGCAGAAATGGTCTAAGGTGCACCCTTGATAATCCCCAGGGCATTCTTGGCTGCTGGCAAAGGAACCAGAAACCCCAAGGTGTCACTGAAACAGCTGAAGGTAAGACTGGGTTTCCCTAGCCCTTCCACAGCCCCCATCACATGGGCAGTCCAAATTTTTCCTCCCTAAAGACTTGCACACCTGTGAGTGTGTTTTTGTGCAATGGGGAGTGCTATGGTCACCCCTCCAATGACCAATTGAGGGGCATCAGGCACAATAGGTTGACGTGTGTATTGGACATTGCTGGCAAAGAGAAGTTCACCCTCAATCTCCTGAAAACGGCCCACTTAGGCATCAGCCAGCCAGTTGAAACTCAGCCCCTACGATGCAGAGGTAGGCTGCCTGAAGTAGCAACGGACCCTCTGATTGCCCATTCTGGTGGGGGGGGGGGGGGTAGTGTAGTGGCCCGTGAACTGAGTTGCGACCCAGCACACAAAATGGCTGGCGAACTCAGCTATCGCGAGGGGTCCCCAGAGACCAACAGCCGTCATCCTGCATGACCTCCCGCATGGCAGTAAACAGCAGGCAACACCGGTCAGTTAGAGGCTGACATTGCGATGACATCACTCCTATTGTCCGAGGCAGAGAGTGAATATAAACAGGGTTGGCAGAGCAATAATCAGTCTTCAACCTTGCCTCAACTGTGTGTGTCATTGTTACTCCACACCTTGCGTAGCACGCACGGTCTATAGTCTTTTTATTTACCATAATCCTGTTTGCCATTGATATTTCAAAAACCTTTCTTTCCCTTAATTTATTTTTTATATTAGTTCTCTACACCTCAAGATTCAATTTATTGTCATCTAATAAAACAGCGTCATTTTACACGGAATTGCTTTTGCCTGCTGAAAGGCAGACAGATTTGCCCTTGGCAGATATTCCCTCAAGTCGTCAGAGAAAGAGAAGCAAACAAGAGTCCCCCACAGTCACTGAGTGTCTGTGGATTTGCATCTAGTGCTCCCGCAGCCTTTGCAGCCACACAGGGACCAGACCAAACCATTGGGAACCCAAGCTCCAGATCCAAACCTCTGACATGATCAGAAACCCTTCGGTGCCTTTGGCACCACCTTGCATCACGGTTCCAATGCCTGGTACCCTTCAGCCTGTTTCGAGCCAATCTCCAGCAGTCTGTAGCCTCCATGGGTTCCTCGCCTCGAGTCGCCATCAGCCGCTGCATACGTGGGTCTGTCAGCCTAAGAGCCCCTCACTGGTCCGCCACTGTGGCCACTGTTCTGTGGGTCATCTCCTACGCTTCTCTTTCTCAGATGGGGTGGGGTGGGGGGAAGGAACATGGACTCCCCATTTACTGGTAACTTGCAGCAGTCCTCCACTCCCCTGGAGCCTCCCACCGCTTGTGCCTGCTGCTGATCATAGGTGCCACCATCTTGTGGTTGTGTGATTTTAAATTGGATCCTTTAATGGGGTGTTCAAAGCCTGTGTGGAGATGACGGAGTTTAATGGGTGTTTGGACCCCATGGGAGCGATGTATCTCTGCTTCTCGCTCTCCGTGGGTCTGCACCAGCAGCAGCACTGCCATTACAGTGGCTCTGGGAGCACTGCCATTTTACATCTACCTTACACCCACAACTGCAATATGCTTCTTTTTTTCTATTTATGCAATTATCAATGTTCCTCCACATCCAGGGTTCAACATACATATTGCACTTTGCCTTCACTCTGACAGGAACACAGTAGCCTTGAAGTCATGTTATTTCTATTGTGAAGCTTCTCATTTGCAGGTGTAGAGATATCTACAAGTTGATGCTCTCAATCTCCCTTTGCCAGGTTGTCCCTTATTTTAATGAAACTGGACTTCCCTCAATTTAGAAACGTTATTCCTGTCATCCTTCTCTTTGTCTATAACCACTTTGAAATATATGGACTTATGGTCACTATCTCCAAAATGCTCTCTACTGACGTGCACTCTACCTAACCATTTACATTTCAAAAACAAGGCCCAGGAATGCTCCTTCCCTCTTTTGTCTACCTATATGCGGTCAAAAAAAGTTCTCACCTCTAAAATTCCCCCTTAAGCTTTTATACTAAAGCAATCTCAGGTAGTATTTGAGATATCTAAAATGTCCTAGTATCAATACCCTATTTTTTTATTGCACCTTTCTGCCTTTTGTCTACATTTCTGTTCCTCTAACTCCTGTTGACTGCTAGGAAGTCTGTAAGAAATCCCTAGTACCAACACCATTTTTGTCCATAATCCTTAACCATATGGCCTTTTTCGAGGATTTTTCCTCAAAGCTGCTTTACCTCACTAAGAAAGGAATGAAGCCTCCTCTTTTACATTTCCCACTGACTCACCTGAAGTCTGTATTCTGGGATACCAAGTTACCAGTCCTGCCTGTCTTTCAGCTCTGTCTCAGCGATAGCAACAATATGTGGTCTGTGGTCCTTCATTTTAATTAAAGCTATGATTGTCGATGTCACTGGTTAGACTCCATGCATTAAATAGATTCAATTTAGCTTTCTCTTCCCCTCGTGCATTTATCCTGCAGCTGTGACTAGCTACTGGCTTTACTAATTTTTTTTCCCCTCTGTGGAAATACAGAAGCAATAACACCCCCTGTGAATATTCATTGACTAAAATGTACAGTCATTTCAGAAAATGTTTAAATGCAATCTCTGGATGATTCAATTAAAATTAATTTTTGCCCAATCCAGAAACCGCTACCTAATTTATCCCAGAAAACTTCCCTGATCTCTTTATAATGGTATCGCTTTGCCATTCAAATGACACTCGGTAATTTCAAAGTATACGCTCAAGTCCTTGAGTGGAGCTGAAATCATTGAGCTTCTCTCCAGATGCAAGAGGGCTCGGACTGACCAATGACACTATTGTCATTGAAACTTGTTCACATGTGGTAAACTGCTGGGTGATAGTGAATGGGAGGGGCATTCCCTCACACACAGGAGAATGGGAAATTAGAGGAACTAGTAAATTTACATGTGTAATTATTACACAATTCTGTGATCAGCCTTCAAGCAGGTTTAGTACAGACACAGAAGCATTTGACTGTCTTGGGCTAGCTTAAGTCAAGAATGGTAAGTGGCAGAAAAGTATATCCAAAGAATGAGGAGAAAAATAATTTATAAAATTGGGTAAACTAAACTTAAATGAATAAAGTGTCCAGGATGATTGTGAAAGTGAATATGGAGTTTGAAAATTCTGCTACAATGGGAGTTGACGTTTAGACATTATGGATGGAATGCATGCTCTAATTGATTAAGTGCATCTGAAACAGTGTACTGTTTGAATTTTATTCCAAAAATGCACACAATTGGCCAAAAGCCACTTCCACAATAAGATTTTACATCATTTCAGTGTTCCAATGCAATCCACTTCTCTTAAGGAAATTATTTTGGACCTGAGCATTTTGTTATCTTTAAGCAGAATGGGCCTTGCTGCTATTTTTTTCTTTAACCAACATTTTCATTATAGACTAGTCTTTTATGTTGGGTTCATTCTCAGATAAAATATTAGATATTAGATTATACTTAGAATTCAGTTCCAGCTGGCTTCCACCACAATAAGTCTGGACACAATCTATAATGTAAAAGAACATGGCCCAGAAATTGCCCTTTGTTAAGCCTACTTTATATCCTTGAAATGGGTGCAATAAAATCAATTTTAGGGCCTGATTCTGGACTTTTTTTTTAAAGCTTCATTTAGCAGCTGGCTTGTTTTGCAGGTGCTAATGAATAACTATTTTTTGTTCTCTATGAGAAATATGTTTCTCCAGAATGGAGCACAAGCCAGACCTACGTTGCTCTGAATACTAGACAGTTGCTATGATATAAGCCCGTGACCAATACTGAAAATTAAAAAATGAACACTCTGAAGTGACAAAAGGCATAAATGCTTTCTTCATTATCTTCAGAGGGTTGCACTTTGGATGACTGCCAGTGAGAATGGCGCATGAAATTCATTTATTTTTTAGATAACCAACCTGCTCATGCATGTGTGATAGATATCAGCAGCTAGTCCAGATAATATAAATGGTGCCAGTTTGGGACTTGGCCTTCGGCTTCCTGGGTCAGATGCCTGCAGATTGTGTGCGGCTGTTTTGTATACTCAGAAATATGCCATAACTAATACCTTGGCCAAAGTGCAAGGATACCAGAAAATTCTCTGAAAAAAAAATGAATTAAATCAAATTTGGCTGAAACCATGTTGCAAACAATATTTTTAATGTAAAACTTGAATTGGGAGGGTGAGCTTGCAGTTAAGGAACAGCCAATCTAAAACTACTGTGTAACTTCAAGGCCTACATTACAATCAATGGAAAGGCATCCAAAAATTTCCATAGGAGCACATTTTATGCCAAAGATGTTTGGAACAATGTCTGGAAGCATCTTTTGTCAACATATTCTGTATAGTTTCAAATCTATGAGCAATCAGTTAACTTATGTTCCCAAAATGTAACATCTGAATGTAACAAATTTTTATACAGGCACTTAGGAATTATGCACTACTCTTAAATTTAGGCTAGCAAAAGATTTATTGAGTTTACCAAGTCAATCAAGACCTAACGCTTTACATCTTACACTATTGCAAGCTTACCATGAATGCCAATAAAGTAGTAGGATGTTCAATATAAACTTCACCTTATCCTTTGTGTTCAAATTAATGGACTTGCTATGGTTTGGAAGTAAACTTGAGAAAGACTATAATATCATTGAAAGGAACCATGGCAGATGCTTTGTTAAAGCTCATATTAAATGTTCATTTAAATCTTAGTAATATATAATTTAGGTGAGAAGCACTATTTAATTCAGTATTTAATTTACTAACATATATAGATGTCCTTTACAAGCCACTGCTTCCAGTGAAAACTATGTGATGGTCACTCAGTGGAATACCTCTGAAATGAGTCTTCTTCATGCTTGTCAATATGTGCTAGGCCTCAGTATACCTCCACTTTGTTACAATGGACCACATTGATCTTGATTTTTCTTTTTCATGTACTCAGACACATCCATACAAATATGCTTTATTGCTGAAGATCATATTTATGCTGCATTCCATGAAATGCTTGTAGACACAGTTGCTTATTTATGAAGATTTAAAGTTCCCTTATTAAAAAAAAACATTCATTGAGGCCCCAAAACAGAGCTTGGTGTGGCTTGTATGTAGCTGCTGTACCTGATGCATCCCATACACATTGATTATTTACAGTAACACTTTTTACAGGAACACAACGCAATTTATGGCTTTGACTAACTGATTTATTTTATTCTTTGCTCTTTTTCAACAAAGACCGAATGGTTATCATCTAAAATAATAATCTTTGCAGCATAGTTAATATGCCATGTGAAAGACAAGCAGTGACCAAGTCTCTGCTGGGAGATAAAACAGAATTGGTTGTCATATGACTGGTCTATTACCTTCAGAACTGAAATGAACAACTCAATAAATATGTCAAGAAATATTGATCATGATGGTTCACACCTACCATATGAGACATTTTAATTGCTTTGGCTTTAAATATTCAGATATTACCCAATTCCCACACACACCAATGCAGTCAACACGTGGAAAATGTAGAAAGTTGCCAGTATCAACATCACCTCATAAACACTTGCCACTCACAGTTCAAATATTTAAAGTGCATTACTATTTGTAATTTTGCAGTTCTGACTGGGTTACATCGGAAAAATATATTCTTTATTCTGTACAGTACATAGGGCCGGCCTTACGAGCTGCGGGGCCCAATTGGAATTTTTTTTTGTTTGCGGGACCCCAGGTTCACAGCCATGGTCTGCAGAATCTTAGAGATATAAATAAAGTTTATTATAGACTTTTTATCTTTATGGTGGAATGAAAAGCAATCAAAATGTGCACTTAAAAAGTGCATGTGAGTTAATGGACCAAATGGATCTAGGCACATTTTAAATATAAAATTGCATAGATGTAAGCCTACAAGTAAACAAACCAAATGTGATTAACTTTAAAAAGTAAATAATTACAAAACCAATTTAATGACTGTAAAATGATTTAGTAAAATATTAATTTTATATTTTGTTAATTAATTAAGCCTCATTAAACACACACATGTTCAAAACTTAAGGATCAGTGGCGCTAAATCTAAATTTCAATTGAGTTTTTAAAAGTTTGTTATCTCGGGCAATCTGGTATTTTTTAGGTTATTATTTTGGACTTCCACTCCACAGTAAAATAAAATTCAAAATACAAACAAATACTACAAACCTTAAGAATTCAGAAGAAAATCAAAATCATTGCTGTTCTCTATAAAACTTCCAATGTGGCATTATGTGTATGTTGCAATGTGTTGTTGTGTGCATTGGACGAGACGAGAGTGGATATTACCCTAGATACTGTATCATTTAGTCACTGTAAACAGTGGCGCCCCTTAGGTGCAGGGCCCAATTGGGAGCAATTGGTTCAATTGGCTTAAATCTGGCCCCGACAGCCCAGCTTTGCCAATTTTGATTTTTTTTCAAAATTAGATGCATGGTGTTGGTCTGATAGTTGTTCAACTTGACAATGATCACCTACTATCAGGTATGAAGACCAGATCTCAGTACTGCACAACCATCCAAGGATTATTTGGAATATCACTATCAGAGCTCAAGATTGTTTTTTTTTTTCACACAGTGAAGCTCTTAGAGTTCAGATATGAAGAAATGCATTTATAAAACATCTGTCCTGGAAACAATTGCCTGCTTAGGTTTACACGAAGTTCACCAGATATTGTCCAGCTTCGTGACATTCCATTACTGATTATCCAACTAGCAAATCAGCCCATGTACAAAACAAAATTGCTTTTGCTTTTTATGGTTAGACGCCCTAATGGTGCAGGATTTTCCCCATCATGAACTGGAGAAACCTTTTTGATAGAGGATCACTTCTGCTTTTTCAGATAGCTTGCTGGTTCCTGAAATATTACCCAGTAGCTCATTTCCATGCAATTCATAGACAAGAAGAGGAAAAGTGTGGAAGGGACCGAGATGTTCTGGCATTAGAACAAGTGATTTGTACCTTTTCTTACAACCTTTGCCCTTGAGTAACCTACATGATAATTAAATATACAATAGATACAAGATTGGATACAGAAGAGTAATAGTTTTGTAAAAAGATAATAAAATAAAAGAAATCAATATGAATTTCTTTAGTTATTCATATTCTGACCCAATAATGCTCCACAGTATTCCAGGAAGCTTATGAAATCTTTGAAAGTTTTTAAGCAGACCCAAGATGAAGTTGTACTTTATTTGATCTTTAAATTAGAATTAGATGAAATTCTCAAAAGAGCAGTTTGAAAAATTCAATTTTGTGCATTTGTAAAACTAGCTCAAAGCAGTTTAAAGACTCCTTACCTTATTACTGTCACCCTGACACACCTTCCCTCTTCTCATTAATTGTCAATTTGTCTAAACACATTCCACCACCCAATTAGTTAGGTTTAAAAAAAATAGCCTTTCTTAAAATAAAGAGAAATTACTGTCTTAACAGATGAAGTGCTTTGTAAGACCAAACAATTTAGCACTGGCAGAATAATGAAAGGGAAAGCAAAATGGATTGCAATGGATCTTGAAAATATTAATCAGTCACAACAATGTCAGACATGCAGCACACAGCTCAATTTGGATGTGGGATGCCATGTAGCAGGAAGTGCAAATGATGTCATACTGATTTGGGTGACCAAAAGGTGGCACTAGTGATGCCTGCATCGAAACGAGACATAATTTAAACATAGTAATCAGCCACCTCCCCACCCTCCCCCCCAACAACCCACCCTCCCCCCCCCAACAACCCACCCTCCCCCCCCAACAACCCACCCTCCCCCCCCAACAACCCACCCTGTCTATCTAAATTTGGTGTCAATATCTGCTCAAGTGGCCAGTAAATGAAAGCAATTTTTAGGAGCTGCAGTTAACATGGCCTTTCTAATCACACCTATGGTGGAAAAGGCTTTTTGAATTTAAAATTTTTTATGTACCTTTTAGTTCCATATTTAATTACTTGAACATAAAATTTACCACCAGACTCGTAAGATTTGATAACATGAGATTCAACAGAGGTCTCCATCTGAAGGGTCTTGGACTTTAGAGACCTGTCAAGTAACTACAGGTTTTCCACAATGCTATCATATCTATTTTAGGTGGTAATAAGCAGAATATGAGCTTTAATTGGTCAGGTTAGCTTAGCCACAAGGTTCTGGAGAATAAAATGTAGATTTAAACCAACATAAAATGATGAATGGCAGGTTTTTTAAAACAAATGTTCTGGATATTTGACACCTGGTCTAAGGCACCACTTATATCGAACAGTCTTTGGCTTGGCTTCGCGGACGAAGATTTATTGGGGGGGGGGGGGGGGGGGTAAATGTCCACGTCAGCTGCAGGCTCGTTTGTGGCTGACAAGTCCGATGCGGGACAGGCAGACACGGTTGCAGCGGTTGCAGGGGAAAATTGGTTGGTTGGGGTTGGGTGTTGGGTTTTTCCTCCTTTGTCTTTTGTCAGTGAGGTGGGCTCTGCGGTCTTCTTCAAAGGAGGTTGCTGCCCGCCGAACTGTGAGGCGCCAAGATGTACGGTTTGAGGCGATATCAGCCCACTGGCGGTGGTCAATGTGGCAGGCACCAAGAGATTTCTTTAGGCAGTCCTTGTACCTCTTCTTTGGTGCACCTCTGTCACGGTGGCCAGTGGAGAGCTCGCCATATAACACGATCTTGGGAAGGCGATGGTCCTCCATTCTGGAGACGTGACCCACCCAGTGCAGCTGGATCTTCAGCAGCATGGAATCGATGCTGTCGGCCTCTGCCATCTCGAGTACTTCGATGTTAGGGATGAAGGCGCTCCAATGAATGTTGAGGATGGAGCGGAGACAACGCTGGTGGAAGCGTTCTAGGAGCCGTAGGTGATGCCGGTAGAGGACCCATGATTCGGAGCCGAACAGGAGTGTGGGTATGACAACAGCTCTGTATACGCTTATCTTTGTGAGGTTTTTCAGTTGGTTGTTTTTCCAGACTCTTTTGTGTAGTCTTCCAAAGGCGCTATTTGCCTTGGCGAGTCTGTTGTCTATCTCGTTGTCGATCTTTGCATCTGATGAAATGGTGCAGCCGAGATAGGTAAACTGGTTGACCGTTTTGAGTTTTGTGTGCCCGATGGAGATGTGGGGGGGCTGGTAGTCATGGTGGGGAGCTGGCTGATGGAGGACCTCCGTTTTCTTCAGGCTGACTTCCAGGCCAAACATTTTGGCAGTTTCCGCAAAACAGGACGTCAAGCGCTGAAGAGCTGGCTCTGAATGGGCAACTAAAGCGGCATCGTCTGCAAAGAGTAGTTCACGGACAAGTTTCTCTTGTGTCTTGGTGTGAGCTTGCAGGCGCTTCAGATTGAAGAGACTGCCATCCATGCGTTACCGGATGTAAACAGCGTCTTCATTGTTGAGGTCTTTCATGGCTTGGTTCAGCATCATGCTGAAGAAGATTGAAAAGAGGGTTGGTGCGAGAACACAGCCTTGCTTCACGCCATTGTTAATGGAGAAAGGTTCAGAGAGCTCATTGCTGTATCTGACCCGACCTTGTTGGTTTTCGTGCAGTTGGATAACCATGTTGAGGAACTTTGGGAGGCATCCGATGCGCTCTAGTATTTGCCAAAGCCCTTTCCTGCTCACGGTGTCGAAGGCTTTGGTGAGGTCAACAAAGGTGATGTAGAGTCCTTTGTTTTGTTCTCTGCACTTTTCTTGGAGCTGTCTGAGGGCAAAGACCATGTCAGTAGTTCCTCTGTTTGCGCGAAAGCCACAGTGTGATTCTGGGAGAATATTCTCGGCGACACTAGGTATTATTCTATTTAGGAGAATCCTAGCGAAGATTTTGCCTGCGATGGAGAGCAGCGTGATTCCCCTGTAGTTTGAGCTGTCTGATTTCTCGCCTTTGTTTTTGTTCGGGATGCCATCATCATATTGAACAGTAGCAGGTCACTAAAGGCAGGAGACATGATTGCATTGAAATAAAATACAAAAGATAACTTAAGGCCAGATTACCTTAACCTTACCTTTTGATGGACTGTTTACAGTGACTGAATGATACAATGCCAAATAAGATAATGTAATTAGTCAAGGTAATTAGTTGTCCTCTGCTGATTGGAGTTACTAAGAAAAAATATGTCAGCATATCAAGCCTTGCAAAAGGTGTCCTCTGGTAAAATGCAGTTCAAATGTAGCCCCAGATGCAATTTACGCTTGGCAGACAAACAGATGTGACTATGGTTGCTGGGGTTTGGCATGAACACTCATTGTCAATATGGAATATATACATATGGACAGGGCATCAGCTGCGCAATAGCAAAACAGGCCTTGAAGTGTCAAAACAACACTAAAGTTGCAAAAGGAGGAAAGATCCATGAGAACCATGACAGTGTCACAATCCAGACAGAATCACAAAATAAAGTGTCCAGCAAACTTAAAGTTGGTATCAACAAACCAATAAAACTGTCTCCTCAGAAGTTAAGTTTGATACTGTTTTGAAAATAATTTAACAAATTTAGGAAGCTTTTGAAGCATACCATTATCAAAATAAATATATTCACAGCCATCATCTGATTGCATGTCATTACATGTATTACCCATTAACAGAAACACATTATTGCCTATCTGACATATTTATAATTCCACACCAATTAGCTTTAAAGATGGATTAGTTCAAAATTAACCTCAATTTAATTTGTTAACATTATATTTTTGAAAATTTACAAGAGCCATATTTTCTGGATTTATAACTGGTTAAGTTGATGTTGTTAATTTTTCATTACATTATGTTTCTGGAAATGTTTTAGGATGGAACACGGAATATCATCAAAAGCTTTCACCTGAAACATTTGAGAAACTTGAAGTTGAATGTTAAAACTCTTGGGGTGGGGGGGTTTAAATTAGACAGCCCTTGACTCACAGTTCACAAATATACCAATAACTTTTACTGCAGAGGAATCAGTTAAACACCTATAGAAGGTAAAGATGTACAATAAAATGTATTGTGCATATGCAGGCCTGGCTAAAATATGTTTTTTGCATATGTATACTTGCATCATCAACCTTGCAAAGAAGTTCTTGCAGAATTTTCAAGCTGTCCTTTCCAGCATATTCAATAACTACTTTTTCTGTTTCTATCACATCAAAATAGAAATCATCCATTTGCAGTGGAATTTTATTCTGCTGTTCATTGTCATTCAAGCCAACATGCTTGTGTAGCCTTCCAAGATGTCATGACATTTCAGGAATCTACATTCCAACAGATCGTTAGGATGGTGGACTGGCATGGCTCAATGTAGAAACAATCTTTTGCATTTTTCTCAGAAATAATGCTATCCATTACCTGCTCTTCTCTGCAGGCTTCTTGTAGGTGGCTTTGCTGTTGTGTTAATTTTCCACTTTGGCTTGGAAATGTTTATTTTTTCTTGGCTTTAATTTTTGCGATATGACAAATGGTGGGCTGGTACCGAAAGAGTTATTGAATTGTTGAAATAGATTTTGCTTATTGGCATTGCAGCTGGATTAAGTGCTCATGGGCAGCCTGGCCAGAATTGGGCTGATAAGTTTGCTCTCTTGTAACCTCCTTGTGCTACTGTGGATTGGGACAGAGGGCAATTTATCCTTAGCTAACTCCTCATGATTCCAAGCTTAGGCTGTATACACTTTGCATCATCATGTCCATTCTGCTGAGTACTTTCGTGCTCATTCAGAGCAGCACAGGTAGCAGAATCATTGTTTGAACATCCCAATGGTCTGTTCTATCATATTTTGAACTATGGAATCCTTTTTATGGATATTGTCCATGCATGCAAGTAGATAGTAGATTTTATTGCCCAGTGGTCACCTTTTGCTTTTCGTTGACCATTGCAGAAAGAAGGCAACGTCACTACCACCAAGATAATACCTGCTGGCCATCATAACACACTGAGAAAGGTCAAACAGCAATTTGGATACAGGCAGGTAATGAATTATTAGAAAGAAGCTTGCAATTCAGAAGTATAGAACTCAAACTATCTGCTGTACTCAATGTGAGAATGAAATTCACAGAAACCCCTTTGAATAGAGATCTTTGATGCCGTTGCTTATAAAAATAAATACTGCAAATATATTCAGCGATACCCTCAGAAATCGATTACATAAAAACCTCACAGCCACATTAAATTTTACAATCACTGGCCAAGTGATTTTTGTAATGGGCAGTCTTTCTAACAATGATGAGTATAGAAGATAGAGGGACTAGTTAGTGGCTAGTGCCAGGTCAAGAAGCTCTTCCTCAATGTCAGTAAAACCAAGCAACTGGTTAGAGACGTTAGGAAGGGGACTTCACTTCCTGGCCTGCTGCAATGGTGATGTGGTGGAGATAGTCAATAGCTTTAAATTTCGAGGGGTAAATATCCCAAAGGTTATCTTAACTTGGTCCAAACATGCTGAGGCAGAGACCAAGAAAGTCCACCGGCATCTCTAATTCCTCAGAAGACTGAGTAAATTTGGCATATAACCTGCATCCCTTAACAATTTCTACATACTTACCATTGAAATGATCCTGTCAGGGTGCATCGCCACATGGTATGGGAACTGCTCAGCCCAACATCACATGAAACTACAGAGGTTTGTGAACATGGGCCAGGGCATCACACACACAGCCTCTCTCCTTACCTTGACATTTCTTGCTGCCTTGGAAAAGGAGCCGACTTGGCCACACACTCTTCACCCATCCCCCACTCTTGCGAAAGAAGATTCACAAGAGTGAAATTGTGCACCAGCAGATTCAAGGACAGTTTCTTTTCTGATGTTACCTGACTCCTGAATGAACATCACAATAATTAAATTATGGCTTTTATGCTCCATACTAACTGACTTCTCTCTGTAACTTTGCACGTTCTGTACTTCCTTACTTCCAGTAGTATGTATGAAATGTCTAACTGGACTGCTCGCAAAACAAATCCTATCACTGCATTTGGTACATGTGATAATAAACTTGATCTTCCCCTGCTCTGAGATTCTATTTCTCTCAATCTTGAATGTGCTCAATCAGATCATCCACAATCCAGAATTTGCACTCGTTTTGAGTTAAAATTAAATAATGACTTTAATATTAATCAAGCACCAGAAACAGACTAGGCAGAATAATAGTTTGGCAAAGACTAGAAGAGACGAAGGGTGTGTTTTCTGTGCTGTAATGTTCTATGGTAACTAAAGCGGCATCGTCTGCAAAGAGTAGTTCACGGACAAGTTTCTCTTGTGTCTTGGTGTGAGCTTGCAGGCGCCTCAGATTGAAGAGACTGCCATCCGTGCGGTACCGGATGTAAACAGCGTCTTCATTGTTGGGGTCTTTCATGGCTTGGTTCAGCATCATGCTGAAGAAGATTGAAAAGAGGGTTGGTGCGAGAACACAGCCTTTCTTCACGCCATTGTTAATGGAGAAGGGTTCAGAGAGCTCATTGCTGTATCTGACCCGACCTTGTTGGTTTTCGTGCAGTTGGATAATCATGTTGAGGAACTTTGGGGGACATCCGATGCGCTCTAGTATTTGCCAAAGCCCTTTCCTGCTCACGGTGTCGAAGGCTTTGGTGAGGTCAACAAAGGTGATGTAGAGTCCTTTGTTTTGTTCTCTGCACTTTTCTTGGAGCTGTCTGAGGGCAAAGACCATGTCAGTAGTTCCTCTGTTTGCGCGAAAGCCGCACTGTGATTCTGGGAGAATATTCTCGGCGACACTAGGTATTATTCTATTTAGGAGAATCCTAGCGAAGATTTTGCCTGCAATGGAGAGCAACGTGATTCCCCTGTAGTTTGAGCAGTCTGATTTCTCACCTTTGTTTTTGTATAGGGTGATGATGGTGGCATCACGAAGATCCTGAGGCAGTTTACCTTGGTCCCAACAAAGCTTGAAAAACTCATTCAGAGCCAGCTCTTCAGCGCTTGACGTCCTGCTTTGCGGAAACTGCCAAAATGTTTGGCCTGGAAGTCAACCTGAAGAAAACTGAGGTCCTCCATCAGCCAGCTCCCCACCATGACTACCAGCCCCCCCACATCTCCATCGGGCACACAAAACTCAAAACGGTCAACCAGTTTACCTATCTCGGCTGCACCATTTCATCAGATGCAAGGATCGACAATGAGATAGACAACAGACTCGCCAAGGCAAATAGTGCCTTTGGAAGACTACACAAAAGAGTCTGGAAAAACAACCAACTGAAAAACCTCACAAAGATAAGCGTATACAGAGCCGTTGTCATACCCACACTCCTGTTCGGCTCCGAATCATGGGTCCTCTACCGGCACCACCTACGGCTCCTAGAACGCTTCCACCAGCGTTGTCTCCGCTCCATCCTCAACATCCATTGGAGCGCTTACATCCCTAACGTCGAAGTACTCGAGATGGCAGAGGTCGACAGCATCGAGTCCACGCTGCTGAAGATCCAGCTGCGCTGGATGGGTCACGTCTCCAGAATGGAGGACCATCGCCTTCCCAAGATCGTGTTATATGGCGAGCTCTCCACTGGCCACCGTGACAGAGGTGCACCAAATAAAAGGTACAAGGACTGCCTAAAGAAATCTCTTGGTGCCTGCCCCATTGACCACCGCCAGTGGGCTGATAACGCCTCAAACCGTGCATCTTGGCGCCTCACAGTTTGGCGGGCAGCAACCTCCTTTGAAGAAGACCGCAGAGCCCACCTCACTGACAAAAGGCAAAGGAGGAAAAACCCAACACCCAACCCCAACCCACCAATTTTCCCCTGCAACCGCTGCAATCGTGTCTGCCTGTCCCGCATCGGACTTGTCAGCCACAAACGAGCCTGCAGCTGACGTGGACTTTTTACCCCCTCCATAAATCTTCGTCCGCGAAGCCAAGCCAAAGAATGTTCTATGGTTCTATGACAGAATATAACATGGGCCTTTAACACTGTACTCAGCCGATTATTAATATATTCTCTCTCTTTATCACTAAAGAGCGGCAGGGTTAGCACATTGGTTTGCACAACACTATTACAATGTCTGCTCGGAGTTTGAACATTCTCCATGTGTCTGCAAGGGTTTGCTATGGGTGCTCTGGTTTCCTCCCACCCATCAAAATTTAGGGGAGTTGCATTTTAATCTGTAATTTGTAACTTGAAATTATTGTTCCAATATACAAATTGTCTGAAACAAAACAAACATAAGCCTTGAAGTTATGCTGTGGGATAATGGCATATAAAATTCTTTTCCTGTTTTTATTTTGTTATTTTTTTACACTAGTAGAGTTATTTTCGTGATGAAAATAGGTTAGCACATCTCCTGATATGGTTGTCAGAACAATTCCAAATAAATGAGATAAGCAATGACATGTTATCCAAAATATAAATTCAAAACACATTTGTCTTATTCCCCACAATGTCCCTTACATTTTCTGGTCTGTTTTGCATGATATAGATTTACTGGAGATTTGGAATTGAACTGTACTTGTTTTAAGATCTCTGCTTGTACACTGATGAAACTCTTTTTGCATGCATTCTCAATTGGATATGTGCTCTGTTCTCAAATCCTTTGTCTGTTACTGTCCTCTGAGAATGAACTGGAACAAACAATTTTGAAACAGAACCTCTTTCATGTTTGAGTCAACAAGAAATTTTGAAACGCTAGCAGTTCTCTCTTCTAAATTGAATTCTAACTGTTTCAATTGGCAGCTGCCAAAGTTTTTTTTTGTCCCTCAAAGGGCAGCAACTTCAATTTCTAGTGATATAAATGAAAAGAAACATTTATATGTGGCACAATCTTTAAACCTCTAAAGTTAAAGCAACAACAGATAATCCACACTAAGTAGAAATTACATTGTACATTTCTGTCATTAGTTAGTTGAATGGCACAGCAGGTTTGAGTGCTGATTGCCCTGCATTCCCGTGCTTCAACAGAAGAGAGATTCAGCCATGTGAATGGCCTGAAAATGTGATAAAATATCGAGTAAAATTCAAATACCAAATTGTTAAAAATCTGGACTAAATACAGTAAAAAAAAACAAAAAACAACTGACATAACCTGGTATTAGCAGAAAATGAATAAATTGTGAATGGACAAACAATGAGTTAGGAATTTCCATCCTTAATCTTGAATTGCAATATTCACATACCAAACAGATATTTAGGTTGCAGTCAGTGAATCCTGGTAATCTGACCATTGATCTGCATGTTAGCTGCAGGGGGGTGGGGAGGGGGGAGGAGACACACACGGACAGGACTTGGTGGTTTTCTTTATGCTATTTGATTTGGTTTACATCCTTCTAATTGAAGAATATGAATAAGGAACAAATAATCAGATCGACTTGTTTATATTTCTTTGTCCCCTCTCGTAATAGATCAAAATGAATCAGCAGGGACACCTGCTGAAGATGTAACATTTCCACATTTCCTCACAATGAATAAAGTAGCCACTTTAGCTCTTCAAGTCAATGCCAGCTCACAGAATTATCTCATCCCTCACAAAATGCCTCAGTATTCTCTTCTTCCTACATACCCATCAATTCCCTCACTCATCTACACACTAGGTGCAATTTACAGAGACCAATGAACCTGCAAACCAGTATATCTGTGGGATGTTAAAACACAGTGCTAGAGAAACTCAGCAGGTCAAAGAGCATATTGTATATAGCAAAGATATAGATACATAACCAACGTTTCTGAAGGTCTGCACCCTTCATCAAGGTATGAACAAAATGTAGGCTGGTGCCTGAATAAAATGGTGGGGGAAGGGCAGGGGGAGAAGCCCAGGCCTACAGACAAGAGGAAATAAGTGGATAAGGGAAGAAGGGCACAAAGGCAAACAGGGAAAGTGGAGAAGGCTTTGTGAATGGAAAGGGAAGGGAGTCAAGTGCTGGAGCTATCCCTTTGACTCCTTTCCTCCAGCTCTAGTTCCCTTTCAGAGTAGAAAAAGTGAAATAAGAGAAAGAGAGATATGACAATATTGAAGATTAATAATAAAAAAACTGAAATTTAAAAACAAAGGGAAGCAACAAAAGAT
Source organism: Narcine bancroftii (assembly GCF_036971445.1). Taxonomy (NCBI): domain Eukaryota; kingdom Metazoa; phylum Chordata; class Chondrichthyes; order Torpediniformes; family Narcinidae; genus Narcine; species Narcine bancroftii. The sequence continues at coordinate 51,308,100 of NC_091472.1, read as the reverse complement.
TTGAAATTCTGAGAAAACCAAGAATAAAAGGTGGATAAAAATAGAAATAGTGAAGGATTAATTGTAATTCATCAATTGGCCTTGAGAATCTTTGGATACTGATGGATATAGGGTGCAGTGATATTCCAACAAAAGTGGCACAGCAACCTGCACCAGCACCAGTGGGCTGTTCAGGGTTAGAACAGGTCCAACATATCCTACAGGCCATGCAGCATTTCAGAGAAGAGAGATGCAGGGACAGTCATGTGAACTCAAGATCTGCCTCAGTTCAAACAGAGAAATGGGAAAACAAAAATGAAAGTTCAAGAGGTGCTACAGCAATTTGGAAAGATAGGCCTCCAAGGCAATACTAGTGGAAACCAATGGCTGAGAATGAATGAAGGCATCCATCATAAAATCTTATGGCAGTCAGAAGGGATGGTAGTGTTTCCTAATGTCCATTTTTGAGTATTTTTCATTTATATAATCAGAAATGGGGGTGGGAGGGGGTTTGACAGAAAAAAATCTCTTGTCACAATAGGATAAAGGACTGAAGATATTAAAATTAAATGAATTCTTCTAAGAACAGAAGAAGATCCAAGGCCCCTTGAGCCTGTTTCACCTTTTGATGAGATCATGGTTATTGTCAACGAATCTAATATTCCTCAGTTACCTTAATATCTGAATAAATATTGTTCATGGTCTTAATAATGAGCTCCAGAGTTATCTTAATAAGAAAATTCCAAATATTCACTATTGTTTGGACAGCTGATGTTGAGACTGTGACCTCTGATTCTAGCTGGTGATGATCATTCCTGCAGCTACCCTGTTAAGTTCTACATGCCTTCTATGCACTTTGATGAGATCACTTTTCATTCTTCTACACACAAGACAGTGTGTGCTTCATCCATTCAGGAAAATCCAGCATCTTTGGAATCACCAAGGGAAACATGCTAATCAAGGCCAGGCAGATTCAATTTGTAAAATGAAAGCTGTATCTGACAAATTTAATGGAACCCTCTAAAGATTAAGTGTGCAGTGATAAAGTAAATGCAATGAAAGCTGTGTTTATAGATTTTCAAAATGCATTATGATTAGGTGCCACATAGGATGTATTATTGATTGTTTCCGATTTAAACCAACATTGTTGAGGAGTAACATCAAAGCCTTGGATAAGATGCAAAATAAATGATTGACAAACAAAGGAGATGTGCCTCAGATACGAGTGGAAAAAAAACCCTGAAGAACTGGGACAGGACTTTCATTAGATGAGAAGGTAGAAATATTCAAAATTATTGACGAGGGGTTTTAAAAGATTAAAAAGAAAAAATGGCTTCAAGTGGTTAGTGAGCCAGTAATTAGAGGCTTAAGACCATCATAATGGCAACCAAAAATAAAGGCAATTATTTGAAGAGGGAAGGATATTGGATTGGCTTCCAGTTACTGGTCCACTGAGTCAGAAACTAGTGGGTCTAAGTTCAATCAGAGACAAAATATAATGTACAGAGAACTAGTAGTTCACTATGAGACTGATGACTGCAAATAAATACAATCCAGTCAAATACAATCTAGAATTAATTGTAACTCATTATACCAGACAAGTAAAGGGGTGGATTGTGCTCACTGGTGATTAGTTGGTTGACGAACTACCAGCTGGTTTCTGACCTTCCTGCCAGCACAAAACAACAGTGTCAGTCTCCTGGATTTCTGAGCTTCCAGTCCATTGCTGGACTCATTGCAGATATATGGCCATTCAGAGTGGAAAGTTTAGGTAATGGGCCAGATCACAATATGTCCCAGCTCAGAGCCGATGATGACAATTAGACAGTAGCAAGGAGAGAACGGTGGGTAACTCCAGGATTCATGCAAAGGATGACTGTTTCTGCATTTAATGTTGCCTAATAGCAGAATATAGATGATGAGAAGGAGAAGGAGGAGGAATAGGGACACAAAAATCAGACAAAACTTGGTTCATTGAAAAGGAAAAGTAGTTAGAAATGGATTTCCCCACTAGAAATGGTTATAAATCAAAGATCAATAAATATTTTGGAACAAAATTATAATGGTTAAGGGATTACTTAGAGGGCTATCAATGGTATGATAATGCCAAACTGTCTCCTTCATGCTAAATAATTGAATGGCTCTTACAAATATACTTACCTCTAAATATTGCAATTTGAGCTCATATACTCAAAAATAACCTAATATACTTTCCAGTATTTTAGGGGTTGTCATTGTGTATTTAAAAGCACAGAAGAAAGAAATGCTACATGCAAACTAAATAATTTCACCACCACCTGTACTCTTACATAAGAATTAATCTTATCAGCACAGTTTTTCACTGAATAAAGTCAGTTATCTTACCCACTGGATGTTGGTAATCTGTTGCTTTTTCTGGGTATTTTCTTATCATGGACTTTTTGTAGGTGGCTAAGCTGAAGAAAGAACACATTTTCTGGGCTGAAAAGTTATGCTAATTGGTACAATACTATATACTTTAAAATTGAGTGAGCTCAAGTGAAATTAATATTCAAAATATATATACATTTATTATTCTCTCTCCAATGGAAATGTGCAAAAGAATTGGCCACCATCATTTTATAGCCAACAATGCAATTGCTGCTATAAAAGGCAGTTTTTGAACACTAAATGGTATACTGTTAAAATGGAAGCAACTTTGTCATGACAAAAGAAATGAAATTTCAACATCACAATTAAGATCTCTTATGGGAGAGAAGAGAATCAAAAGATAGGAGTTGGAAAGAATTCTGTTCTTTTGTTTTCCTAATAATTCCTGGACACCTAACACCACTCTCTTTTGCAGTCATGCCCACAATTTCACATGAATTAATGTTGCTCAAGGCCCATCTCAGCAGATAGCTCACTGGACACTGTCAGCCAGTGATGTAATTGAGGGTTGCTAGTTTCAAATTAATTCTGGAGAAGGGTAGGTCTGGTCCTTGAGCTGAATTGAGTTTCTGAATTGGAGAAAGGCCAATTTTGAAGAAACAAGGAAGGATCTTGGAAGAGTTAATTGAAATAAGTTATTTTCTGCCAAGGATGCATCCAACAGGTGGAAGGCCTTCAATTACAAAATTTTGAGAATGCAGAGATTGCATGCTCCTACCAGGAATAAGGACAAAGTTAACAGACATAGGGAACCTTGGTTTTCAAGGTATATTGGAGAGCTGGTTAAGAAAAGGAGGGGACTATATTTGTGATATCAGCAACAAGGAGCCAATGAGCTACTTGCAGAGTATAGAAAATATAAGAGAATGCTTAAGAAGGAAATTAGGAGGGCAAAAAGACGACATGAAGGTGTTTTGGCAGGTGTGAAGGGAAATCCAAAGGGTGTCCACAAGTATATTAAAAGGAAAAGGATAGTAAGGGACAAAATTGGACCCCTAGAAAATCAGAGCGGTCAAATGTGTGTGGAGTGTTGTGAAATGGGGAAGATTTTAAACAAATTGTTATGCATCAATATTTTTGCAGGAAATTGGCATAGTGAGTAAGGATGGAAGGGAAACAAATAGAAGTATCATGGAACATGGCCTTTAAGAAGAAGGAGGTGTTTGCTGCCTTGCAATGAATAAAGGTAGTCAAATCCCCATGACCAGATATTCTCCCGCACCTTGTCAGAGACAAGTGCTGAAATTTCAGGGCCCCTGGTGGATATATTCAAAATATCCTTAGTCACGGGAAAGGTGCCGGAGGATTGGAGAATAGTTGTTTCACTGTTTAAAAAGGGCTTCAAAAGTAAATCAAGTAATTATAGGCCAGTGAGCCTATTGTCAGTAGTATGCAAATTATTTGAAGGATTTCTGAGAGAAAGGATATATAGAATTTTGGACTGTAATCAGCTGATTAAGGACAGCCAGCTTGGATTTCTGTGGTAGGTCTTGTAGAGTTTTTTTGAGGAAATTACCAAGACGGTTGATGAGGGAAAGGCTGTGGATGTTGTTTATATGGATTTTAGTAAGGCCTTTGACAAAGTTCCACATGAGAGGTTGGTTCAGAAGGTTAGGATACTAGGTATACATTAAGAGGTTGCAAACTGAATTCCAAATTGGCTTGGTGGAAGAAAACAGAGAGTGGCGATGGATGATTGCTTCTCAGACTGAGGACTGTGCTGAGTGGTGTGCCTCAGGGATCTGTGTTGGGAGCATTATTGTCTATTATCTATATAAATGACAGGTAATAACGTGGTGAATTGGATCAGCAAGTTTGCTAATGACACAAAGATAGGAGGCGTAATGCAGAGGGATCTGGACCAGTTAGGAAATTAGGCCAGCAAATGGCTAATGGAATTTAATCCAGATAAGTGTGAGGTGTGGCACTTTGGAAGAACGAATCAGGGTAGGATGTACACAGTAAATGGTAGGTCACTAAGGAGTGTGAAGTAGCAAAGAGATCTGAGAATACACATACATTGTTCTCAGGGTTGTAAAGAAATATTTAGGAATCTTAGTCTTTATAAATCAAAATATTGAATTTAGAAGTTATAATATTATGTTGAAGTTGCTTAAGACATTAGTGAGGTCACACTTAGAATATTGTGTGGATTTCTGGTCACCCAACAGCAGGAAAGATATCAATAAGATTGAAAGAGTGCAGAGAAGATTTACTAAGATGTTGCCGGGTCTTCAGGAGTTGAGTTACCAGGAAATATTGAACAGGTTACGATTATTCTCTTTGGAATGAAGAAGAATGAGGGGAGACTTGATAGAGGTTTATAAAATTATGAGGAGCATAGACAGAGTAGATGTGAGTAGGATGTTTCCACTTAGATTGGGGGAGATAAATACGAGAGGTCATAGCTTTAGGTTGAAAGGGAACATTAGGGGAAAGTTTTTCACTCAGAAAGTGGTAGGAGTATGGAATGAGCTGCCACCTGATTTAGTGAATGCAGATTCAGTCTCGAGTTTTAAAAATAAATTGGATAAATACATGGATAGGAGAGGTCTGGAGGATTATGCAATGAGAGTAGGTCAGTGGAACTAGCTAGTTTTATTGGTCGGCACTGACTGGAGGGATTGAATGGTCTGTTTTTCTGTGCTGTAACGTTTTATGGTTCTAAAATCTTTTTCACTGTTAAAAAAGTAAAAATATTTATGTTTGGAAATCTGAAAAGCATACCACACATTGGAATCAATTCAAAATCATTTAAAATCAATTAATGATAATAGTACAACCAGTTATCTGTATCACAGGAGCCAATCCGACAGTTCACATGAATGGAGACTGCTGTATTTGCCCCAGGTTTAACCAGCCAATCAGTCTGGGTGGATTTCCCAGGCTGTGTGGTGCAAAATTTAAGGAACATCATGCTGGCTTATGGAACTTTGAGAAGCCCATGAGAAACACAGAAGAGTGGTTGACAGCAAAGTATGAAATGCAACTCATCATCCAGAAATGCTATCAGTGCTGGAAAATAGATTTCCAGTAGATAACTTTCAAGATTAGCATGGAGTTGGAACAGAAAATCTGCCCTATATGCAGGTTGTGGATGACCCAGGCATAAGCTGCATTTATTCCCCACATCTAATTACCCTCAAGAAATGGCATCATAAGTCACTTTCTTGAATCATTGCACTCAGGTACTTCAACATTGTTGTTAGGCTTAAGAGTTCCTGGATTTTGACCTGACACTAATAATGCAACATAAAAGTATTTCCATGTCAGGATTGGGTATGAGTTCAAGGGGAAGCTGCAGGTGATGTCTTTCCTAAAAGCTTGCTGGTCTAGGAGATGCTGTTGTGGAAGGAAACCTTCAGCACTTTTTGTTTTACCATTATTTCCAGTTAGCTTGTTAAGCTACAATGTGGGAATAAAACTAACCTTTTAAGCTTTACAAGAATTCAAAAAGTTTATACTTTTCTTTCACACAACTTCCATCTTAAAAAAAAAATCAATATTTTCTATTTGGGGAGAGATGCAAATCAAATATTTCCCACAACTTAGTCCAATTAGACCAAGACATTTAAAAAACTTTTATATAGAACCAACATTTTCATGAATGTCTTGAACAAAGTGCCATAGTTATATCATCAAATCTATTCTGTCCTGTCTGGTTACTGACAGCTGATTACAGATTCTTTTCTATGGTACATAAAAAGGTGGTAATGCTTTGTGGCAGGCAAATGAGGTCTAACAAATGGTTCAGCACAAACTAGAAGCCTACATATACATGTGTAAATAGTTGCTGGCTACAATATGTTTACCTGGGTGTGATTCTCACTGGCTGCAGGGCAAAACCAAATACTGTGGGAGAAAAAGGATAGATTTTAATAACATATTCTTAAGAGCACGTGCTATCACATGGTCGTCCAGTACGTGCATTTTGGCCATTAAGCAACCTCTGCAATAGTACAACCTCAGGCTACGCTAATATATTTTGTTATTTAATAGTACATTTTATGGGACATTTAAGAGTTCCAACTAACTCTTTTCATGATTTGAGTGCAAACAAGCATTCAGCTTGAAAATTTCCACACTCAAGGTGGTTGTTTAACATTACAAAAATGCATGTAAATAGATTTTTAGAACAGCCAAATAGTTATATTTTTGCTTTAAATGCCAGGAGCACAAAACATACTTTTACATTTTACAATAAGCATTAACTGGCTTATATGTTGGTCAGTGTGACAGAGGTTCTCACATTATTTATCTAAACTTCAAAAAAAAATATCCAGTGAAAGAACATTTTCACTGACGTTAGGAGCAGAGCAGTGGATCAGGAAATCTGAGGGAAAACAAACTGCAGAACCATTATTTGGGTGTCCTGCCTTGTGCAGGCTTTCTAAATAATCAAGCATACTCTTGCTTTCTCCTATCCTTTCCTCATATTATCACACCTGTTTCTTTCTAAATTATTGATCTCAATCTTTAAAATAACTATCATGCATTCCACATTCAATTGAATGTGAAAAATACATACAATATTTCAGTTTTAAATTCAAATGGTAGAAATTGAATGACAGGAATGCCTGAGAATTAAACTGGGGTCCAAAAATGATGGCGATAGGTGAGCTTTTTTAAGCATTATATATGTTAACAATACTTTCAATAACTAAAATCAAAACCGCTTACATGTTTTAAAACTTGACGGTTATAGATTATAATATTGGGAGTATTTTAAAGGCTCTTTAACAACAGTTTGAAATGTCAGGCAGAATTTAAAAAGAAATGAGAAATATGTAACATCATATATTTCAGCATATAAGTTGACCAGTATATACATCAACCCCCATTTCAGCCTAATTTTAAAGGTTTTATGGTATATCTGGCATATAAGTCAACCCCCATTTTTAAGCCTAATTTTAAGGGTTTTATGGTATATCCGGCATACAAGTCGTCTCCATTTTTCAGGCTGTCCGGGCCTCTCAGGAATAACTCAAAAATTTTTTAAAATACCCTAATTGCAAGTAACAAAGCTGCAAATTATGTAAGCAAAAAAAAACCTCAGCCTACCAGACAGCAGCGGCGATGACTCACAGAGCTGGAGTGCTAACATCGTGCTCCCAGCGGGAGCAGGAACCTCGGCCTACCAGGCAGGAGTGGTGAAGGCCCATGGAGCTGGAGCACCAACATTGTGCTTCCAGCGAGAGCAGGAACCTCGGCTTACCAGGCAGGAGCAGTGATGGCAACCTCAGGGTCCCTGGTAGGAACGATTATGGCAGTGCCCAGTGGTGGGGAGGTGTTGGAGAGCAGCGGAGCCAGCGATGGGAAGATAAGCGTCAACTTATACACTGAATTGACATCAATCTGTTATTTTTTTGGTGACAAAAGTCTATTCGGTGTATAAGTCGACCCTCCCCTTAAGAGAATTTTTTAAGGGTTTCAAGACTTGACTTGTATGCCAAAATATATAGTAGTTAATGTAGAGAAAACATCATAAACTTTGCTGTGCATTTAATTATTTGTGATAATAAATGTGGCGAACAAGTTTCCAGATCAGAAATGTCAAGGAACCTCCTAAATAATCTACTTGGTTTCTAATTTTATATTTCACAATACAGCACAATTAGTCTATAACCTTTGGTAAAGGAGTCCATATGTAAAAATAATAATGTAGATCGTTTGCATTGAGTGTCAGAGTAATTTATTTAAGTCAAATATTAATGTCTTAGATCTTTTTGGGGGAAAAAGCTAAGAATGTAGCTATGAGGAAACCCTGTTTCAGGTTGATTGGGAAAGCTACAAAGGTAGTCATGCACTACAAGTTAGAGGAAGTAGCATTTAATTTGTTTCTTTGGGTACAGTGCAGCTTTTTGGTCTCAGTATTGAACTCAATAACTTCAGGCAACTATCTTTGCTTCCATCAGAACTTCCAGTTCCACTGAAGGCTATTCATCTGTAACCTTGCTCTCGTAACTAAAACAGCCCGACCCGCTGGGTATTTATGATCCTCCAGATCACCGTTTCATAGTTTTTACTTACATTCCTTTGTTCGTGCTATTCCTTTCCTTTCCCTCATTAATCTATCAATAGGATCATTTCAGGCTCATCCCTGTACCTCATCAGCGATACTCATTTTGTCCGATCCACCCGTGTCCCGCCTTTGTTGTACATTAAAACTATTTTTTATTTCTTTTCCATGTTAACTAAGAGTCAGACCAGAAATTTCACCTTTGTTTTTCACTCTCTACAAATGCTGCCGAACCATCCAGGTTTTTAATCTTTTTGTGCAAACATTATTTTGGAAATTATTTACTTTTTAAAATTTTCAGGATCTAGGCATTGTTGGCAAGGCCAAACTTTATTGTTTTTTAAAATGATAGTGAGTCACATCTTTGAATTATTCTGAAAGTAACGTTCAGGAAGGGAGTTCTAGACTTTAGATCCATATAAGCATTTCCAGTCAGGATTGGGTGTGATCACAAATTAGAGTCACTTGCACCTGCTGCTTTTGTATTTCTTCGTGGCGGATGTTGTGGATCTGGAAGCTAATTGTCGTACTTGCTTATAGTATCTAGTTCCCCAATCAACCTTTATATGGCTATGATCCCCTTAGGACTCTGCTCAAAGTTTATGGACCTCCTTCCCTGTTAGCAGTCAAGTTTTAGTTGCTTTCTTCCATACTTCTCCCCTACCAACTACATAAAAATCATAAAAAAATATTTGTTATGTGAGGTGAAAAGAAAACACGGCTTTTTCTCTGATCATAACAAATGCAGCTTGTGATTCAAGAACAAACAGTAACTCTTTCTTATTGAACATGCAGGAATAAAGAAAACATGAACAGACATATTCCAAAAAAAATGTAAAAGATTTTTAGAATGCAATGATTTGTACACATTGAATCATTAGGGAACCTTAAGTATAAATTTGATGAGGTGAAAACTTAATAAAAATAATTCTGACAAAATTAAAAGGTTTGTGAAGCCCTTGAGCTTGATGTTCTTGTGCAAGTTTTTGATCTCAGGCTCCAAAGTGGAGAGTGATTGTCAAAGGTCACCTCTTGTGATATCAAGTCTGTCTCTGGACTTTGTCCAGGAAATTACCTTGTTGAATCTACATTCAAAATAAATATGTTGAGAGAAAGGCAATGAAAACTATTTCAGCCTTTTCCTGTAGATTTGGAAATCTATTTGGCAGATCACTCTTAACCCAGAAATCTTTATTAAATTGATTGAACTTACGGTGTGCAATTAAATCACTCTGAAGATCATTCAACCTCTCTTGAATTTCTGCATCAACATCAGTAGGATATTCCTCATATAGATCTAATAACCAATACGGGGTATTGAAGTTTCACAGGTTATTAAGTCTTTCTTGCAGATTTGTGTGTATTTGCTTTAGGTGTTTCGTGTAAATAGTAATGTCATTGTCATTCAGTGTCTCTGTGTTCATGTTCACTTTAGGAAATTGTAAAAATTCCCAACGCCTGATCTTGCTCCAATAGACTTTGAGCTTGTTAAGGAAACAAACAATAATTTCCTTACTATCGATGAGCTTATTCTGTTCACCCTGTAAGGTCTTGCTCAATCAACTGAGTGTGGTGAACATCTGCCAAGCTGCCTGTCTCCCCTCTGGTGAGCCTTCTGTACTAACATTGGCTGTGCATTATCTCTATTGTTAAGGACACTCCCCTTGGAAATAACTGTATATGCATCTATTGTCTTTCATTATTGTACCATGAGTTTCTGCTAATAAAAGCCATGATTATTATTTGACCACATCATCTTTGTCTACTTCATCAACTGGCACTTCAATTTGATTAGCAGAAATGGATGCAGCACCCAAGCCAGAGCGACTGATAATCGACCAGTCTGCCTCAAGGGCCAGAGAAATTTTCAACCACTGGATTGCTTGTTTCAATTACTACATGGCTCGAAACAACGTGGTTGATGAGGCGATACAGTGGGGCCACCTGAACTCTCTGCTGCATGAGGTCCCTTTCGTCGTAGCACAAGGAGCCACCACTCTGGCTATAGCCCGGGAACGTCTGATTGCTTACTATGCAGGGCCACGGAATGTGGTGCTTGCTCGACACCAGTTGCTGACTAGATGCCAGAAACCCAGGGAAAGAGATGCTGCCTATGCACTGGCCCTCGACTCACTGGGAAACCAATGTGATGTCAGGGCAGTCAATGTTCAACAACACCGCAATGCCTTGAAGCTGGATGCTTTAGTTAACGGGATTGACTCCAGTTACATCCGACAGAGGCTGCTGGAGATGGAGCCCTTAACCTATGACCAGGCAGGCACTGAGAAGTGCCATGCGGTCCAGTGAAATGCTAGAAACCGAAAAGGAAACATCCAGGAGTGCTGGAACCCCGAAGGAAAGAAAAGGGCAAACTCCTGAAAAATGCTACTTCTGTGATAAGAGCTGGCACCCCAGACAGAAGTGCACGGCTCAATTTGCTACCTGCAGCTATTGTGGGAAATTCGGCCACTTTGCTAAAGCGTGCAAGGCGAAAAGTACTCCCACTGATAAGAAGAAGAGAAGCACCAAGAAAATGGATCCTGGAGCTGCAGGAATGGAAGACAACTGTAAAAAGGCAGAATTTTCAGACGAGCAGGCTGAATCGACTTTAAGTGATGGCAAGGTGAGATCTCCTGTGATAGCTCAATTGACTCCAAAGCTTGGGGGATGTTACGCACTGGAACGGTCAACTATGAAAGGGGAGGTGAATGGTGAGACTCTTGATTGTCTAATAGACTTGGGCTGGGAGTGCTGACAGCTACATCCACGAGAGAGTTGCCAGAACCTTAAATTTGTGGAGATATCCAGTGAACTGAAAGATATCGATGGCTTGTAGTGAACTTACAAAAACTGTACGGGACAAGTGTAAAGTGACTTTAAATTTGCAGGGACATTGCCTGGCTGATGTGTGGCTCTTTATTATGCCGGAGCTCTACGTCCCTGTGGTACTGGGGTTAGATATTCAATCTCAGATGAACAGTGTAGTGTTAAATTTCGGTGGGCCACTACCCACACTTACCATCCCCCGCAGTAGTTACTGCGGTCTGTCCACAAAGCTCCAAGCTCCCTCCCTTTTCAGCAATTTATCTCCCGAGTGTTGGGCGATTGCCACTAAGACCTGTTCTTACAGCAAATAGGATCGTGAGTTTATCAAAGCTGAGACCCAGAGATTGCTTAAAGAGGGAGTAACTGAACCTAGTAAGAGTTCGTGGCGGGCCCAGGTGGTAGTTGTGAAAAATTACACTAAGAAACGACTGGCTATTGACTACAGACAGACAATCAACCGTTACACTAACTTGGATGCCTACCCCCGCCACGCACCAATGAAATGATTAATCAGATAGCGTAATACAAAGTGTACCCCACTATCGACCTCAATGCAGCTTACCACCAAATCCCCATTAGAAAAAAGGAATGATCTTATACAGCCTTTGAAGCTGATGGGGGGGGGGGGTTATACCAGTTTAAAAGGGTACCTTTTGGAGTCATTAATGGTGTGTCAGTGTTTCAGAGGGAAATGGATAAGATTGTTAGGATGTATGAGTTACAGGGTACGTTTCCCTATCTGGATAATGTCACTATCTGTGGGAAAACACAGGCTGAGCACGACAACAACTTAAAGAAATTTTTAGCAACAGCTAAAGAACTCAATCTTACACTTAACGAGGGCAAATGTGTGTTCAACGTGACAGAGCTACCCATTCTGAGCTACATTGTTCACAAGAGTGAAATCTGCCCCGACCCTGAAAGAATGGCCCCCCCTGAAGAAGTTACCACCCCCAAACTCAGCAAAAGCCTTTAAAAGGTGTATGGGATTCTTTTCCTACTATTGCAAATGGATTCAGGACTACGCCATGAAGGCACGCCCTCTGTTTGACACTAAGTCTTTTCCTCTCTCTCCAATGGCCTTGAAGGCTTTTGAGAGAATTAAAGCTGATATTGCCAAAGCTGCACTCTCATCCATTGACAAGGATGTCCCATTCCAAGTGGAAACTGATGCCTCAGATTGTGGCTTGGCAGGAACCCTTGATCAAAAGGGCAGACCTGTGGCATTCTTCTCCCGCACTTTATGTGGACTGTTGGAATATAGGGGTTAATTAATCATCGAAAATATATAGAATATATGCTTATGTACTATTTAGTTTGTATAGATGAATCCAGTACTATGTAACAATTTAATATTTACCTCATGGTGAAGGGAAAGTGTAATGTAAGTAAGGGGAAGCCACAGTATGTAGCAAAGTTGGCTGATTACAGTAGGTTTAGAATTGCCTGCTCCCAAAATACAAAAGAGAGAATATGTATGAAACAATTTAGGAATGTTAAGGCAAAAGGAGGTGTTGATTAGCACAGGAGCCGATGGCCAGACAAGAACAAAGAGAATCCTGACAGAAACTGTCAGAAACAAAGAGAATGGAAACTAACTCAGTAAGAAGGCTAAGACAGAAGGAGGTGTTGAGTAGAACAGAAGAATATGGTCAGATGAGAACAAAGAAATAATTAGAAATATCTGGGGTATGAATTGATTTCTGATCAAAACAACAGGATATTCTGGCCTTGAGGATTAAGATGGGAGCTCTACACCCCAGATATCTGCAGAGCAGGAAATTACTTGTGATAAATCTTATGCAAGAAATCTAGCAAAGAAAGCCAACTTTTGTTCTGTATGATAATGAAATCTAGCAAAGGAAGCCAACTTTTGTTCTGTATGATAAGGTTGAGCTATATAAACTGTAGAGACTGGACAGTAGAGGTCAGTCTTGGGGAATAGCTCACTGTGCAGGTGACCTATGGACTAACGACTGAACCGAGCTCTGTTAAGCTTTATTCTTGTGCTGTGTAATAAACTGATTGTTGAACCGAATACCTTCTCCTATCACTTCATTTAACAAACACGCTGGACTCAGACGACACATAGACTAAATGAAGGGTAGGGTAAAACCAGAGTCTGACAATTTGGTGACCACGACGTGATGAAGATGGAGAAGTGATGGAAAACAAAGAAATGAAACACCGGTCGATTGTGGTGTGGTGATAACAAGTGGCCACTCAACAAAAGGAGGTAAGCAGACACCTGTTTAAACGAAGTTCTGCTATTGGCAACGATAAAATTCTGTGTTGTCACTACTCTGCAAAAGTCCTAGTAGAAGCCAATGAATAAAGCTTAAAAAACCAGGGGTTAGAGTCCCCTGGAGAAAACAGGGGTTAGAGTCCCCTGGAGAAACAGGGGTTAGAGTCCCCTGGAGAAACAGGGGTTAGAGTCCCCTGAAAAACCCAGGGGTTAGAGTCCCCTGGAGAAACAGGGGTTAGAGTCCCCTGAAAAACCCAGGGGTTAGAGTCCCCTGAAAAACCCAGGGATTAGAGTCCCCTGGAGAAACAGGGGTTAGAGTCTCCTGAAAAACCCAGGGGTTAGAGTCCCCTGGAGAAAACGGGGGTTAGAGGCCCCCTAGAGAAACAGGGGTTAGAGGCCCCTGAAAAAACAGGGGTTTGAGTCCCCTGGAATAAAAATGGGGGTTAGAGTTCCCCTATAGAAATAGGGATTAGAGTCCCCTAGTAGAGACATAGATATAAAAGTTAGGGTTCTTGGCCAAATAGATTTAGTGAACATATTGTATAATAGTTACGTTTTTTAGTAGTGTGCTAAGTTTTCCTTGTTCAACATTGTATAATAGTTAAGTTTTTTGTTAGTATTGCGCTAAGTTTTCCTTGTTCAGTATTGTATAATAGTTACTTGTTTTAGTATTGTACAAGAGTGATTTGTTTTAGTATTGCATAAGAGTTATTTGGTTGAGTATTGTGTTAAGTTTTTCTTTCGTGGTTACGAGAAAGCGTGAAGGTTCACAGTAGGTTGAAGGGCGGCGAAATTCTATCAGGTGAGAGACTGAAGGGAAACATATAGGAATGTAAGATGGAAGGAGAGGGATGTCAGGAGTATGGGGGATGTGGATGGATTCCTCCATCTGTAAACCAGCAGTGGGAAAAAACAAGGAGTCAATTAATGGGCGGACTACCGAAGGGAGAGGAAGTAAAGGCTATGAAACGGTACGATCAGATATGGAAAGAGCTGCAGAGTCAGGGGAAGGTGCCGCTAGGATTAGGAAAAATCAAGCTTGTATCGTACTTTGGAGAAGTCGAAAGGGAGGCGAAAAAGGAGGTACAGGAACATGAGAAAAAGGGACAAGGTCTTGAATAGAAGAAAATTTAAACAACAGAAGGAAGCGAAGGAGCAGAGGAGAGCATATTTACATAATATGACATTGGCTTGCATGGCTGTGGAAACAAACCTTCAGCATGCTACTAAAAAGGCATCCCCTATCCAAAAGGAGAAAAAGGGGAAGGAGGTGACAGGGGAGGTTAAGCCATCAGACCCGCTCTATCCAAAGTTACCAGAGACGTGGCCACCACCTTATCCGATTCCCCAGATGCAGATAAGTGAGGGAATAGTGAATGTCACTGAATTAACAGGTCACGAACTCCAGGAGGAAGGAGAGATTTAAGAGAGTTATGCAGGAAAGGGTGGAGGAAATGTTAACGAAGGAAATACAGAACGATGTATGTAAAGTAAGGGAAACTAGTATGCGACTGGAAAAACTAATGAGAGAGAGCAAGAACACACACTTGAGAATGCCTTCTCGGTAGGAATGTCAGAGGATCACTCCACCCCCTTTACAGCTTGGGCTGTGGGAAATTCAGCAGGTAGAAATGGTCGCAGGAACCACTAGGTGCTCTGATGCCGAACCATTTGCAAAACATGCTATGGCACTAGGAGGTGCAATGCGGGATAAGTTTCCCGTTCGCCCCAGTGTCATGCAGTCCCTGACATTTTCCATTAAGGAGGATGAGGAGATCTCGACCTTTTTAAGTCAGTGTAAAGAGAGTTGGACGGATAAAGCCGGAGTACACCCAGCCACAGGACCCTTGCAAACTACACTATTTAGGTCTGCAGTAATGAGTGGGCTGCCAGCTGTAGTCAGGGAGGCGTTAGAGAATAACCCTGATATTCCTGGTTGCTCGACTGAGCAATGGGAAAAACATTTGGCCCATCACATGAAGCGTTATAGGGCTAAGCAAAAGGAGGACAAACAAATTACGGAATCTGCACAAGTGCAACTCCTTAAGCTTCAATTGGAAGAGGTTAGGAAAAAGGCAAATGAGGCAAAAAAGAATCCCTCAAAGGGTGCGAACCAGATGATTCAGCAGCCACCGTAGCCACCACAAGGGAATAATACGAATTGGCACCCGGCCCCAAATTGGGCACCTGGTCCCACCTATGGGGGCAGGACTGGAGGTCCAATGGGGGAATTCCAAGTAAGAGGGAGAGGTCGGGGTGTTCCACGAGTGCAGCCAGCCGTATGTTTTGGATGTGGTCAACCAGGACACTGGAAGAGAGAGTGCCCCCTTACATGGGGTCTGCAGGACACTGAGGGAAGGGGATATGGACCACCACAATATGAGCCTTGGGTCCAGCCCCAGAGATCATCAGTACCACCCCCGGTACATCAGGCACCCCATGCGGCTCTCGCTCCGACGAGACAATTTCCATTGCTGACGGAGGAGGACCAATGTTTCCAGCAGTGTCGGGGCCCGAGCACCCAAAAGCAGGTTAAGTTGGCAGACCCCTTCCTGCAGATTAAAGTGATAGACTGGAAGTATCATTTTTAGTAGATACGGGTGCCAGATTTTCAACACTTACTGGCGCTGAGTTTCAATCTAAAAAGTCATCCTCTAGCGTCCAGTTGATAGGGTTCTCGGGTACACCAGAAAATCTGCCGTTTTTTACACCACTAGTCACTTCTGTGGCAGGACAGACTTTTGCACATCAATATATTCTGTCGGCAATGTGCCCTACTAATCTTTTGGGCAGAGATCTGCTGGTCAGGTGTGGAGCATCGATCCTTTGCGGACCCAGTGGAATAGAGGTCACCTTTCCAAATGGGTATTCAATGAACTGTTCATTAACTACACTTCGTTCCAGTTCCCAGATGTTAATGTCAGTCGCTGGAGGATCCACGTCTGAGGGACTATGGGCCGACATTTACTGGGGGCTGCTGGAACCAGAGGACCCACAGAAGGGAGGACTGCTAAAGCTTTATAATCAATGGAAGCCGTGGATCCAGACGTTACACCCATATACCCCTCCCTTGGACCCCCTCCATGTTACCCTCTTTTACGATGGGGATGAAATTTATCAGCATGCCTTTTATGAAGAGGTAGAGGGCATGCAACGGGAGATTAATTCGGACTACATAGTGGTAGGAAAGGAGGGAGTGGCCGCTACGGTGGCACTGACATCTGAGCAGCTGGAGTGGTATGTGATGGCCGGTGAGGCCATTCCTCATGTCACTCTTGCAATTGGCACTAAACACCAGGCAAAAGATTTGGGACCGATGTGTCAGAATTTGATGTCCTTGAAGGACTGGTCCGACATTCAATTACCGACAGCGCAGTTCTCTCTATCTGGTCATGCATACAGGATTTTGTACTCTTCAAATGATCGGGTCTTCCTTGAGCATAGACAGATTGAACGCTTTCATGGTAGAGAAAGGATGGATCATCCCGACTTTGCCCCTATGTTAGATTCTATCCCTGAGGACCTTTGGTCAGTGGAACCAGCAGACATGGGTTTTTGCCAGCAGGTTGATCCCATAACATTTGAACTTTCAGATTATACTCCCATTTGGCAGACACAGTATCCCCATAAACCCGAGGCTGAGGTGGGTCTGGGAGATACCATTGATGGCCTTATGTATTCAGGGGTGTTGGAACATTTGTGTTCAAGTTGGAATACACCCATCTTACCTGTTCCGAAACAGGACACAGGCAAATATCAGATGGCCCATGACTTAAGGCGCATTAATGGTATTGTGCGAACACCCACAGTTCCAGTACCAAACCCATATACCGCCATGACTGCTTTAACTCCAGACCACAAGTGGTTCTCTTGTATAGATTTAGCGAATACTTTCTTTTGTTTGCCGCTGGCAGAACAGTTTAGAGATGTTTTCCTTTACGTATAGAGGTATAAAGTTACGTTATACTCAACTCCCACAGGGCTTTATCTTATCCCCAGGGATTTTCAATCAGGTTTTGAAAGAACAGCTGGGGGGGGGGGGGGGTCTAGTACTGCCAGGTGGGGTAGTTCTGATCCAGTACGTAGATGATATCTTATTGGCAGCACTTGAGCCTGTCTCCTGTTTGGAGGCCACAAAACTCCTGCTCGTGCAGCTGTTCAAGGCAGGTTTTAAAGTCTCTCGTTTAAAGTTGCAATGTTGTAGACAAGTGGTCTCCTTTTTAGGAAGAATGATCTCAGCGAAAGGTACAGGGATATCCCCTGTGCATCGTACAGCAATACTACATCATCCAAAACCAAAGACAGTTAAGGAAATGCTTTCATTTTTGGGCTTGATGGGTTATAGTAGGCAGTTTATCTCATCGTATGGTGAGTTGACACATCCACTGCGAACTTTAGTGAATGAGCAGGGGATGAGGAATCTGGGAGCTACACTTGATTGGACTGCACAGGCTGAGATGAGTTTTATTCTACTTAAGCAAGCTCTTACAACCGTTATAGATTTGGCAATTCCAAATTATAGAGACCCTTTCTTTTTGGATGTTTCTGAAAAAGCACACACAATTAATGGTGTCCCTTTTCAGAAAAAAGGGGGTGGAAGATGTGTGCTCATGTATGTGAGTATAACACGATCCGACTGAAGACAGACACCCACCATGCATGAGACATGCCGTGGGGGTAGCAAAGATTTTACAAAAGGTGGCACACATAGTGATGGGACGTGCCCTGACGGTATTAACAACACATAGTATTGTAGCATTTGTGAGCTCGACAGCGTTTACAATGACGTCACTGAGGCAGACGAGTCTGGAAAAGATTCTGAATACTCCAAATATTACATTTACCCATGAAGGCTTTAATATGGCAGTCAATATGGGAGAAGGAGAACCACACTGTTGTGAAAAGAGGGTTCTAAGGGATATTAAAATAAGACCTGATTTACAGGCTTCACCCTTGAGAGAACCAGATGAAATCTTATTTACAGATGGTTGTTGTTACAGACATCCCACGGACGGATTAAAAGCCGCCTATGCAGTAGTACGGAGAACCACAGAAGGATTTGAAGAAATTATTACAGGGACAGTGAGAGGAAAGGAGTCAGCACAACTGGCCGAACTACAGGGAATGATAGCAGCATTAGAATGGGCAAAAGGAAAGGAGGTAAATTTTCTATACAGATTCGGCATATGTAGTAGGGACAATACAGGTTGAGCTGAGTCAATGGATTAGAAGTGGGTTTTTAACAGCAGCAAGGACCCCAATTAAACAAGAGAAGGATGTTAGGAAATTGGCTGAGACCCTCTTGAAACCAAGGGCATTAGCAGTTATTAAATGTAAGGGTCATGATAAAACAGATACTATGGTAGCTCGGGGAAATCAGGAAGCGGACACGGCCACAAAAAGGGCAGCAGGGTACGGCCCTCAGTTTATTATGATGCAGGCAGATAGAATGGCACATGACTTATTGCCACCTTGTGAGGTAGGAGTAATAATTCAGGAGCAAGCGCAGGCATCACCCCAGGAAATGATGGTATGGAAAGAAAGGGGGGCAACCGAAGATCAAGGACTGTGAAGATCAATGGACGGTAGGCCAGTATTACCATCTGGACTCATGAAACCCCCTCCTGGAGGAGGCGATTGGGTTAACCCTCTGTGGGAAGAAACAGATGATAAGGTATTTGGTACATTGGTGGCACCCCTTCCTGCCGGCGAAGGTGGAGAATCATGTCAGAGAGTGTAAGGTATGTATGACATATAATGTCAAGGCGACTGAAACCTCACGAAGGACAGTTTCCATTGCCTAAGTTACCAGGGCAGGAAATTGTAATTGATTACATGGACATGATAGAGAGGGCAAGGGGATATTGATACCTCTTAGTAGCAGTACATGTGTACACAGGTTGGCCGGAGGCAATCCCTGCCAAAAGAGAAGATGCAAAGACGGTAATTAATTTCCTAATCAACCAGTACATTCCTATACACGGGTTTCCTAGGAAGATCAGGTCAGATAATGGAAGTCATTTTAAGAATGAAGATTTACAGGAGGTAGAAGCGATGTGGGGTTAAAACATGCCTTTGGAACGGTGTATCATCTACAATCCCAAGGAAAACTGGAGAGAATGAACCAAACAATAAAAGGTAAGATCGAGAAAGTACAGGTTCGGACCAAATTAAATTAGGTGGATGTGCTTCCCCTGGCATAAATGTCAATAAAGAGTTCGGTAAGTTATGTGACAGGATTTACTCCGTATGAACTACAAATGGGGCACCAGTTTCCGGGACCTGGAGCCGGGATTCATACCACAAATGAAGAGGTAAGTCCAATGAAATGTAAGCTTTATTATGATAAACTAATGGCTCTGGTATCAGCTTTTTCACAACAGGTTACAAGTACCGAACGAAAAGGTGAAACCCCAATACCATCCGTTGTGGAGTGGGTTCTGCTAAAGGTGATCAAGAGAAAGTGGTCGGAGCCTAGGTGGACAGGGCCCTACAGAGTGGTGGAGAGGACGTCCCACACGGTTCGACTACTGGGAAAAGGAGAGACATGGTATCATTGGAGTCAGTGAACAGCAACGGACCCACCTACACGGACACTGGAACAGATTCGAACGGAGGTGACTGAGAATCTGTGAAGCAACTATGGACTAAGAACTTTTTGAACGGGTCCCTTTAAAGAGACTATTGGATTACGGTGACTGTATTTCAGGATTTGAAGTGATATATCTATATTGAAGTCAACAGAATTTAGGGGGCTGTGATGGACACTATGTGGGGACTATGGGTGATGTTGTTCCTAGCCCCTTGAAGCGTCTGGAGAAGGAAACAACTGTACAAAGTGTTTGCGGTCAGCCTGGGAGGCCCATAATGAACCGAAAGAGTACTTGCGGATTGGACTGACTTTCCTGAACACTGTGTTGGGCCCCCCACTGGACTGAAGTGTGTTAATAATGGCCAAGTGTATGAGGTTAAGTTTAATAAGGGGTCGTGGATGCCAGTCTTTGCCAAAACTCCAGAGGTCCCATAAGTTAACTGGTGGTTGGTCTCATTTAAAAAGAGGGACTGTTGGAATATAGGGGTTAATTAATCATAGAAAATATGTAGAATATATGCTTATGTACTATTCAGTTTGTATACATGAATCCAGTACTATGTAACAATTTAATATTTACCTCATGGTGAAGGGAAAGAGTAATGTAAGTAAGGGGCAGCCACAGTATGTAGCAAAGTTGGCTGATTACAGTAGGTTTAGAATTGCCTGCTCCCAAAATACAAAAGAGAGGATATGTATGAAACAATTTAGTAGGAATGTTAAGGCAAAAGGAGGTGTTGATTAGCACAGGAGCCGATGGCCAGATAAGAACAAAGAGAATCCTGACAGAGACTGTCAGAAACAAAGAGAATGGAAACTAACTCAGTAAGAAGGCTAAGACAGAAGGAGGTGTTGAGTAGAACACAAGAATATGGTCAGATGAGAACAAAGAAATAATTAGAAATATCTGGGGTATGAATTGATTTCTGATCAAAACAACAGGATATTCTGGCCTTGAGGATTAAGATGGGAGCTCTACACCCCAGATATCTGCAGAGCAGGAAATTACTTGTGATAAATCTTGTGCAAGAAATCTAGCAAAGGAAGCCAACTTTTGTTCTGTATGATAAGGTTGAGCTATATAAACTGTAGAGACTGGGCAGTAGAGGTCAGTCTTGGGGAATAGCTCACTGTGCAGGTGACCTATGAACTAACGAATGAACCAGAGCTCTGTTAAGCTTTATTCTTGTGCTGTGTAATAAACTGATTGTTGAACCGAATACCTTCTCCTATCACTTCATTTAACGAACACGCTGGACTCAGACGACACATAGACTAAATTAAGGGTAGGGTAAAACCAGAGTCCGACAGGACCTGAACTTAAACATCCTGCCATTGAAAAAGAAGCCCAGGCTATTATTGAAGCTGTTCGCTACTGGAGACACTTCCTAGCTGGCAGAAAATTTACTCTTGTCACTGATCAGAAATCTGTAGCCTAAATGTTCAGTACTAAACATAAAAGTAAAATCAAGAACGATAAGATGGCACGCTGGCGAGTAGAACTCTCAACGTATAATTATGAGATCCAGTACAGACTGGGCAGGTTAAATGATCCCTCTGACACATTGTCACGATCTGCTGCTGGTGCTCAGCTGGAGGGGCTAAAAGAGATCTATAGCAGACTGTGCCACCCAGAAGTCACAAGGTTCTTCCACTACATAAGTGCTAACAACCTTCCTTACTCTCTGGAAGAAGTCAGGAAACTGACTAAAAGCTGTCCTGTTTGCGCAGAATGCAAGCTGCAATACTTCAAAGATCCAGACGCCACTCTCATCAAGGCAACTCGATCTTTTGAGAGGATTAGCTTAGATTAGGGCCGTTACCTTCCAACAACAAAAATGTATATTTCCTTACTGTAATTGACAAATATTCCAGATTTCCCTTTGCGATACCCTGCGCTGATGTCTCGTCAGCGTCTGTCATTAAGTCACTTGACAGAATTTTCAGCATTTTTGGTTTTCACAATTACATTCATACCGATAGAGGCTCAGCATTCATGAGCGCTCAATTGCGGCGAGCCCTGCTACGAAAGGGGATTGCCACCAGTCGTACCACGAGCTACAACCCGCAGGGCAATGGGTAAGTTGGAAGGGCTAATGTTACAGTCTGGAAGACTGTTAATCTTGCTTTAAAAACACCTGGTTACCCTGTTACCCAGTGGCCGGAGGTGCTGCCTGAGGCACTACATTCTTTATTGTGTACTGCAACAAATCAAACACCTCATGAACGTATGTTTGCCTTTCCTTGGAAATCAGGAACTGTGATGGACTGGCCAGCCTCTTTATCTGAGCCTGGAACCGTGCAGCTGAAGAGCCATGCTCAGGCGCGTAAAACAGACCTCCTAGTCCAACTAGTTCAGCTACTGCATACTAATCCCAACTACGCTCATGTTAAATTCCCAGATGGGAGTACTGACACCGTACCCCTAAGAGATCTGGCCTCGTCTGGTTTGCCCCTTCCTCGCACCCCTACTCAGAGTGAGCCTGAGAGGTTGGACTCACCACCCCCACCCCCACCCCCCCCCCAGCCTGTGACCTCTAGTAAGCTTTCAGATGGCCATGCTGAGGCTCCACTGCCTCACACTGGCGATTCTGGAGTGGATCCAGAAGCCAGTCCTTCCCACACTACAGACCCAGGACCTGTACCAGTTCCCAAGGTTGCAAAGGAACCACCTGTTTTGAGAAAAAGCACCATAATTCGTAAACAACCTGATAGGCTGACATATTCATAAAACATCTCATTATATTTCGATTGCTTGCTAGATACTGGCGTATTTTGGCTGTTAGAGTATCTCAATGCCAAACATGGTATCCATGTATTGCTTACTTCAGTCTTTCCTAGCAGCTGTCCTTTTGATTTTAACCCTTCTTCTGCCGGGGGGAGACTATGGTGAACATCTTCCAAGCTGCCTGTCTCCCCTCTAGCGAGCCTTGCTGTACATTGGCTGTGCATTATCTCTACTATTAAGGACACTCCCCTTGGATATAACTGTATATGCACCTATTGTCTTTCATTTTTGTACCATGAGTTTCTGGTAATAATAGCCATGATTATTGTTTGACCACATCGTCTTTGTCTACTTCATCAACTGGCACTTCACTGAGTTTGTCAAAGATATTTACCAGATAAAATATGTCCACATTTGCATCAACAAGTTTTTCTCCATGTTCATTATAAGAAAGGAAACAATTTTTTTCCCCAAAATGTGACAAAATAATGCAGATAATTTCCTTTGGACAGCAACCTCACCTCGGTAAGCATCAGTACCACCTGGAAATGTTTGTCATTTTCTTCACACAGCTACTGGAATAGACTGTCTTGTAGGGGATATGATTTTATAAAGTTTGCAGTCTTTATGACAATTGAAAGCAAGCATATAAACATCCTCCTAAGTTTTTAGCCATTAAATGTTCCCCATGAATGATGTAATTAATAGTAAAGACTGAAAGTACAACACTTTGCACGCGTGTGATGAGCCCTCTATATCGTCTCAGTGGTACCATCAGTTAGTTCCACAGGCAACTATCTGTTCACATTTATGTAATTCTTAACTTCTTCAAGAATAGTCAGTCCCTGAGACTCTGTTTTAATTCTTCTGGCAAATGACATCTCTTTCGTCAGCTCATTTCCATTTCAGAATCTGGCATTATCCATGAGAAGAGCATAGTTCTCTTGCAGATTGTAAGGAGAATTTCTTGGATTATAATGAAATGACTAATTGTTTTTCAGTGCCCCTTGCCATCAATTCTTCTCGGAACAGTGGAATCACTCAAGGGAATTGCCTGAATAGTTTCTTTGGCATCCAAGTTCATGACGTCACATATTATTATGGACACTGAAGGCAAAATAAGTGATTTAGTGACGTTATGAGCATTCCACATTTAGCAATCAATTCATTTAACTTGTATGACACAAGAAGACCCATTTCTAAATTTTGTGACATTTCAATAATCTGTTTGAGCATTTGCCTTCTCTCAAATAGGGTTTAGAAGTAATCCAAGGGTTTATTTTGTTCTCTTTATGTAAGGTCTCTAAATGTTGTTTCAGCTTGTTTGGCATCATCCTTTCATTTGAAAATGTATTCAAACAAATCAAACACATGGGCAGAGAAAGGTTTTGCAGAGATGAAATAAAACTATATTCCATTGGATATTGTAGACACTTTTTTTTTGCTGAGGAACTCATGGGTAAATTTATTTTTGAAACTAACAAAAATTAACTATTACAAAACCAAAGCCCTTCTTACAAGGGTTAGCTCAAAAGTCATCTTAAAAAAATTATGGAAAACAATGAACAACACATTCCTTCTTCAATAAAAGTTACTGGAAGGAGACAAATATTCATTACTCATCACAAAAATGAAATAAATGAGAAATATTTGACCTGCACACTTATTTAGTGGAAATGAAGGCAAGAACAAGAGGAAAACTACATGGAAGGCAATTCATAGCCAAAGGTGGTTCCATATCAGTCAAACACAATCATGTCGAAGCAAAGAACGCTCTGAAAATATTGTTAATTTTATCGAGGTCATTCTAGGCTGTCTCCAAATGCCTCCAACCTTGAAAAAAAATCTCGCCTTGCTTGGCAACCATACAGCAAAGCCTAGCAGCAAAGTCCTATCCTTCTCCAAAAAATGTGTAATCTGTTCATTTTCCACACCCCCTATACACCTTGGGGGACCCCCTTATTAAGGATTTCAGTCTGTGCACCCCCACCCCTAAATATTCTGTAGCCCCCATTGAGAATAGCTGCAAAATGACAAATTATGTGGAAAGTAGAATTCTGACTGGTGGAATAACTGTACATCTTGGTCTAAATCTTGCTTTCTTTTGAGTTTGACTTTTGTTTAGGACCTAAGTAAAGATATGCATGTTTAAGATTGCTAGGCTTCTGAATATATGGATAATGCTGAAAATGCCTTTCTGTTCAATTTTGCAGTTTTTTTGTTAATAAACACAAAGGGCTGGAGATGCTCAGTAGGTCAGGCAAGCTACTGAGCATCTCCAGCATTTTCTGGGTTTTTTAAAATCATATTTTTAGTTTTCAAAATGCATTTTCTGTCTTGAGCAAATTTATTATTATCTATTTTGATAAACAATTTCATAAGATTAGAGGTTCCCAAAATTAAAAATTATTGTCAGAGTACATACATGACATCACATACAAACCTGAGATTCCCTTTCATGCAAGTAATCCTTTGCTTAAAATTAAAATAGATGTATGGTATCAAGGGTTCACGAAAGAGAAAAAAATAAGAAGTAAGCATGTGATGTTGATGAAGATAAGGAATTGATCATGTAAATTATACTCACTCATTGTGATAGGGTTCCCGGGAAATCTGGACAAGACTCTCATTACTGTCAGGTTTAGCATTGTTAATCTGGAATAAGGAAACAAATTGCTGAGAGGACGGCATGATAAAAGCAAGGCAGCAATGACCCAAAATATAGAACTATAGTGCACTGGTGTAAAGCTGAATATCAATTTCACTCACTCAAACAAGGAACATCTAATAGAACACAACTATTTCTAAATGTATTGTTTAACTGAAGATATAGGCATGATATATACTCCTGAAGGTGATAGCCACAGCATCATCCTTAACCATTATCCTGAAAGCTATTAGAGATATTTAACAAATTCATACTGATGGAGCATTTTTTGTTATCACCAAAAATACTTTTCTTGTGCTTCA